>NW_028270154.1:66334928-66640084 GCF_037043375.1 Chiloscyllium plagiosum | reverse complement strand
ATAGAAGTTGGGAAGTTATGTTGCAATTGTAAAGGAAGTTGGTAAAGCCGCACCTGGACTATTTGTGTTCAGTTTTGGTCACCTTGCTATAGGAAGGATGTTATTAAACTGGAAAGACTGCAGAAGACATTTACAAGGATATTGCTGGACTCAACAGGCTGAGCTGTAGGGAGAGGTTAGGACTTCTTTCTTTACAGTGCAGGAGACTGAGGGGGGATCTTACAGAGGTATATAAGATCATGAGAGGCATGGATAGGTTGAAAGCACTCAGTTTATTTTTACCAAGGTTGGGGAATCAGGGACTAGAGGGCATCAGTTTAAGGTTAGAGGGGAAAGAACAAAGGGGAATCTGAGGGGGATCTTTTTTACACAGACGGTAGTATTCACATAAAATGAGCTGCCAGCAGAAGTAGTTGAGGTGGGTACATGGATATTTAAAAGGCATTTAGGCAAATACATAGACAGGAAAAGTTTGGAAGGATATGAGCCAAGTTCAGGGAAGTGAGGTTAAAGTGGATGGACATTTTGATCAGCATGGACCAGTTTGGGCTAAAGGGCCTATCTCTATGCTGTACGACTCTATAACTCTAAGATGTAACTCATGGCATCGGTAGGAAAACGGATGGGGATTTGCGGCAGAATTTCAGGGAGCTAGGGTGGAAGCTTTGTGCTAGAACAGAGTTGTTATCTTTGGTTTGTTGCCTGTGCCAAGTGCTAGCGAGGCAAGGAATAGGGAGAGAGAGGAGTTGAACATGTGGCTACAGGGATGGTGCAGGAGGGAGGGATTTGGATACCTGGAAAATTGGGGCACAATCTCGGGTCAGTGGAACCTCTACAAACAGGATGGTCTACACCTGAACCAATGGGGCACCAATATCCTGGGGGGAAATTTGCTAAAGCTCTTCAGGAGGGCTTAACATAATTCAGCAGGGGGATTGGAACCTAAATTATAGTTCCAGTGTCCAGGAAGTTGAGAGTAGTGAGGTCAGAAATGAAGTTTCAAGGTCACAAGAGTTCACTGACAAACAGGAAGGTGGTTTGAAGTGTGTCTGCTTCAACACCAGGAGCATCCAGAATAAGGTGAGTGAACTTGCAGCATGGTTTGGTACCTGGGGCTTTGATGTTGTGGCCATTTGGGAAACATGGATAGAACAGGGACAGTAATGGTTGTAGGTTTCAGGATTTAGATGTTTTGGTAAGAACGGAGACGATGGTAAAAGAGGGGGAGATGTGAGATTGTTGGTGAAGGACAGTATTACAGTGGCATAAAGGACATTTGATGACTCGTTAACTGAGGTAGTAGAGGCTGAGGTTAGAAGCAGGAAAGGAGAGGTCACCCTGTTGGGAGTTTTCAACAGGCCTCCGAGTGGTTCCAGACATGTATGGGAAAGGATAGCAAAGATAATTCTGGATAGGAGCGAGAATAACAGGGCTGTTGTTATGGGGGACTTCAACTTTTCAAATATTGACTGGAAATACTACTGTTTGAGTACTTTAAAGGGTCAGTTTTTGTCCAATGTATGCAGGATGGTTTCCTGACAAAGTATGTAGACAAGCCAACGAGGGGCAAGGTCACATTGGATTTGGTACTGGGTCATGAACCTGGCCAGGTGTTAGATTTGGAGATAAGTGAGCACTTTAGTGATAGTGACCACAATTCTTTAGATGTTACTTCAGCGATGGGAAGGGATAGGTACATAACGTAGGGCAAGATTTATAGCTGGGAGAAGGGCAATTATGATACAATTAGGCAAGATTAAGGATGCATAGGATGGGGAAGGAAACTGCAGGAGATGGGCACAATTGAAATGAAGAGCCTATTTAAGGAACAGTTACAATGTGTCCTTGAAAAGTATGTATCTGTCAGGCAGGGAGGAAGTGTTTGAGCGAGGGAGCCCTGGTTTACTAAAGAAGTTGAATCTCTTGTCAAGAGGAAGAAGAAGGTTTATGTGAGGATGAGACGTTGAAGGCTCATTTAGGGTGATTGAGAGCTACACATTAGCCAGGAAAGCCTAAAGAGTGAGCTAAGAAGACCCAGGAGGGGACTTGAGAAGTCATTAGCAGGTAGGCCAAAGGAAAACCCTAAATCTTTCCAAAGGTATGTCAGGAATAAAAGAATGACTAGAGAAAGATTAGGGCCAATCAAGGATAGTAGTGTGACGTTCTGTGTGGAGTCCGAGGAAATGGGGAAGCACTAAATGAATATTTTTTGTCAGTATTCACACTGGAAAAAGACAATGTTGTCAAGGAGAAAACTGAGATACAGGCTACTAGGCTAGATGGGATTGAGGTTCACAAGGACGAGGTGTTAGAAATTCTGGAAAGTATGAAAATAGGTAAGTCCCCTGAGCTGGATGGGATTTAGAACATAGAAAAGATCATAGAAAAGTACAGCACAAAATATGCCCTTTGGCCCACGATGCTGTGCCGAGGTTTAGCCCTAATGTAAAATATAATAACAACCTACGCACCCCTCAACTCACTGCTATCCATGTTGTGTCCAAAAGTCGCTCTTCTACCACCACAGCTGGCAACGCATTCCATGCATTCATAACTCTCTGCGTAAAGAACCTACCTCTGATGTCTCCTTTATACCTTCCCCCTAATATCTTCAAACTATGACTCCTCGTACCAGTCAATCCTGTCCTGGGGAAAAGCCTCTGGCTATTGACTCTATCTATTCCACTCATTATCTTGTACACCTCAATCAGGTCTCCCCTGTTCCTCCTCTCTAAAGAGAAAAGTCCAAGTTTATTCAACCTTTCTTCATAAGGCAAGCCCTCCAGTCCAGGCAGCATCCAGGTAAACCTTCTCTGCACCCTCTCCAAAACCTCTGTATCTTTCCTATAGTAGTGTGACCAGAACTGGACACAATATTCCAAGTGTGATCTCACCAGGGACTTGCAGAGTTGTAGCAAAACCTTGCAGCTCTTAAACTCAATACCCCCTGTTAATGAAAGCCAAAACACTTTATGCTTTCTTAACAACCCTATCCACTTGGGTGGCACCTTTGAGGGATCAATGTACTTGCACACCCAGATCCCTCTGTTCCTCCACACTGCCAAGAATCCTGTCTTTAATCCTATATTCAGCATTCGAGTTTGAACTTCCAAAATGCATTACTTCACATTTATCCAGGTTGAACTCCAGCTGCTATTTCTCAGCCCAGCTCTGCATCCTGTCTATGTCGCATTGCAGCCTGCAGTAGCCCTCGATACTATCGGCGTCACCTCCAACCTTTGTGTCACCTGTAAATTTACTAACCCACCCCTCAACCTCCTCATCCAAGTCATTTATAAAGACTACAAAGAGCAGAGGCCCAAGAACAGAGCCATGCGGGACACCACTCAACACTGACCTCCAGGCAGAATATTTTCAACCTACAACACTCTCTGCCTTCTGTCAGCCAGCCAATTCTGAATCCAGATAGCCAAATCTCCCTGTATCTCATATTTCCTGACTTTATGAATGAGCCTACCACGGGAAACCTTATCAAATGCCTTGCTGAAGTCCATATACACCCCATCCACTGCTCGACTTTCGTCGACCTGTCTTGTCACCTCCTCAAAGAACTTTAAGGTTTGTGAGGCACGACCTGCTCCTCATAAAGCCATGCTGACTGCCTTTAATCACATTATGCTTTGCCAAATAATCATAAGTCCTATCCCTCAGAAATCTTTCCAAAACTTTGCTGACCACAGACATAAGACTGACTGGTCTGTAATTGCCAGGGATTTCCCTATTACCCTTCTGGAAAAGAGGAACCACATTCGCCTCCTTCCAATCCTACGGTACGACTCCCGTGGAGAGTGAGGCAGCAAATATCCTTGCCAGCGGCTTAGCAACCTCCTTTCTCACTTTCCGGAGCAGCCTAGGATAAATCTGTTCTGGCCCTGGGGACTTAGCAATCTTAATGTTTTACAAAATTTCCAGCACATCAACTTCATCAATCTTGATCTGGTCAAGACTGTATTCCAGTTCCTCAAAGTTTTCGTTCACAACAAGTTCCCTTTGGCTAGTGAAAATGGAAGCAAAACACTCATTTAGGGCTTCCCCTATCTGCTCAGAGTCCACGCACAAGTTCCCTACGCTATCCCTGACCAGCCCTACCTTCCCCCTGATCATTCCCTTATTCCTCACATATGAGTAAAATTCCTTTAGGTTCTCCCTAATCCATGTTGCCAAGCCTTTCTCGTGCCCCCTCTTGACTCTCCTCAGTCCATTTCTGAGCTGCTTTCTAGCAAGCCTGTAATCCTCTAAAGCTGTGCTAGATCCTTGCTTCCTCTTCCTTCCTTTAGATTAGAAGCTCCTCTGTTCTCGTTATCTAAAGTTCCTTAATCTTACCCCTTCTTACCTGTCTCAGAGGAACAAATTGGTGCATCACGTGCAACAACTGCTCCTTAAATATGTTCCTAGTCTGTACTTCCCAACTCCTGTCTTATAGTGTCATAATTTCCTTTTCCCCAATTAAATATCTTCCCTCGGTAACCGCTCCTTTCCTTCTCCAAGGCTACGGTAAATGTGAGGCAGTTGTGATCACTGTCACCAAAGTTTTCTCCCACCGTGAGATCTGACACCTGTCCTGGCTCATTGCCGAGCACCAAATCCAAAATGGCCTCTCCCCTCGTTGGTCTGTCTATCTACTGACTAAGGAAACCCTCCTGAACACACCTGACAAAAACGGCTCCATCCAAGTCATCTGCACTTAGGAGGCTCCACTTGATATTGGGAAAGTTGAAATCACCCATAACAACAACCCTGCTACTTCTGCATTTTTCCAGAATCTGCCTACCTATGAGTTCTTCAATCTCTCTACTGCTATTAGGTGGTCTGTAGAAAACCCCCAATGCGGTGGCTGTTCCCTTGCTGTTCCTAACTTCCACCCATACTGACTCAGTGGACAAATCTTCCTCACCAACCTTCGTTTCTGTAGCTGTGATTTATCCAAGGCTTCTCTGGAAAGCTAGGGAGGAGATTGCAGAGCCTTTGGATTTGATCTTTCTGTCGTCATTGACTACAGGAAAAGTGTCAGAAGACTAAACGAAAAGCAAATGTTGTCCCCTTGTTCAAGAAAGGGAGTAGAGACAACCCTGGTAATTATAGATCTGTGAGCCTTACTTCAGTTGTGGGTAAAAGTGTTGGAAAAGGTTATAAGACATAGGATTTATAATAATCTAGAGAGGAATAAGTTGATTAGGGATAGTCAACATGGTTTTGTGAAGGATAGGTCATGCCTCACAAACCTTATTGAGTTCTCTAAGATGGCGACCAAACAGGTGGATGAGGGTAAAGTGATTGATGTGATGTATATGGATTTTAGAAAGGCATTTGATAAAGTTCCCTGTGTTAGGCTGTTGCACAAAATTCGGGGGCATGGGATTGAGGGTGATTCAGCAGTTTTGATCAGAAATTGGCTAGCTGAAAGAAGACACAGGGTGGTGCTTAATAGGAAATGTTCATTGTGGAGTTCAGTTACTAGTGGTGTATCACAATGATCTGTTTTGGGTCCACTGCTGTTTGTCATTTTTATAAATCACCTAGATGAGGGCATAGAAGGATGGGTTGGTAAATTTGTGGATAACACTAAAGTCGGTGGAGTTGTGGACACTGCTGAAGGATGTTGCAGGCTACAGAGGGACATAGATAAGCTGCAGAGCTGGGCTGAGAAGTGACAACAGTAGTTTAATGTGGAAAAGTGTGAGGTGATT
The DNA here is from genome assembly GCF_037043375.1 of Chiloscyllium plagiosum. NCBI lineage: Eukaryota > Metazoa > Chordata > Chondrichthyes > Orectolobiformes > Hemiscylliidae > Chiloscyllium > Chiloscyllium plagiosum. The sequence continues at coordinate 66,634,376 of NW_028270154.1, read as the reverse complement.
CATTTTAGAAGGAGTAACAGGAATGTAGAGTACTGGATTAATGGTAAGATTCTTGGTAGTGTAGAGGAGCAGAGAGATCTTGGAGTCCATGTACATAGATCTCTGAAAATTGGCACCCAAATTGATAGGGTTGTTAAGAAGGCATACGGTTTATTAAGTTTTATTAGTAGAGGGATTGAGTTTCGGAGTCACAAGGTCATGCTGCAGCTGTACAAAACTCTGGTGTGGTCACACTTGGAATATTGTGTACAGTTCTGGTCACTGCATTATAGGAAGAATGTAGAAGCTTTGGAAAGGATGCAAAGGAGATTTATTAGAATGTTGCCTGGTATGGAGGGAAAGTCTTATGGGGAAAGGCTGAGAGAACTGAGGCTGTTTTCATTCAAGAGAAGAAGGTTGAGAGGTGACCTAATTGATTCAGGTAATCAGAGGGTGAATAGTGAAAACCTTTTTCCTCAGATGGTGATGGCCAACATGAGGGGACATAGTGTTAAATTGAGGCGTGATAGATATAGGGCAGATGTCGAAGGTAGTTCCTTTACTCAGAGAGTAGTAGGGGCATGGAATTCCCGGCCTGCAACAGTAATGGATAAACATGTGGATGAAAATGGAATAATTTAGGATAGATAGGCTTCAGATTGTTCCACAAGTCAGTGCAACATCGACAGCCAAAGGGCCTGTACTGCATTGTAATGTTCTATGTTCTAAGTTCTTTGTAACATCTGTCCGTTTACTTTATCCAGTGACCCAAACACACCTTACAGGTGAAGCAGCACTTTACCTGCACTTCACACAATCTAGTCTACTGCATTTGCTGTTCATACTGTGGTCTCCTTTACAGTGGGGAAATGAACCATAGACTGGGTGACCATTTCACAGAACATCTACATTCTTTCTGCAAACGTAGACTGAGGAGAGGTAGGAGGAGGCATGAATAAGCTTTGACAGGAAGAAGTCCCAAAATGGGAAATCCCAAAGGCATTCTCCACGTATGAGAAATAAGAGAATAATCAGAGAGAGGGGTGGTCTGATCAGGGATACTGGAGGGAATTTCTGCCTGGAGTCTGAAGAGGTAGAGGAGGTCCTAAATGAGTTTTTTGCTTTAGTATTCACTAGAGAGAGGAACCTTGTTGATAGTGAGAATACCGTGGACCAGGTTAATAGGCTTGAACAGATTGATATTAAGAAAGTGGATGTGCTGGAAATTCTGGGAAGCATTAAGGTAGAGAAGTCCCCAGGGCCAGACCAGATATATCCAAGGTTATTTTGGGAAGTGCAGAATGAGATTGCCATATCTATGGCAATGATCTTTGCATCCTCACTCCCCATTCTCTACCGGCTAATTGGAGGGAGGCATATGTTGTTCCTCTGTTCAAGGAAGAGAATAGGGAAATCCCTGGGGATTACAGGCCTGTGAGTCTTACATGTGTGGTAAGCAAGGGTATTGGAGAGCCTTCTAAGAGATAGGATTTATGGCTATTTGGAAAATATAGTTTGATTAAAGATAGTCAGCATTGCTTGGTGAGGGGCAGGTCATGCCTCACAAGTCTTATTGAGTTCTTTGAGGATGTGACGAGACAAGTTGACAAAGGTCAAGCAGTGAATATGGTGTATATGGATTTCAGTAAGTAATTTAATAAGGTTCCCCACAGTAGACTCATTCAGAAAGTTAGGAGGTATGGGATACAGGGAAATATGGCTGTCTGGATAGAGAATTGAAAGTATTCTGCTGGAGGTCAGTGACCAGTGGTGTACTGCAGCGATCTATTCTTGGGCCTCTGCTCTTTGTAATTTTTATAAGTGACTTGCATGAAGAAGAAGAAGGGTGGGTTAGTAAGTTTGTTGATGACATAAAGGTTTGCTGGTGTTGTAGATATTGTCAAGGGCTGTCGCAGGCTACAACAAGACATTGACAGGATGCAGAACTGGGTTGAGTAGTGGCAGATGGAATTCAACCTGGATAAAGGCGAAGTGATTAATATTGGAAGGTCGAATTTGAATGCTGAATACACGATTAAAGACAAGATTCTTGGCAGTGTGGAGGAACAGCAGGATCTTGGGGTCCATGTACATAAATCTCTCAAAATTACCACAAGGTGTTGAGTTAAAGAACCGCAAGGTTTTGCTGCAGCTCTTTAAAACCCTGGTTTGACCACACTTGGAATATTGTGTCCAGTTCTGGTTGCCTCATTATAGGAAGGGTGTAAATGCTTTGGAGAGGGTGCAGAGGAGATTTACCAGGATGCTACCTGGATTGGAAGGCTTGTCTTATGAAGAGAGTTTGAGTGAGCTGAGGCTTTTCACACTGGAAAGAAGAAAGAAGAGAGGTGACTTGACAAAGGTGTACAAGGTAATGAGAGGCATAGATAGAGTGGATAGCCAGAGATCTTTCCCTACAGCAGAAATGGCTGTCATGAGGGGTCATAATTTTAAGGTGATTGGAGGAAGTTATGGGGGAGATATCAGAGATAGGTTCTTTACGCAGAGAGTGGTGGGTGTGTGGAATGCACTGCAAGCGGTGATAGAGCAGTTAGATACATTACGAATATTTAAACGACTGCTGGACAAGTACATGGATGGCAATAAATTGAGGATGTGTATGTTTGGTTGATCTTAGATTAAGATAAATGATTGGCACAATATTGTGGACCAAAGGGCCTGTACTATGCTGTACTGTTCCATGTTCTATGTTCTAAGATCCTTCTACATTCAATGGCGTACTGACCCAAAGTCCTCAACCACTCCTTCTATGACAATACCTTCAGTCCTGGGATCCTTTTTGTAAACCTGCTATGGAAAGAATGCAAAGAGGATTTACAAGGATGTTGCCAGGGCCTGTAGGCCTGAGTAATAGGAACAGGTTAGCCAGAATAGAAGTTTATTCCTTGGAGCATCGGAGAATGAGAGCTGACCTTACTGAGGTGTATAAAATTATGAGAGGCATAGATAGGATGTATGCATATAGTCTGTTTTCCAGGGATGGGGAACTGAAAACTAGAGAACATAGGTTTAAGGTAAGAGGGGAAATATTTAAGAAGGAATTAAGGGGCAACTTCTTCATGCAGAGTTGTGCATATATGGAATGGGCTGCTTGAGAAATTGGTTGAGAAAGGTACAATAGCAATATTTAAAAAAATACATTTGGATTGATACATAGATGGGAAAGGTTTAGAGGGATATGGACCAAATGCAGGCATTTGGAACTAGCTTAGTGTGTCCCATAGTCAGCATTGACCAGTTTGAGCAGAAGAGGCAGTTTCCATGCTGTATCACTCTAGGACCCTATGACTTTATGACCCCCTCCAGCACCCACACATCCTTCCTTAGATACTGTGTCCAAAACTGCTCACAATATTCCAAATGTTGTACAGCTAGAGTTTTATACAGCCTGAGTAATACATCCCTGCTCTTGTATTCTAGCCCTCTTGAAACAAATGCAATCATTGCATTTGCCTTCCTGACTGCCAGATGAGCCTACACGTTGACCTTAAGAGAATCTTAAACACGGACTCCCGGGTTCCTTTATACTTCAGATTTCTGATGCCTTTCCCCATTTATAGAACAGTCTACATCTTTATTCTTCCTACCAAGGCGCATACCTTCACGATTTTCCACACCATATTCCATCTGCTACTTCTTTGCCCACTGTCCTCTCTTGTCCAATTCCTTTTTCAGTCTCCCTGCTTCCTCAACACTAACTGCAAACTTAGCAGCAATGCCCTCAGTTCCTTCGTCCAGATCATCAATATACAATGAAACTACTTGCCACCCGAAAAGGACCCTTTAATCTTCAGTTTGTCTTCTGTCAGTCAACTAGTCCTCTATCCGTGCCAAACCTTGTCCCTAGCGCAAAGGAATTTCACCTTACTTAGCAGCCTCCTGTGTGGCTGTCCTTTGTCTAACTTGCTCATTACCTCCTCAAAGAATTCTATAGATGTGTCTGGCATGACATCCCCTTGATTAAGCCGTGCTTATTAAGCCCTTGTCTACCATGCAGTGACAAGTACTCCACAATTTTATCCTTAATAATGAACTCTAAATCTTCCCAACGGCCGAGGTCAGGCTAACCAGCCTATAGTTTCCTGTCTTCTGCCATAGAATCATGGAGTCCCATGGCACAGAGACTGGCCTTTTAGCCCAAACTGGTCCATGCTAATCATCTACGCTAACTCCATTTCCCTGCACTCGGCCCATATCCTTCTAATCTTTTCCTATCCATGTATTTGTTCAAATTCCATTTAAATGTTGTTAACTTACCCACCTTAACCACTTTCACTGGCAGCTTATTCCATCGATGTACCATCCTCTGTATTAAAAAGATTTCCTTTTATTCTTTCCCCTTTAACCTTAAACTGATGCCCTCTAGTTTTTGATTCCTCAACCCTGGGGAAAGAAAAACTGAATGCATTCACCCTATCCAAGTCTCTCATAATCTTATATACCTCTATAAGGTCTCCTGTCAGTCTCCTACGCTCTGAAAAAAAAAGTGTTAGCTTGTCCAGCCTCTCCCTATAATGCAGACTATTGAATCTAGGCAATATCCTTGTAAATTTCTTCTGCACTCTTTCCAGTTTAATGGAATCCTTCATATAACAAGGTGACCAAAACTGAATACAATACTCCAAGTGTGGCCTCACCACCGTCCCGTACAACTGCAACATAACTTCCCAACTACTATACTCAATGGCCTGATTGATGAAGGCCAGGGTACCAAAAGACTTCCTCACTGCCCTATCTACCTGTGACTCCACTTTCAGAAAACTGTGAACCTGAAGTCGAAGATCCTCTGTTCCACTACACTCCCTACTATTCACCATGAAACTCATACCTTGATTTGACTTTCCAAAATGTAAGACCTCACACTTATCTACATTAAACTCCATTTGCCATTTCTCGGTCCACTTCCCCAGCTGATCAAAGTCCTGCTGCAATTTCTGCTAACCTCCCTCACTGTCCACAATACCGTCTATTTTAGTGTCATCTGCAAACTTACTAATCATACATTCTCATGCAAATCACTGATATAGATAACAAACAGCAATGGGCCCAGCACCAACCCCTGAGACATTCCACTAGTTACAGGCCTCCAGTCCAACAAGCATCCTTCCACTATTACCCTCTGCTTCCTAATATCAAATCAATTTTGTATCCAATTTGCCAGCTGGCCCTGGATTCCATGCGATCTAATCTTCCAGAGCAATTTACCACATGAAACCTTATCAAAGGCCATACTAAAATCCATGTACACTACATCTACCATCCTTGGTCACTTCATCAAATTTGTGAGGCATGCTCTCCCACTTACAAAGCCATGCTGACTACCCCTAATCAAACCCTATCTTTCCAAATGCATGTATATCTTACCTCTCAGAGTCTTCTCAAGTAACTTACACACCACAAATGTTAAGCTTACTGGTCTATAGTTCTCAGGCTTTTCTTTGCAGCCTTTCTTGAATAATGGCACAGCATTCACTACCCTCCAGTCTTCTGGGACCTCACCTGTGGCTAACAATGATGCAAAAATATCAGCCAGAGCTTCCACAATTTCTTCTCTAGCCTCTTGCAGTGTTCTTGGATATACCTGGTCAGGATGAAGAGATTTCTCCACCTTCATACATTTTAATACATCCAACACCTCCTCTACTGTAATATGGACTCTCCCCAAGATATCACCACTAATTTCCTCAAGTTCCCAAGTCTTCATTTCTCCATCCCTTTTTTAACAAGGGTGTTACATTTGCCATTTTCCAGTCCTCTGGAACCTCTTGACTCCAGTGGTTTCTGAAAGATCATCATAAATGTCTCTACAATCTCCTCAGCTATCTCCTTTAGAACTCAGGAGTGTGGTCCATCTAGTCGGGTGATTTATCCATCTTTAGACATTTTAACCCCCAGCACCTTCTTCTTAGTTATGGCCACTGCACTCATCTCTGCCCCCTGACTGTCTTGAAGTTTCAGTGTGTTGTTGGTGTCTTCCATTGTGAAAACTGAAGTAATGTACCTTGACTTAGCTTGAAGGCTTGTGCCTGGAGCCTGGTAGAGATGGAGGGGGACAAGGAACATTATAACACCTAGCTTTTGCTGCAGGAGGAAAGGAGGCTTTGAAAACCATTGGAAGAAAGGAGGAAGACAAAAAAGAAGCATTTTCTAGCAAAGACTCAGTGTAGACACAATGGGCTGAAGGGTTCCTTCTGTACTGTAACAATACTGTACCTGAGAGACTTCTCACACTGAAGACTATGCCGGCATTTTAGGGGAGGGGAAAGAAGAAGGTCTGCAAGCCCCATTTGTAGTGAACACTGTCATTGGCTATCCCAGAGGAGAATGAAACATCACCTTCCCCATGACCTTAACCATCAACAGCACCTTCCTGTTCTGACTGCTGTCCTAAAGATGTAGAGCCAACTGATTGCCACCACATTGTGGTGGCAATGATAAGTTTGTCATTTTAACTTATCTTTGTCACAAAGGTACAGGAGATACAGATAACCTCTGGAAGAAATGCTGCTAAGATTCTGCACCTCCACCAGTATAGTTTTAGTGCTTGGCTGAGGAGAGAGCTCAGGCTTCTGGTGGAAGAGCTGGCAAGAGCTTGTTATGTCTGCTTCAGATGATGTCCAGCTAGTACTCAAAACCATCGAGCCTCAAAACAGTGGTGCTCAGCCCTGTCAATACTCATGGTGCTGAGGTGGCTCAAGCTTGTGGCGGAATTCTGCCTGGACAGTTTGTGCAAAATTTCATATTAGACCTGGACCTCATGCCTAACATCTTTTGCTATCTCAAAGTCATTCCCTCCATGTCCTTCCATTCAGCACAGAAGAGTTTCTTGTATTGGTTCTTGCTTTATGCCTTCCACTTCTCTGCCTTTACCCAGCATCTCATCTAAAATTAGGGGGCATGCACTTAAGGTGAGAGGGGCAAGTTCAAAGGAGGTCTGAGAATCAAGTTTTTTTACACAGAGAGTGGGAGGGGTCTGGAATACTCTGCCGGGGTGATCGTGGAGGCAGATATGACAGGAGCGTTTAGGGGAATTTTACACAAGCGCATAAATATGCAAGGAATGGAGGGATATGGATCAAGGCAGGCAGAATGGGTTAGTTTAATTTGGCAACATGTTCGGAACAATATCGTGGGCTGAAGGGCCTGGTCCTATGCTGTACAGTTCTATGTTCTCTGTTCTATGTACAACCTGCCGTATCATTCCACCTTCCAGAAATGGTGGTTTTCCCCAATGGAGGGATATCTTAAATGGGAGTTCTACTGCTTACCATTGGGGTTCTAGGATGGAGGGTATTGCACACACCACCTCATGAAAATGTAATTTAAGTGGGTTCACAGAATCCCTGGTCACCACAAATGTTGTGGCCATGTGGGCCATATCAATTTTACGTATACATGTACAGCCTCTTTTTGGTTTCTTAAGTAGGCTCTTAGTGGGTGGCACAGTGGCACAGTGGTTAGCACTGCTGCCTCACAGCGCCAGAGACCTGGGTTCAATTCCCGCCTCAGGCGACTGTCTGTGTGGAGTTTGCACATTCTCCCTGTGTCTGTGTGGGTTTCCTCCGGGTGCTCTGGTTTTCTCCCGCAGTCCAAAAATGTGCTGGTTAGGTGAATTGGCCATGTTAAATTGCCTGTAGTGTTAGGTGAAGGGATAAATGTAGGGGAATGGGTCTGGGTGGGTTGCGCTTTGGCGGGTCAGTGCGGACTTGTTGGCCCGAAGGGTCTGTTTCCACACTGTAAGTAATCTAATCTAAATATTCAGGCATCCAGCGTGAAGAGGGTCAAGTAAGTTGCTTATCTCTATGAGTCTGCTCCTGGGCCTGGCCTGCGCACAATGTGGCCATTAACTGGTGCAGGCAGTATGCCAAGGAGATGGTCAATACATCTGACAGCCTGTTTGTCATCTGCAGGTAAATCTCAGGTCTTCCACGACCTGTGGTTGCTGCAGGGGCTGGGGTGCAGTATCATTCTCCTTAATGGTATTTTAATTTAAATTGATACATTTCCTTTGTGATTTGAAATTGTCAATTTTCAACATTTTAAAATAGTAGGAAGATGAATTTGTGGCAGGGGTCTAATCCAACCACACACTGTCAGGGGTCACTCCTGCCTGTAGTGATAGCAAATGCAGTTTTAAGCTATGGCCTTCCACATCTCTACATAAGACATTCAATATTTTAATCCAGGCCTTCAGAACTACTCACAGCTCCTAGACAAAGTCAGGAACTCACACTAGGTTAAAAATGGATTTTTAGTGAAAAGCATGTTTCATTTTCCTTTGCATTCTGATTGATCCAGCTGATTTGTCAGTGGTCTTGAGATGCTTCACCGTCCATCCCACCTACAAACATTCCATGAGCCAGAAACAAGAGAGGATTTAGAAATCCTTATTCCATTCACCATTATTTAGCTTTCATGGAGTCTTCCCAACTCTGCAAACATCCAGATTTTTATATCTAATTTTTTTTTGCTCTGCAGCTTGTGCCTAATATGAGTTAAATTATAACAATTATTTTTCTTCAATAAATATTTTAAATGCTATTTAAGAAGGAGAAAAAACTTTCAATTCATCTGCCTGACCCAGATTAAAACCTAAGCAATAAGTACAATGTTTTGATAAATTATGCCACCCAGTTCACTCTCTCACATTTTAAATTCAGCATTATGAAGCAATATAAAGGATATCACATCTTTTCTGCTAATGTAAAATCAAGGTAAAAAAAGAAATTCTGTTCACCGAAGTCTGTTCTTTGTTTAACACAATTTCAACAGAAAATAATCACTACTTTTGGAAGTTAGTTGTCTTTGTTAACTTTAAAGGTAACTTTAAAGTTACCTTTAAAATCTAATTTCATATGTGTATCTTTAGCTTGTCACAATATTTAAACTAAAACTCAAGTCATGAAATCTCTGCATTATGCCCCCGATTATAAACTATAATTTGTTAGGTAGAGATGTCAAGCAAGGACCAAATGCAAGTAAATATGGCCTGGCTGCAGATAAGCCCAGATCTAACTGAATAACGTGGCAGGTTTGCGATTTTTGAAAAGATTTGTAGCTCAGGTTGAGGTTCAGATTGTAAGTTTGCTCGTTGAGAGGGCAGGTTTGTTTTCAGACGTTTCTTTGCCATGCTAGGTAACATCATCAGTGAGCCTCCGGTTAAGCACTGGTGTTCTGTTCCATTTTCTATTCGTATGTCTTGGTCTCTTAAGGTGGGTGCTTTCATTTCCGGTTCTTTTTCTCAGAGGTTGGTAAATCAGCTCCAAATCGATGTTGATGGAATTCCAGTTTGAATGCCAGGCCTCTAAGAATTCCTGTACGTGTCTCTTTTTAGCCTGTCCTAGGATGGATGTGTTGTCCCAGTCGAAGTGGTGTCCTTCTTCATCTGTATGTAAGGATACTAATGATAGTGGGTCATATCTTTTGGCAGCTAGTTGGTGTTTGTGTATCCTGGTGGTTAGTTTTCTGTCTGTCTGTCCAATGTAGTGTTTATAACAGTCCTTGCACGATAACTTGTAAATGACGTTAGTTTTGCTGGTTGTTGGTACAGGATCATTTAGGTTCATCAGTAGCTGTTTCAGTGTGTTGATAGGTTTGTGGGCTACCATGATGGCAAGGGGTTGGAGTAGTCTAGTCGTCATCTCCGAGATGTCTTTAAAGTATGGTAGTGTGGCTAGAGTTTCTGGGTGTGTCTACTTGTTTGAGTTTGTTGATTAAGAATCGGCGGATTGTGTTTGTCGAGTACCTGTTCTTCTTGAATACGTTGTATAGGTATTTTTCTTCTGCTGCTCGTAGTTCTGGGGTGTTGCAGTCTATTGTGGCCCGATGATTACCAGACTACTCCAACCGTTTGGCATCATGGTAGCCCACAAATCTACCAACATGCTTAGCTATAAGGAGAATTTGGACAAAGTTGGATTGCTCTTGCTAATGTGTCAGAAGCTGAGGGACGACTTGATAGAAATATATAAAATTACAAGAGGTATGGTTAGTGTGGATAGTCAGATTCTTTTTCCCAGGTTAGAAATGTCAAGTACCAAGGAACGTAGGTTTAAGGGAAGAGGGAGAAAGTTTCAAGGAGATGTGTAAACCAACTTTTTTTGAAAAAAGTGTGGCAGGTGCCTAGAACATGCTGCCATGGGAAGGTGGTAGAAACCAATATGAGAGCAATATTTAAGAGGCATTTAGGCAGACATATGAACAGTCAAGAAATAGAAGAATACAGACCACATTCAAGTAGATGTAATTGGTTTAGAACGGCGTCATGGTCAGCACAGAGCCTGTTCCAGTGCTGCACTGTTCTAAGATCTATGTTCTAAATCATACCAGAAACCCTATGTGTAACTTGACAAAATATTGTAAAATTAAACCAGTATGACTTTTACAATATCAGTTTTCAAAGGCCCACATTGCTGCTGATATAATTGTAAAACGTTGAGTCCAGTTTGATCTCTTTTGCACAAAGAAAAGTTGGATAGGCTGGGTTTGTTTTCACTGGAATGGAAGAGATTGAGGGACAACCTGATAAAGGCTTATAAGATTATAAGATTTTAATGACATTGGTAGAGTGGAAAGTATGAGTCTTTATCCTCAGGTGGAGGCTTCAATTACTAGGGAAAACAGGTTCAAGGTGCGAGGGGGATGTTTAAAAGAGATGTGCGAGGTACATTTTTCACATAAAAGATGGCAAGTGCCTGGAACCTGTTGCCAGAGAAGGTGGTGAAATTAGACAGCATTCAATAGCAACATTCAAGAAGCAGGAATAGGAAGGGAGTACAGGGATACGGATCCTGTCATTGAAGACAGTTTTAGAATGGAAGGGTGAAATATGTCGGCACAGGCTTGGAGGGCTGAAGAGCCTGTTTCTGTGCTGTGTTGTTCTTTGCTCTCTTTGTTCTTTATTTTCATACTCATTTTGTCATTCTTACTGTCTCTCTTGTCACCTTTTGCTCTTTGTATCACTTCCATTTGGCAGTGTCCATTTCTCGTTAAGTTAAAAATCACACACCAGGCTATAGTCCAACAGGTTTATTTGAAAGTACTAGCTTTCAGAGCACTCCTCCTTCATCAGGTAGCTGGTGGGCAGGTTCACCAGACACAGAATTTTTAGCACAAGATCATAGTGTCACGCAATTGCTACAATATATTGAACAAACCTAGCTTGCTATTAAGTCTTTCATCTTTTAGAATGCAGATTTCGGACATTAATATGTAAATCCCAGAACTTCTTTCAAGTCACATTCCTGAGATAACTTTAAGGTTTTATAAAAAAAAGGTGACATCTCAGCTCAGATGATGCATTAAAGGTGTGAGGTTAGAGTCTGTCTGTATTCCGATCTTGAGTCAGACTGGTTCTGTTTCCAAGAAGGAATTTATAAAATGTCACATGGACTGACTGTCTGCATTGACTGCCTGTAGATTATGCATTTTTTGAGCAAATTAGAATGTATCTGCAAATATAATTCTGCAAGTGCAAATTCACCCCATAGACTTTGTGGAAGTAGTAAGAACTTGGTATAATGCTGCATGATGGGATATTTGAGCAAGGTAAAAGCTATCTTGCATTTCAGCCTCTCGCTCTAGTAGGAAGTTCCTGCTGGAGATAAAGACTGAGGTTGTGTAATTATAATTTGACGAAATAAAGGGACTATATGATAATCTCATTAGTGGGGATACTTCCTCAGCTCGTTAGCTTCTCTGTCCTTGACCAACAAGGTGATAGCCAACAGTGTTTATTTTTATCTTGAATTATTGTAAAGTAAGCAAAGTTGTTTGTATTGTTGTATAATATAGGCTGATTGTTCAGCTCGGGAGAGTGCCATGGGACAGTGGGGACTGTGTGGCAGTCTCTCCATTAATTCATGAAAAATGAAGCTTCTTGAAACAAGACTTGAAGTCTCGGACTAAGTAATTTCCTTGACAGACTTGTATGTGTGGGAGAGAGAGAGAGAGAGAGAGGGAGTGTGTGTGTGTTTGTGTGGATATGAGTGTGTGTGTTAATTTGTGAGTGTGTGTGCTTACTTGGTAGAGTACGTGCGTGAGTGGGATAGAGTGTGAGAGGGAGTGCACTTGGGTGTGAGTGTGGGAGGTGTATATTTGTGTGTCTGAGGGAGAGTCTGTGTATGTGAGAGGGTCTGCGTGAGTATATGAGGATGTATAGGTGTGTGTGTTTGCGTGTGAGTGTGTGTGTCAGTGTTTTCTTAAAACATTTTTTCATGCCTTATTCTTTCAGTTCTGTGTTGTCTCTTCACTTTTTTTTGGCATGAGGAGTTCTTACACATTAATCATATAAACCACTTCTGTGATAGAATAAATTATTTTCAAACATTTCCCATTGATTCTCTGTTATTTTACCCTATAATAGATTTTCACAGTTTTCTGTGGGCAATCTTTGTCTCATGCTGTTGATGTCAGCTTTATCTAAATCATAGCAGTTGTTTAACTTTTCGCTATTTCAAATGTTATATTAACTTTTCTCTGTTAGATTTGTTTTCACACACCGTTATGCTGTCAGCTAAATTTTGTTCCTTATTCATTACTAACTCCAACATGGCCTGCTCTTTAATTAAGCAAAGAACCATGGATTCCAGAGATCTGAAACAAAAACAAAAAAAAATTGCTGGAGCAACTCAGCAAGTCTGGTACGATCTATGGGAAGAAAGCAGAGTTAACATTTCAAGTCTAGTGACTCTTCATCAACTCTCTAGCCTGTTATTGTGATGGTTCAAGAACATAATTGTGCATAAAACTTTCTAGGATGCAAAATAAATTCATTGTCTTTCTGACATGACCAATCTGCTAATCCCAACTGATATTAAATTTAGAATCCTCCATTAAAACTATTTTGACCCTACTGAATACTTATCTAATATCCTGTACACAACTTTTTTACTGACTTAAATCCTTTATTTATTAATTGTACCAATAAAGTATTCAATGTCTGCTCACCTTTCAGTATATCCTTATTGTTGAAGTGATTTAATTCATTATCACCCTTTATCATTTTCCCTCCCTTCCCTTTAGCCCTTAGAAGCCAGTCTCTGCATTGTTAAAAGAATGTTTATTTTGCCTTTGTACCCTAACCAGTCCTTCTGCTCTTACCTTTTACTCACATGTCTCATTCTTAGTTTAATTTATTTACATCTTTGGCTTTCCCTTTACATGTGGTCCTACAGGCTCAGTTTCTGTGTTACTCTACTCTCCTATCTGTTGTGTTTGAAGTATTATTCCACTAAACTTTACATTTGCAGCCTATCACCATTTTCTAGTTTAAAATTTTGTGATTTACATAAATGTTTTGCATTTATACATCCTCATTTTACATTCCCTTACAAATGGAAAGACCTTCTTTTATATCTGTCCGAAAAAAGAACCCTTCACAATCTTAAAGTTATCTTTCAGATTATCTTTCAGCCTTTTATTTGCTACAGTAAGGAATCCCAGCCTCTTCATATTTCCTCAGTTCTCTGTTATCATCTTGACAAACAGTATCTGTATTTTGGCTTGGCAAAAATGGGGGTTTTAAGGTTGGCAAGCTCTCACGCACAGAATGGCATGAAGAGTAGTGCTGGGTCTGCAACCTTTTGTGATTTACATCAACGATTTGGATGAAGGGATGGTATGGATGGTAACTAAGTTTGTAGGTGACATCAAAATAGGCAAGAAAGTAAGCTGGTGAGAGGTGGTCGGAAGTCTGTAAAGGGGTTTAGACAGGTTTGGTGAGTGAATAAAATTTGGCAGATTTGTTAACATGGGTTAATATCAACCAGTTCATTTTGTAAAGAGAAAAGTAATTTAGCATTGAAGTAGAGAGAGAGCCCAGAACTCGTGGTACAGACTTTACTATGCAGGTTCAGTAGGTGATTAGGAAAGCAAGTAAAAAGGTGCTTATTGCACAAAGAATGGATTTCAAAAACAGGGAAACTGTACTTTAACTGTGCAGGATGTTGGTGCTATCCTACCTGGAGTAACCTGTATTGTTATGTTCCCTTTATTGGAAAATGAATGATGTACTTGCTTAAGAAATAGTTCAAACAAGGCTCACTGGACTCATTCCTGGGATCACAAGCTTATCATATGAAGAAAGATAGAACAGATTATTTGCATATCCACTGAAGTGTAGTTTGAATGTTATTGAATGCTATTTATCAGCTCAAACCTGAATGTTGACCAGGTCTTGTTACAAAAGGACCAGGTCTGTTTCAGTATTTATGGAATCATGAATGGTGCTAAACATTGGGCATTCATCAGCAAACATCCCTTCTGACATTATGATGGAGGGAAGCTCATTCATGAAGGAGCTAAAGATTGTTGTGCCTAGGATACTTTCAGAGGAGCTTCTGGAGCTGAGATGACTGATCTTCAAATTCCTTTGTGTTAAATATGATTTCAAACAACAGAGAGTTTTGTCCCCCATTCCCATCAACTTTAGTTTTACTCAATGCCACACTCAGATAGATGCAATCTTGATGTCAAGGGCATTCACTTTTACAACATCTCTTGATTTCAGTTCTTTTTTCTGTGTCTGAACCTAAGTTGTAGTGAAGTCAGAAGCTGGGTGGGTGACTGTGGTGGAACCCAAAATTAGCATCAGTGAACAGATATTGTTAAGGATGTGCCGTTTGATAGCACTCTTGGCAATGTCTCCCGTTATTTAACTGATAATTAAAAGAAAGCAGATGAGCAGTAATTGCCCTGTTGAGATTTGTCCCAATTTTTAGGAGCAGTGCATACCTGGAACATTTTTCATATTTTGAGTTAGATATCAATGTTTTAGCTGTACTAGAATAACTTGCTCAGGGGCATGTTTAATTCTGAAGCACAAATCTTCAGGACTATTATCGGAAGGTTGTCAGGGCTCAGAATTGCAGTATGCAGTGGCTTCAACTGTTTCACGATATCACATGAAGTGAATCAAATTGGCTGATGATTAGCATTTATGATGCTGGGGACCTCAGGAGAAGCTCAGATGAATCATCCACTCTGCACTTTCAGCTAAAGATGTTTGCAATAAAAAACATTTTAGGAGAAAGTGAGAACTGCAGATGTTGGAGATTGAAAGTCAAAAAAGATGGTGCTAGAAAGGCACAGGAGGTCAGGTAGCATCTGAGGAGCAGGAGAGGTGACCTTTTGGACATAAGCTCTTCATCAGGAAACAGAAGGTGGATGAGAGATAAATAGGGAGGTGGGGCTTGGGCTTGGGGCAAGATACGTGGGAAGGCGAGAGGTGGATGCAGGTGAGGGGTTATTGTGATAGGTCAGTGGGGATGGTGGAATGGATAGGTGGGAAGGCAGATGGTCAGGTAGGACAGGTCAAGAGGGTGGTGCTGAGTTGGACGGTTGGATCTGGGATGAGGTGGGGGAAGGGGAGATTTGGAAACTAGTGAAGTTAGTGTGGATGCCGTGTGATTGAAAAGTCCCAAGGCAGAAGATGAGGCGTTCTTCTTCGCGTTGGCAGGTGGCTTTGATTTGGTGGTAGAGGAGGAGAAAGTGAGGTCTGCAGATGCTGGAGATCAAAGTTGAAACTTTATTGCTGGAACAGCACAGCAGGTCAGGCAGCATCCAGGGAACAGGAGATTCGACGTTTCGGGCACAGGCCCTTCTTCAGGAAAGAGGTGGTAGAGGAGGCCCAGGACTCGCATGTCTTTGGGGGATGGGGAGTTGAAGTGGTCAGCCACAGGTCAGTGGGGTTGTTTAGTGCGGGTGTCCCAGAGATTGGATTAGATTAGACTACTTACAGTGTGGGAACAGGCCCAACAAGTCAACACCAACCTGCCAAAGCGCAACCCACCCAGATCCATTCCCCTACATTTACCACTTCACTTAATACTACGGACAATTTAGCTAGGCCAATTCACCTAACCTGCACATTTTTGGATTGTGGGAGGAAACCGGAGCACCCGGAGGAAACCCATGCAGACACGGGGAGAATGTGCAATCCCAACACAGAGAGTCGCCTGAGGCGGGGATTGAACCCGGGTCTCTGGCGCTGTGAGGCAGCAGTGCTAACCATTGTGCCACCATGCCGCCCCCTGAAATGCTCCACATGTTGATGTCCTGTCTCCCAATGTAGAGGAGACCACATCTTGAGACCTCAAGATGAGGTGGGTGGATGTGCAGGATGTCAGGTGTGAAAGGATCCTTTGGAACCTTGGACAGAGGTGAGGGGGGAGGTGTGGGCACAGGTTTTATACCTTGTGCGGCAACAAGGGAAGGTGCTGGGTGTGGAGAGGGGTTGGTGGAAATTGTGGATCTAACAAGAAAGTCGCGGAGGGAATGGTCTCCGTGGAATACCCTTAGAGGTGAGGAGGGAAATATTTCTTTTGTAATGGAGTCTGACTGTAGATGGTGGAAATGGCAAAGGATAATGTGTTGTATCTGGAGGTTAGTGAGGTCAAAGGTGAGGACCTTGTTGCAATTGGAGGGGTGGGGTTCAAGGGCAGAGGAGCGGGAAGTGGAGGAGATGCACTGGAAGGCATTGTTGATCATGTGGGAGAGGCAATTGTAGTCCTGGAAATGGGAGGACATCTGGGATGTCCTGGAGTGGAATTGCTCCTCCTTCGAGCAGATGCGGTGGAGGCGGAGGAATTGGGAGTAAGGGATAGTGTTTTTACAGGAGGCGGGTGGGAGGAGATGTAATTCAGGTAACTCTGGGAGTTGGTGTGTTTGAAATAGATATCTGAGTTGAGTCAGGCACCAGAATTGGAGATGGAGAGGTCCAGGGAGGGGAGAGAGGTGTCAGAGATGGTCCATGTGAACTCGAGGTCAGGGTAGAAAATGTTGGAGAAGTTGATGAACAGTTCAACCTCCTTGTTGGAGAACAAGGTTGCACCAATACAGTCATCGATGTGGAGGAGGACAAGGTGGGGGATGGTCCTGGTGTAACTACAGAGGATTGACAGCTTCACGTGTCCTATGAAGAGGCAGGCATAGCTTGGACCCATGCGGGTGCCTATGGCCACTCCTCAGGTCTGATGGAAGTGGGAGGAGTGGAAGGAGAAGTTGTTGAGAGTGAGGACCAGTTCTGCTAATCGAATGAGTGTGTCGGTGGAGGGTGACTGATCAGATCAGCAGAATTTGAAATGGAGTGTTCGTAGGCCTTTGCTTTTGCGGATGGGGATGTATAGTGACTGGATGTCCATGGCGAAGATGAGGTGTTGGGAGCAGAGGAATCAAAAGTCATGGAGGAGGTGGAGGGCTTGGGTGGTGTCCCGAATGTATGTGGGGAGCTCCTGGACCAAGGAGGAACAGGGCAGAGTCAAGATACGAAGAGATGCATTCACTGGGGCAGGAGCAGGCAAAGCCAATAGGTGAACCGAGGCAGTCAGGTTTGTGGATTTTGGATTTTGGGCGATGCGGGATTGGGGAACTATGAGGTTGGAGGCTATGGATGGGAAATCCTCTGAGGTGATGAGGTTGTGGATGGACTAGGAGATGAGAGGTAGAGTCATGATCAAGGAGGCAGTAGGAGGTGTCAGCGAGTTGGCGCCTGGCTTTGGTGAGGTAGAGGTCAATGCGCCATACTACCACTGTACACCCCTTTGTCCGCTGTTTTTTTTGTGCGTTGCGAGGGTGAGAGGCTTTCCTCGCTTAGATTTTGGTACACAAAATATTACCCACCAATCACTGAAAACAACTCTCATCTGACCCAAATATGTGACTGACTGAGGAAAGAACCTCACTCCAGGTAAAAGCAAATACTGTGGATGTTGGAAATCTGAAGTAAAACTGAAAGTGCTAGAGAAACTCAATGGGTTTGGAAGCATTTGCAGAGAGAGAAACCGAACTAATATTTTGAGGCTCATATGACTCTTCTTCATAACTTGTCCATCAGAATTGGTGATATTCAGTTAGATATGATTCTTTTTCAGTTCTGACTTTCAAAAGAAAATACTTTATTTCTTACGCGGTAAGCTGCTTCTCAAGAGATGTTCTAAGATCAGTGAATCCCATTCTAGAAAAAGAAATGGTTGGCAAATTAAAAAGCAAAGTATCATTTCTCTGATGTCCTGCATATTTGACTACAACCTTTCTATCCTCCAGCAATTTATTTGGTTTCCAGATATACTGAAAGCAAGTGATGTCCTACATTTTAAAATTCCTGCCACCCATCACTCAGATCTTACCAACTTCGATACTTACACAACAATGCTTACAGGGAGAGATGTGATATTTGTACATTCAGTGTTACATTGATTCACGCCGATTACTAACTCAGCACCAAATAACAGATAGAGGAGCAGGTAAAAATCCGTCAGTTCAAAAAAGCTAAATTCGGAGATGGAAGTATTTGTCGAGCAATATTAACTATTAAAGCCAAAACTATCCAGGTAGAACATAAGCTTTTTTTAATTCAAGCAAATTACATTGTTGAAGGTCTAAAAATATAAACTGGAACCTGAAATATATGATAAGATCATAATATCATCAGATATAGAAGCAGCATTAAGCCATTCGGCCCATCAAGTCTGCACTGCCATTTGATCATGGCTGATATAACCTCATTTTTCTGCCTTCTCCCCACAAACTTGATACCCTTACTAATCAAGAACATATCTATTTCTGTCTTAAATGCAGTCAATGACTTGGCCTCCACAGCCTTATGCAGTAATGAGTTCCACAGATTAACCACCCTCTGGCTGAAGAACTCCCACCCCCACACCCCACTCTTCCATCTCTGTTCTAACGGAGTTTCCCTTCACTCTGAGGCTATGCCCTCACATCCTAGTATCACCTATTGATGGAAATATCTTTCCATATTCACTTATCCAGGTGTCTCAGTATTCTGTAAGTTTTAACCCTCATCCTTCTAAACTCCATCGACTACAAACCCAGAGTGCTTAACAATTGCTTAATGACAAGCCTTTCATTCCCGGGATCATGCTTGTAAACCTCCTTTAGACTCCTTCCTTTGTCAGCACATCCTTCCTTAAATACCAGGACAAAAACAGCTCGCAATATTTCAAATGTGGTCTGACCAGAGTCTTGTACAGACTGAGCAGTACATTTCTGCGTTTGTATTTTGAAATGAATGGTAACATTGCAATTGTCTTTCTACCTGCCAATTTAACCTTAAGAGAATCTTGAACTCAGTCCCCAATTTCCTCTGTACTTCAGATTGTCAAAACCTTTATCCATTTAGAAAATAGCCTACACCTCTATTGTTCCTACCAAAGTGCATAATCTCAACCTTTCCCACATTGTATTCCATCTGTCATATCTTTGCCGACTCTCCTAGTCTGTCCAAATCCTTCTGTATAAATCCCTAATTTCTTTAAGTTAAAAATCACACACACATATACACTCTCTCTCACACTCACAACCCCCCACCACACACACACACACACACACACACGTTTATGGGTGAATTTGTACTAGCAGAGTTACATTGTACTTCGCTCAAAAACTGCATGGATCCATGTAAGACTCTGTTAACTCATGGTTTTGATTAGAATCAGTCTAAACATTATGGCACAGACAGAGAACACAGGGGGCGAACACCTTCAACATATTGCCTGGCTGACACCAATTGTTACAATTAATCTGAGAATGTAACTTTTTTAAAAAAGTTTTGTGATTTACACATGAAAGAAGTGAAACTATCATGGTATTCGAACAGATGGAAGACTCAACAAACAATCAAGGTATTTTTCAATGTATAATTTCAGTTACATCACACTGTAAACTTTTGCTATAAATTCTGTGTCTTACAATTGTGTCCTTCACAACCGCCTGATGAAGGAGCTCCGAAAGCTAGTGCTTCCAATTAAACCTGTTGGACTATAACCTGGTGTTGTGTGATTTTTAACTTTGTGCACCCCAGTCCAACGTCGGCATCTCCAAATCATAACTTCTTTAACACTACCTACTCTCCACCTACCTTTGTGTCATCAGCAGACTTAGTAACAATGTCATTGATTCCTTCATCCAGATCATTAATGTATAATGTGCAAAGTTGTGGTCCCAACACAGCCACCAGCAGAACTCCAATAGTCACCAGTTGCCATCCTGTAATAGACCCTTTTATCTCATAGAACATAAAACGTAGAACATTACAGCACAGTACAGGCCCTTCGGCCCTCAATGTTGCGCTAACCAGTCATACCATTCTGAAGCCCATCTAACCTACATTATTCCATGTACGACCTTATGTTTGTCCAATGACGACTTAAATGCACTTAAAATCGGCGAATCTACTACCGTCACAGGCAAAGCATTCCATACCCTCACTACTCTCTGAGTAAAGAAACTGCCTCTGACATCTGTCCTATATCTATCACCCCTCAATTTAAAGTTATGCCCCCTCATGCTCACCGTCAACATATTTAGAAAAAGGCTCTCCCTGTCCACCCTATCTCACCCTCTGATTATCTTATATGTCTCTATTAAGTCACCTCTCAACCTTCTTCTCTCCAACGAAAACAGCCTCAAGTCCCTCAGCCTTTCCTCGTAAGACCTCCCCTCCATACCAGGCAACATCCTAGTAAATCTCCTCTGCACCCTTTCCAAAGTTTCCACATCCTTCTTATAATGTGGTGACCAGAACTGTACACAATACTCCAAGTGCGGCCGCACTAGAGTTTTGTACAGCTGTAGCATAACCTCATGGTTCTGGAACTCGATCCCTCTATTAATAAAAGCTAAAACACTGTATGCCTTCTTAACAACTCTGTCAACCTGGGTGGCAACTTTCAAGGATCTGTGTACCTGGACACCAAGATCTCTCTGCTCTTACCATTAGCCCAGTACTTTGCATTCCGGTTACTCCGACCAAAGTGAATCACCTCACATTTGTCCGCATTAAACTCCATTTGCCACCTCTCAGCCCAGCTCTGCAGCTTATCTATGTCTCTCTGTAACCTACAATATCCTTCGTCACTATCCACAACTCCACTGACCTTAGTGTCATCTGCAAATTTACTAACCCACCCTTCTACGCCCTTATCCGGGTCGTTTATAAAAATGACGAACAGCAGTGGACCCAACACCGACCCTTGCAGTAGACCACTAATAACTGGACTCCAGGATGAACATTTTCCATCAACCACCACCCTCTGTCTACCATCTGCCAGTTAGCCAAATCCCCTGTGTAAGCCAGTACCTTGCCCCAGCACTTGAGTTATTATGTTACTTAGCAGCCTCTTGCACAGCACTTCAGCAAATGCCTGTTGGAAAGCCAAATAGATAACATCCATTGCTCTCCTTTGTCTAAGTTGCTTGTTAACTCTTCAAAGAATTCGAACAGATTTGCCAGGTAAGGCTTCCCCTTGATGAAGTTATGCTGACTCAGCCCTTGTCTACCATGCATTCCAAGTACTCCCTAATCTCATCCTTAATGATGGACTCTAAACTCTTACCAATGACCATGATCAGGCTAACTGGCTTGTAGTTTCCTGTCTTCTGCCTCCTCTCTTCTTAAATAGGAGTGTTATATGAGCCATCTTTCAGTCCTCTGGGATCCTCTCTGACTCAAATGATTCCTGAAAGATCTCCTTCAGAACTCTGTAGTATAGCCCAATTGGTCCAGGTGATTTATACACCTTCAGACCTTTCAGCTTCCCCAGCATCTTCTCCTTAGTGATGTCCACTACACTGTCATGTATCTCCTGACTGTCTTGAGGTTTTCCTATGCTGCTGGTGCCTTCCACAGTGAAAATTGATGTATAGTACCTATTCAGTTCCTCTGCCATTACTTTGTTCCCCATTACTATTTCTCCAATCCCATTTTCCAGAGGTTCAATGTCCAGTTTTGCCTCTCCCTTACCTTTCTTCTTTTATATGCAATCTTCTTTTATATCGTTAGCTAGCTATCATCTTGTCTCCCTTCACTGCTCTTTAGTTATCCTCTGCTGATTCAACCATCCTGCACTCAGAAAGTAATCCTTCTGCACATTATTTTCTCCAGTTTTCATTAGCCTGCTGGGGTCTTTCTTCCTCAAACTAATTAAGCTTTCTTTTCTTATCTCAACCAGTCAGAACAATTAATATAAGCTTCACCCAATGGCTAGATCTTAGATTGCTGACACATTCACTCGAATTGCAAAATTGAAGACTGACTGTAAAAAGGAGACATTATTAGATTATTTTTCATGATTGTGAATATGAATACCACTAAATTATACTAAGAAATGATATTCCTCATTTGAAAAATGATTAACTTTCATGTTTATTGCCTCCAGTGCGCAACATTTTAGCCAGCATTTGACAACATGAATCTTATATATTAGCAAATCGGCTCAAACAATTGTATAACACAATGAATATGAAGAGGCCCTATGAGGTTAATTAGACTTATTAATCTCTGATTGTGAGTTTAGTGTGTTACAAATTCAGCCATGACTCCATTACTTCCAACAAAATAACTAAAATGGAAGGTTTCACTGTCTGTGAAAAATTTGGTATAATAAATAGTACAGAAAAGGTAAGAGATGAAAATAATAAAATGGAAAATGAGGACCACAGAATGGCAGGAAGGGACAAGGAGAGAAAAAAAAACAGGGAATATGCCAACAGTCCAGACTAGATGTTAAAATGATAACAAAAAGCAAAAACTAAATGCTCTTTTTTTCTGAATACGCATAATATTCATAAGTAAACACCTTAACAGAACACATTTTTGGGCGGCACGGTGGCACAGTGGTTAGCACTGCTGCCTCACAGCGCCAGAGACCCGGGTTCAATTCCCGACTCAGGCGACTGACTGTGTGGAGCTTGCACGTTCTCCCCGTGTCTGCGTGGGTTTCCTCCGGGTGCTCCGGTTTCCTCCCACAGTCCAAAGATGTGCAGGTCAGGTGAATTGGCCATGCTAAATTGCCCATAGTGTTAGGTAAAGGGTAAATGTAGGGGTATGGGTGGTTTGCACTTCGGCGGGGCGGTGTGGACTTGTTGGGCCGAAGGGCCTGTTTCCACACTGTATATAATCTAATCTAATCTAAATTGCATTAAAAGAATACAATTTAATAGTTATTATAGAGGCATGGCTTCAGGATGAAATGGATTGGGTCCTGATTATTGAGGGGTGTATGACATCAAGAAATACAGGAAGATTGGGAAAGGTGGAGGGGTAATGTAATGATTGTAACAAGGTCAGCCAAGTGGAATATGAATTCCCTGATTGGGGTTGCTAAACTGATCCAATCAGGGATCCCTGGCTGACAGATATAACCAGGAGTGTCAGAGGTTCTGTTCACTCTGAGAGCTGGCACTGAGGAACCTAGATCAGCGTTGAGGAATCTCCACATATAAATAAAGGATGATTTGGTGACAGGATATCAGCTTATGTGGAGTTATTTTAGGTAGCATCATTAATAAAGGATAGAACTTGTATAATAATTAGAGATAATCTTGGTTTAGGAAATCAGTTTAAGGGAAGATGAGGAATAATACTGGAAAGAATTCATGAGTAGGAGTGGTCTACTGACCCCCTAACTGTAGCCATAGTGTGGGACAAAGTATTCAAGAAGAAATACTGGGGACATGTAATAAAGTGATGCCTAGAATCATGGTTACCTAAATCTGCATATAAACTGGAAAACCAGGTTGGCAGTAATAACCTGGAAAAAATTTATAGAATGTTTTTGAGAATCTTACTTAGAGCAGTGTGCTTTGGTACGATCAGAAAACAATTTATATTCAATATGGTGTGGTGCAATATAACAGAATTAATCAATAACATTGGGGTTAAGGTACCCCGAGGTTGCAGACAATAGAAATTGATCCCTAACTGAATAACTTAGGAAAAGCATCAAACTTACAGAAAAAGCATATGATTCCACAAAGATGAATAGCAGATCAGATGATTGGTAAGATTACAAAGAACAGCAGAGAATATCTAAAAGGTAATCAGAGGAAGAAATTAGAGTTTGGGAAGAAGCTAGCTGGGAATTCAAAAACGGATAGCAAAAGTTTCTACAGATATATATCTGTAAAGTTAAAGTGAATATTGGACCTCTTGAGCAGGCGCAGGGAACCTCAAGTTTAGGGGTTAAATCTGGCCCATTGCTGGGTTGAGTCTGTCTGATGTCCTTCAGCAGGATCTTGGGACAAATGGCACATTGAACATCAGCAGCACTACGCATTGTGAGGAGGAGTTTGAAAGTACAGGAAACATTGCCAAAGAAGCAGCAAAAAAGGCACTTGCAGGGAGAAGCTTGAGACAGTACAAACCATCCACAAAGAAGTACATCAGAGGACAGCAACCTGAAAAACCAGGACCCATTGACAAAGACACGGTGCAGGAGCCACTATCAGAGCAACGCCAGTCGAATATTGGAATTAAATAACCTATTATAGAGTGACCACAAAAATTATTCCTGTAAACAAAATAAGATAGTTGGATAGGGAGTATCCTGTGGACAATTAAAAAATGAACAAAATACTTTTTTGTGGAGGTGAAATACAAGCTTGCATGCCTAATTTATGAAAAAAGCCAACAGACAGAGCACATCAAATATGAAGAATTTCAGGGAGAGGTTTTGTAAATTAAAACAGAACACTTGCAAAGAATTTGGACATGCAGCAAGCAAATTTCACAAGGCTAAGAAAGGATGTGAATAGTGTTACTCATGCCAGTTGAGTGGTGAGTGAACTCATTGCAAAAAATGTAGGCTCATTCTGAGGGAGAGCTTGTGAAAGAGTGCATTTTTGCTCCAGAGAAACTTAACATTATTCCAAAGCGTGAGCTTGGGTCCCAGGACCCTGTCAGATCAGAATAACATATGGCTCAGGACATTGGAAAGTATCTTAATCATTCTTCAATGGACATACAGTCCTAGTTACAACTATCATGTGTGGAATCACTGCAGTTTTTAAGGTTAGACAGGATTTGTTTTTTTGAGTGACAATATATGACAGTACCAAAGAAGAAAATATTTTTGAGAGGGTTGCATCGAAAAAATTAGGTCATTCTACTACTGATGAATCTTCTAGACATGCTTGGATCTTCGAAGGGATTAGTTGTTCTAGTCAAAAAAGAAATAGATCACATCAACCTCGATCTAAATTATTTAATTGTATGCCACTGCTTCATTTATCAAGAGAATTTGTGCATGCTGTCCCTACAGCTGAGCAATATAATGTCATAAATAGTATCATGTGTCAGCTTTATTAAAAGTACAACTTTAAACAACTTCCAGTTTAAAGAGTTACTGAAGACTTTGAATTCATCTGTGCGGCAACAAAAGCATACGTTAGGGTGTATGCAAATTTGTGTCAGAAATGTTGTGTGTGATTTCAAGCTCTAAAAATGAAAGAACTAATGTTAAATATTTTTGCCACACTGTTCAATAATGAGGCTGGAATATTTTATCAGAAAACCTTCAACTTGAAATCACAGAACTACAAAGCAACTGAAGGTCAAATAGAGTAAATGCCTCTGCTGGAATTTAACATGCTCTATACGGATATTGCTGACTTTCCAAAGTTGGAGAGGCAAGCTTTGAGAATTGAATCACTTCGGTATTACACAATTGTCAACAATTGTTTTCAAATCTTTCTCCAGCAAAGAATCATCTGTATTCAAAATTAACAGACAGGAAGTTGTGACAGCAATCACATGTAATAGCACCTTCATTTCTGGAAGAGATAAGATCATTCTGCTATTACGTTCTAACAGGGTTGAATTGGCTGCTTCGGTTTTTTCACTTAGAAAGTAAAATAAGCAGCTTTTTTTTTCTGTGTGGCCCTCAATAAATTTCATCCACATGTCACTGGACTCTGATTAGAAAAAAATGTTGTCCATTCTTACTCTAGAGAAAATTGGGAGGACATAAAATATATTCCAGTAATAGCTGTAAACAAAGCAAGGGAAAGGAAAGAAAATCTTCATGAAATTACATTCTCAAAGGAAGTGATACGAAGAAATTGATAAAGTAGTATGTTGACATATGTTTGAATCCAGATGGATTTCATTCTCGGATCTTAAAAGAGGCTGTGAAGAGAAGTGCTAGATGGTTTGGTGTTCATTCTCAAACATTTTCTAGATTTGGGACTGGAAAGTAGCAAATGCAATTCCACCACTCAGGCAGGGAGAAAAGCAGGAACCAAGAAACTGTGAGTAATTTGGCTTGACATTGGTGATGGGGAAGATGTTAGAATCAGTCATTAAAGAGATTATGCCTGCACTCTTTGAAAATCCCTAGGTAATAGTGAATAGTCAGCATGGTTTTGTCAAAGGGAATTCATGTATAACTAATTCATTTGAGTAATGATGATAGTTGTACTGTTCTTGGATTTCCAAAAGGCATTTGAGAAAGTGCCACATCAAAGGTTATTGGAGTAAGAAAACCTTAGCCATAGGGGGTTCTATTGAATACCGAAACAAAGACACATTAATTTACAATGCCTATTGTCGGTGATCATTCATAAACAAAGTCCATGTCACTGGTCAAGGGTTCTGAGGCTCATTGCATGGCTGATAAACTAGATCCTCCAGCTTCATTTCTAATTGTACACTTGGCTGCTATTTCCAGAAAGTGAAATTGGACCCTGGACACAAGATCACCGACATTCTTTTCTCAGGCTCCTTTTCTATACCTCCTCTTGCTGAAGGGTGCTCTTGATGAGTTGTATCCCTTCAAACAGGAGGTCCCTCCAATTTGGTTTCTTCACAGAGAGATTCTCATAATCCAATAGCAAAAATTGAGGCATCAGAATACCATTTGCAATCTGTCATGTTTATTTTGGGACACATCTTAAGACCATCTGTTTGCCATCACACCAAACCATGGCTTAGTTTAATAATGATGAGCCAGTGGTTCATGACCTTCTTTACATGCCACAAGGCAACTCTCCTTCAGAAAATCAGCTAGGAATGCAAACACTGGAAAAGGCAATTAGAATAGCTGCAACTCAAAAAAAAGAACACAATGATAGTCCTAAAATTTAATAAGTTACTATTGAATTTTACAACAATCAGTAAGAAATGGAAATTTTATGAGACAATCTTCTTTAAGTGAGTTCATGTCCAGACAAAATTTCGAACTAATGTTGGTACCGTTATTAATAAAAACAGAAAATGCAAGAAATACCCAATAGGTCTAGTAGTAATTGTGGAAAGAAACATAAGACTGAGTCTTATAGAGATCTGAATGAATTGGGCTGTATCAAAAAATCTGGTACAATTGCATGAAAAGTACAATAAGGAGTTTCTCAACATCATGAGAAAGTTGTTGCACTTTTTAACTAGGTTTCGGACATCAAGATGAGATTCATGCTAGGCAGCAATGAGTTACCTCTTAAGTGGGATTATTATTTGTTAACAACCTTTTGAACTGCAGATCAAATCTTATGAATATTCAAGTTTCTGTCCTACCATTCACTGAGAGCAAACTAGATACTGACAATTCTCAACATGGGTGTCAGAGGGGTTCCTGGTGAATTCAGCTTGCCAATTGCTCTAAAGGACTTCCATGTTTGACGCAAGGTACCACCAACTCAGGGCACACTCCAAGGGCACCAGCTACATGCAGCTATAGTCCAGGGGCATTGACATTCAATGTGTGCCAGCTTCTAAGAACCCTCATGGCACATTGCCAATTCACTTACAATATGCTTCAATATTCCAATATTGCACCTCAGGCTGCATCACTGGGCTGTTTGCTTACTATCTCAGCACGCACTCACTTTGAGCCAATCTGGATACTCACAATATTCTTACCTAAAACTTGAAATGTGAGACTATTCAGGTGGAATCTTTAACAATTTAATGTAAAATTTAGCACATTTTTAACTTGGAAAGATAAAATAATTGCAGACATCTGAAGGATTTCTGTTCTACTGGATAGTAGTGGTTATGATTTGGAAGGTAATGTCTTAGGAGCCTTTGAGAATTTCTGCAGTGCATTTTGTATATAGTACACACTGCTGCTACTGAGTGTCAGTGGTGGAGGGATTGGATGCAAGACAGTGTGGTGCTAATCAAGTATACTGCTCTGATCTGGAGGGTGTCAATCCAATTGTGTCTTGACAGAGCTGCAGTCATCCAGGCAAGTAGAGATTATTCTATCACAATCCTGCCTTGTAGATCAAGGATAGGCTTTGATGAGTTCGGAGGTGAGCTACACTATTCCTAGCCACTGACCTGCTCTTGTAGCCACAATCTTTAGATAGTCCAGTTCCCTTTCCGGTCAATGACAAATAGTGCCGAACATTACGCAATCATAAGCAGGTATTCTCACTCCTGATCTTATGGTGGAAAGGAAGTCATGATGAAGAAGTCGAAGATGATTAGGCCCATGATGCTATGTTGAGATCTGGAGAGATGTCTGAAGCTAGGATGACTGATCTCCAGAAACCACAACCATCTTCCTTTGTGCCAAGTTCAACTTCCTGAAGGTTACCATTGACCAGAAACTGACTGGACGAGCCATCTAATTACTCTGCTTGCATGGCAGAGCTACTGCATCAAGCAAAGTGTGGTCAGACTCCTTTACACTCCATTCTAATCTACATATCATTTCTGAGACTTTTGCCAAATATTCTGTAGCTTACATCTTCATCTATA
Organism: Chiloscyllium plagiosum; assembly: GCF_037043375.1. Classification (NCBI taxonomy): domain Eukaryota; kingdom Metazoa; phylum Chordata; class Chondrichthyes; order Orectolobiformes; family Hemiscylliidae; genus Chiloscyllium; species Chiloscyllium plagiosum. The sequence goes on along the minus strand of NW_028270154.1, from coordinate 66,605,875 downwards.
CCAGTTCATTAATGGCGGATTCCAGAGTCTCACCATCTGTACTAAACTCAAGCAGGAGCCGTTTCTCTAGCGGTCCTCTGAGTAATAAATCTTGGTCCTTTCTTCTTGCTCTCACTTCCAGCCAGTATCAGTGCAAGGCCCACAAGAATGTAGCCCTAAGCTTACTCTAGATACATTATCCACTGAATTGATCATCTCTGCACTAGTCGAAGGTGGGCTGGAACTGTGGAGGGCTGTGCTTCCTATGAAGGTCCCAGCTGCTTCTCCTCAGAGGTGTGCTGCAAGCACCTCAAAGAGAGGGATCCAGGGGAAGGGTTCTTCCTCATCCTCAAAGGTTCATTGATTATCATCCAGAGGCTATAGAGAAAACTATTAAGGTGTGTATCACAAGGCACCACAAGTGTAGATGATAGAGGCTGCCTGTAGGTTTTCTCACTAGATGGCTGAACATAGATCATAGAGTGGTTGAGATGTACAGCATGGAAACAGACCCATCAGCCGACCAGGTATCCCATTTGCCAGCACTCGCCCTATGTCCTCTAAACCCTTCCTACTCATACACTTATCCAGATGCCTTTTAAATTAGATTAGATTAGATTAGATTAGATTACTTACAGTGTGGAAACAGGCCCTTCGGCACAACAAGTCCACACCGACCCGCCGAAGCGCAACCCACCCATACCTCTACATTTACCCCTTACCTAACACTATGGGGAATTTAGCCTGGCCAATTCACCTGACCTGCACATCTTTGGACTGTGGGAGGAAACCGGAGCACCCGAAGGAAACCCACGCAGACACGGGGAGAATGTGCAAACTCCACACAGTCAGTCGCCTGAGGCGGGAATTGAACCCGGGTCTCTGGCGCTATGAGGCAGCAGTGCTAACCACTGTGCCACCGTGCCGCCCACAAATGTTGTAATTGTACCAGCCTCCATCACTTCCTCTGACAGCTCAATCCATACATGCACCACACTATGTGTGAAAGGTTGCCCCTTAGGTCCCTTTTAAATTTTTCCCCTCTCACCCTAAACCCATGCCTTCCAGCTCTGGACTCCTCCACCCTTGGGAAAAGACTCTCTATTTACCCCATTCATGCCCCTCATGATTTTATACACCTCTATATGGGTCACTCCTCAGCTTCCGATGCTCCAGGGAAAACAGCCCCAGCCTATTCGGCCTCTCCCTATAGCTCAAATCCTGCAACCCTGGCAACTTCCTTGTAAATCGTTTCTGAACCCTTTCAAGTTTCATAACATCCTTAATCTCACCTTACCCTGCTCCCCATGCACTCCTTCTGACTCATCAGGCTGTTCCTCAAACATGCTGACGACATGGAGTTGAAGCATGCTATCTCTGGTTGTGTGAATCCTTCTCCTGCAGAACTGTAGAAGCATAAGGACCATTACCGTGGATACATGAAAAATTTGCTTGTGTTAATATCTCCAGGTGACAGAAGTGAATTTGCAGAGTTCTGATTGTCCATGACTCTTTTAGATTAGATTAGATTACTTACAGTGTGGAAACAGGCCCTTCGGCCCAACAAGTCCACACCGACCCGCCGAAGCGCAACCCACCCATACCCCTACATTTACCCCTTTAACCTAACACTACGGGCAATTTAGCATTGCCAATTCACCTGACCCGCACATCTTTGGATGGTGGGAGGAAACCGGAGCACCCGGAGGAAACCCACGCAGACACGGGGAGAATGTGCAAACTCCACACAGTCAGTCGCCTGAGTCGGGAATTGAACCCGGGTCTCTGGCGCTGTGAGGCAGCAGTGCTAACCACTCTTCTATGTAAAGGATTCAGGAGAAGATGTTATTGAGAGGGTCCTGAATGAAAGCAAGTTGTTGGTAATTGAACAACTGAAACTGATGGATTTCAATTAAGCTTCATATAATGTGTTCATATATTTGTCTGAAGTGTGCTGTTCATTGACCTTTTGTAGTGCTGACCTTGTCCTATTCAAGCCCTTAGTAAGAAAGTATGTGATATATAGGTTATCCAAACTGTGATGAAAGATACTCCACAACCACCTGATGAAGGAGCAGTACTCCGAAAGCTAGTGCTTCCAATTAAACCTGTTGGATGATAACCTGGTGTTGTGTGATTTTTAATGGTAATGAAAGATGTGCAAGTTGGTACTGTGTGAACTGCTGAGTGCTGTAGGACCCTTCCTGCTTGAATGAAAACCATGTGTGAGGTGTAATATCACTACATTGCATTAGGCTAGCAATTGGTACGTGGAATAAAATGATAGATATTGATTAGACATTTAGATTTAGATTAAAACTTTATTTTCATGTGTACTCAAGTACAAAAGTACAAGAGTACAATGAGAAGTGTATCATGTCACCAAACAAAGTGCCATTGTAGGTGCAAATACCTAGGTACAGAACCATAAGAACAAGGTAGAAAGAAAGAATAAAGTTAAAAATAAAAAATTTCAGTAATTATTAGTATTAAGTGAGAAATAAAGAAATAAAAATAAAAGTCAAACATTACAGTCTTTTGAAAGTGCTTGGTTATGTTGGCACTGCACATCTTACAGGGGCTAAATTTCCTGCTCTTTACTATGCTTTCTCCACACAGTCCATTCCAGGAGTCTCCACACTGGGCCTACCAGGCAACCATGGAAGTTACTGCCAGTCCTGCCAATCCACAGGAGTATCGATTTGGGGCTACTGTATTGTCACTGCTGACCGATGCCGACTGCAGATGCTGAGGATACTGAAAGGCCTCATGTTCAGCCACAACCAAAGGAGCCATGAGGACCAGCTGGCCCAATTCGCTGCTGCAGCCTCCCGAAATATTTTCCTTACCTGAATTAGGTGTTGAGCTAGTGCTAAGACTGCCTCGCCAGAAGTCCCCAGGAACCCAAACTCACCTCTGCATTGCTACTGTGAGTACACACTGCTGGGCCTACTCATCACCGATGACATTTCCGGGACTGAGCTCTTCACCAAGAGGTAAGTAAAATAAGATAAAAGACAAATAAAAAAAAGAGAAAAGAAAGAGAAAAATTAAAGAAACAAAAAAAAAGCAGAGCTGGCAAGCTCTAGTCTCAGAAGCCCTACTCCGCTGCCATCTTACATACGGTATGTATTGGAGATGTCTATCAACTGGTGTTGTCTAGATGGTCTTGTACAATGACAAATTTATAATGATAAGAAATTGTCATAGGTCCTTCCTGCTTTTGGGGCCCATCATGATGCTTAGCTTCAGGCGAGAAATATTGTTTTTTGGCTCCACCCACAGACTGTGTGCAACATTAAGTAGGATGGATGAAGTCAAAGTAACATGACCATTAACCCCTATAGAATATTACTTTATAAACTATATCTCTGTAACATCATCCAATACTACCTCTGCCTCAGTTCATGTGCCTTTGTTACCTCTGGATTTGACTACTTCAGCGTTCTCCTGGTTAGCTTCCCATCTTTCACCTGACATAAATTTGAGCTCATCCAAACTTCTGTTGACTGCATTCTAGCTTGCACCATGTCTCATTCATCAATCGCCCCACTGCTTGCTGACTGGTGTGGCAAAATTTTGTTCCACACTTTCAAATTCCTCAAGAGTATCACCACCTCCATCCTCCAGCCCTACAACTCTTTGAGATGTCTGCATTGCTCTTATTCTGGCCTGTTATGCATCCTGATTATAATGGCTTTGTATTGGAGAATCTGCCCAAAGCTCTGCAGACCCTGATCTCTGGAATTACTGTGCTAAACCTCTCTCCTTTCTGCTTCTTTATAATGCTCCTTTAAACCTGCCTTTTCGTCCTAAGTTTTGATTGTCTGAGCTTAGTTGGGTCAGTATTATTGTTTGATAATATTCCTATGAAGCACCTTGGGATATTTTATTATATAAAGCCATTATAAAGTTATGAGTTGCTGAATTGACACATAAAGCACAGGAAAGCTCTGGTACTTTGCTCTATGACTTGAAATCAATCAAAGGACATATAAACTTCAACTACCATCTACCTTAACTGAATATCTTCAAATTCAGTTCGATTCATGCAGATGGATACAGAAATATTGAATGCAATAGGGAAAGCACTGGTGATAATCAAACAGGTGAAATACTTCAAAAAGACAACATTATATACAGTGACTCAGAGGTGAAAAGTCAATTTTTTTCTGATGACTAACACCATAAAGTCACATTAACCATCGACAGATTCCAGAGATTAGGCCATGTTCCTCTTCAATGGAATTGATTTTCACTACCTAACCTCAGCTTTTAGTATGTTACTGATAGGTGCCTACTGTGCACTCACTTTGATTGTCAGCATGCTGAACTGCTAAAAGGTATTTGATAAGAAATCAAAGCTGACATGATCTTACCTAAGACTCGCAAACTGTCTGTGTCAAGTTTTATTTTTCCATACTCACATATTTCTATAAATATTAAAAGATAGGAGGCTGACATTTCTGCTCAGTTGTGCTGGGTATTATGCTGCAATGTCTCCCAGCTCAGGAAAAGCATGATCAGAAGTCCTCCAAACATAAGAGCTAGTTTTAAAATAAATTACCCAAGAAGTAGCCCCCGACGAACCAAACCCAGACCAAATTAGACCCCATTGGCAATTTCCACTAATTGCAGTTGTTTTCAGGTTCTTGTGCTAACTCTGAAAAGTAAACTGCATCTTATAGATGGAAGAACACAGACTCAATGCAAAGGCTCAATGAATATTTTTCCTTACCACTCAATTCAACAGTCTCCAACTTCTGCATTCAGCAATGTTCAATAATTTTAGATCATAATCTCTACCTCCATTTTGTTTTTGATTATTTTTGTTGGTAGTTTTTCAAATTTCTTTCTTTGTTCCTTCACTTTGGATTCAATCAGCTGCTCTCCAGCCATCCACGTCTCACCGAACAATTTTTTTCTTTCTCCATTAAAACAAATGCTTTTCTAATTTTATATCTCCTGCCCTCCATCCTATTACAGACCTCTTTGTTCTACCTTTCTCTCTCACCCTTTACATTTGTTCAAAACCTATCACATTTCCATCTTTTCTCAGGTACAGTGAAGAATCATTATGGTCCTGAAATGTTACATCTGTCCTAACTTCATGATCCTTTTGAGTATTTCTGGCATTTTTATTTTAGTTTCAGACTTTCAGCATCTACAACATTAATAGGCAAATTTAAAATCTTTAGATCACAGACTTTTTTCTTTTAAATCATTATTGTACCTCAACATTTTTTTTGCACATTATCTTTAAAGTTGGAATACTCAGGTGGTGCACCAAACACTGATTTAAATACTTATATTTTATGGTAAGTCAACTTTCAAATGTATTAATCAGCCTTAAACAAGTTATCAATCTTATGTGTCTCAAAGAATACTTATAACATGACACTTTTTCATTAAAATTATATTCTAATGCTAACAAATTGTACTGTCTCATGGCAGGGTTTGCATTTGATTATATGCAAACAAATTGAAAAAAAAAATGCATTGGAAAACTAACATTACTTTAAATGTAGTTTGTAGCCTGTTCAAAGATTCTGCCCAATGTGGAAGCTCTAAACCAGGTGTTATCATTAGAAAGATATCCATTATTTAGTTTTGTGCCTTAACTCTGTATTCTTTAGGAAACCCATAATGTTAAGTAAAAGCAAAACACTGGCTGCTGGAAATCTGAAACAAACACAGACAATCCTGTAGAAACTCAAAAGATCTGACAACATCTGTGGAGAAAGAGAGAGAGAGAGAATTGGTATGGTCTACCACCATATTGTGAAGGACTATGCTCACATAGGACCACTTAAGTGTTCTGAACCACAAGGGCCATGAGAACACTTAAACTATTCAACCTATTATCCTTCCTTTCTGTTCTTGTCTATCGCTAGTTAAGCCTGCAGCTTCAAAGCCAGGCTGCAATGATGATTTAACAAGTCAGTATATGGATCATAACAACAACAGTACCAATTGTTACAAAGTAGTCTTGTTTCTAGTTCAACCCAAAAGGTTGGCAGGAAACCTGAAATAAAGTAATTTTAGAATAACACGATAATAAGATATTTCTCAATCTTTCCACTTTTAACATCTTCTAACATTTCAGAGTCTCCACATTACACATTACTTCCCAATACAGCAAATATTTATTTAATGGAAGAGGATTATCCGGTTATGGGAATATCATTGTGTCTGGTCAGGAAGGGTGAGACATAGAAGTGGAGGTGACAGTCTCATGGCATTGTTGCGAGACTATTAAATCCAGAAGCTCAACTAATGCTCTGGGGACCTAGGTTTGAATCCTAGCATGGTGGAATCTAAATTCAATTTTTAAAAATATGGAATTAAAACTCCACAGTTAATTATAAAGTCATTTATCATTGTCAGGAAAAGCCCATCTGACTCACCAGTGTCCTTCAGGGAAGGACAACATGTGACTCACAGAAATGTGTTTGATACTCAATTGCTTCTGAAATGGCCTAGCAAGGGCAGATAAGGACAGGCAATAAATGCTAGCCAGCAAACAACACTCATGTCCAATTGAGTGAATTTTTTAAAAAAACCTCTCAATGTCTTCTCTTGGGATGTGCTACAGTCTACATGCTGGCACACTCATGTGAACTCAAAGGTACAACAATCAAGCATTTTCCTATCGAGTTTGCCTGCAGCATTTTATGAGATGGAGTGGTTTCCCTGTCAATAGACATTGAGTGCCCAATTGAACAATTGGCAATGGGAAGGGGAGAGCACCAATGAAATTTACCCCTCTGGTCTTGCACCTCACTTCCCCAAACCTACTCAGTGTTCTCAAATTCCAATGTCCTAGCAGTTCTGAGGAAGGGTCACTTGACCTGAAATGTTAATTCTGGTTTCTCTCCACAGATACTGCTAGACCTGCTGAGCTTTTCCAGCAATTTCTATTTTTGTCTCTGGATTACAGGATCGTTCGGTTTTTTTAATAGAGTGGGGTAGCTTTATTACTTGAACTAAATTCCACTGATGATTTCTGACTAGCTTACATGTCATTAGTTACAAAGGCTCAACAGCTAATAACTTAACTTGCTGAAAATGCAGGAAAAATTATGAAGTTCATTTTTAATGACCTACATGGTAGTATATTTGCTGGTTGAGTAGTTGTATTTATCGACATTCTTTGATTCTGTACTCCTATGCGATGCTGACCTACACGGAGCCCCAGACAAGTAAAGACTCGATTTTAAAGTTCTTAATCGCATGTTATCAAATATCTATTGTGGCTTTGCCATTTTTGAACAATGTGATCTACTCCAGTCTTACATGCCTCAGGAATGTCTGCAGTCCTTTTATTCTGGCCTCTTCAGAACTCCTGATTTTAATCACTCCAGTATTGATAGGAATCCCTCAGCCAAGACCACAATCTTATATTCCAGAATGCCAAGTGACGAAGGAATGAGCTGTTTGAAAAGGCTAACTGATCAATGACTGAAAATTGGGACAAAGCAGGCTGATCATCTGTTCAGATCTGATCTTTGAACAAATCCATGTAAGAGGATTCACTTCTGATTGTAAAGATTGCTTGGGGAAATAGTTTCTGTACTGTACTTTGCTTTAAGAATATTGGATATATTCCATTGTTAGAACTGCTTTGCATTACTGATAGCCAGACTAAAACTAATGGACCAGGAAAAGTGACAGATCCAATCATTACAGCTTTCTAACAGCATTTATTTACATATTATGCACATGCACATTCTCATTCAGCAGTGAGTTTCAGTGTGTTCTGTTCTATCAGGGCAGAAATGAATTCCCAATTAAAAACAATTAATATGCAATTAACATGCGATTCCCTCATGAAATATTTCCAGCTCTCAATCTCTCTTTTGTCTTTTAAGGCAAAACCTATTATTCTTACTCTCAGGTGGCACGGTGGCTCACAGTGCCAGGGACCTGGGTTCGATTCCAGCCTCGGACGATTGTCTGTGTGGAGTTTGCACACATTCTCATCATGTCTGCGTAGGTTTCATCCCATAGTCCAAAGATGTGCCGATTAGGTGAATTGGCCATGCTAAATTCCCCATAGTGTTAGGTGCCCTAATCAGGGTAAATGTAGGGTGGGGAGGGTAGGTTACTCTTCTGAGGGTTGGTGTGGACTTGTTGGGCCAAATGGCTTGTTTCCACACTGTCGGTAATCTAATCTTATTGGACTTGTGATCCTATGCTTTATGATCTGCTTCTGTGGCTTGGCATCAAATTTTGTTCTGTAAGGGCCCCTGTAAAGCATCTCTGTGTGTTTTGTTACATTAAAGGTACTATAAAATGCAAGTTGTTAGCTGAAAATTTTGTGTTGTATAGTTACTTTATTCAACAGGAAACAAAGGGAAACAGCTGCTTCCTAAGTATGATTTGCTTTCACATTTACTCTAAAAACGATTAACAATCTTGTGATCTAATTACACAAGAAAAAACATTTTTATAGGGCAATTTCTGTTTAACAGTGCAAATGCCTAAAAACAAAATTATCATTGGGAAACAGATTGGCATTTAGGATGCACGAATGAAATGGGCTAACTTCAAATTCAGAGTCTGCACTGTTTTCTGAGTTCATCTTTATTTGTGCTAAGTCTGTTATATACTCTGATTAAAATTACAGCTCATTGAGGCCAAACTAGAACTTCACACAGATAATTACATACCTTTTCATAAAGGGAACAATGTTCCAGTCACTTGTACCTACTTCTGCTTAACAAAGAGTATAGAACAGTCTGTGCCTGTGTTTGCTCTTGGTGAATGATTTTAGCAAGATTTCCATATTTATCTGAGGCTAGCACCAAATACCATAGACTGACATTCTTCAAGCCATCAGTCCCTCTGAAAGTAGGGTGAGGGGGTGCTTTCTGATTGTTGCAGTACAGATAACTGGCTGGAGCAGTAAAAGCAGGAAGAAAACTGATTAAGGGCGCAGCAGACCAGTGAGAAGGTCCTAGGTTCCTGGATGTAACTCTGGAAGCCTTAGCCCAGGAGATTGTAAGATGGAGATAGGTGATCATTTCACAGAGGCCTTTCAAACAGACGTTGTGAAGGCAGGAGAAGCAGGTCACCACCAAAGATAAACTAAGAGAAGCCCTCACACAGGGATAATCAAGATCAGTGTTTGCACCTTCCAGTGACATATCTGACCAGCTTTCTTAAACTTATTGCACAATGCACCATGTCACTATCACTCATTCATCAACAGTCTCTAACAATCAGAACTCATGTTACCATTCAATAACTCCACGTCATTATCACTGCCTTACCACTGCTGCCGACCTCACATCCACATCTCACTGCTTCAACATCGTGCCAGTTATTCAGTGTGACTGGCACATCAAAGACTTTGCAATACACTCAGTGACAGACAGTCTCTCTCACAGAACAAAGTGGTTTCACACAGAATGTAGGGTACAAGCTCATGTTCTCAGCCACTGGAAGGAGGTTTGTCAATTCAGTGAAGTCATTGTCTTCGGCAACACTGAAACGATCCAGGATGGCGGCTGTTCCTACCTAATGGACCTCACAAATCCCATTAACATTCAACCAGCAATGTGGTGTGGCGTACAAGTTAAAGATGGAGTGACTATGAACCATTAGCTTGCAAATGACCCCCATCCCACCCCAACTCCCTTCACTTTCAGATTGTCAAGCATTGGCCAAGATGGGGTACCAGACACTGAAGATGCTGAGGAAGAAGCACTTTGACTTGACCTGGAAAATGCATCCCCCAGCTCAGAAGCCTGTATTGTGCATTCTTTCTTGAGAGTCATCAATTTGGGATCAGCAAACAATGAGTTATGGAGCACAAGTGAGCTGCAGTCAGGCTGGATCTTAATATTGTCAAGTTGTCATGCCACTGGAAGGCACAGATCAGTTCTGATGCAGAAAAGTCAGATGATGACTTTGACGGAACAACGTATGGGAAAATGTTAATGGGCATTCACAGACTCTTGGTACAGTAGCATGTCTGCCAGCTATATCTTGTCACTGTCAGGTGGGCATGGTTGAATCCAGTTATATCTTAGAACAGGCCTTTATATAGAGGTTGGAGCCCAATCTTTCTGATGTGCAAATAGTGGCCGACTGCAGAAGAACATTTGTGGCTGCACCCAATGATATCACACCTGATGTAAGCTCCAACTTTCATTGCAGCCAAATGATGTCTGTGTGTTGCAATGAAAGGTCAAACTGAGGTCATAAGTACTTGGTTTGTTGCTGTGAAAAGCCAAATTGTCACTACTGTCACTGCAGATAGCAGAAATCAAAGGCATCTCTCAGAGCAGTCCAGCATTCTATATTCCACTGATTTACTTGGGTTATTAAAGTACTACCCATGGAAGTGGGTCTTGCTCCATACACCACAGAGAGAAAGTGAGGGCTGCAGATGCTGGAGATCAGAGCTGAAAATGTGTTGCTGGAAAAGCGCAGCAGGTCAGGCAGCATCCAAGGAACAGGAGAATCGACGTTTCGGGCATGCCTGTTCCTTGGATGCTGCCTGACCTGCTGTGCTTTTCCAGCAACACATTTCAGCTCCATACACCACAAACTAAAACTCCTCATCAAAATGGCAGCATTTGAACTTCGTGCAGTTTTTTGGCTGTCACCCAATCAGCCAACCCAGATAACACCTACCCATGTCTGCAGCCCAAGCTTGGCCTTCTAGACTCAGAACATCTCAATCTTCTCTGTTGACATTCAACAGCATTTCACCAGCTGTACTGCAGCCAGAGGGTACTAGTGTGTAAGAATACTAGGACAGAAAGAGACACAAGTAGTATCAACATCGTGGTATCTGATGTTTTAAGACTGTGACCAACTAAAGCTGTGATTGTCCCTAACAAAGGCATTGTAAGGTAGGCAAATGTTCAGCAAACAGGATCTGGGTCTTTATTCACGGTAACTAAACTCCAATGAGAATCACATGGACATCCCGTCTGGAACAAAAATGTGTCAATGGCTGCTTGCCTTCCTCCTTGTTTTCATGCCATAAGTCTAATGACTTAGACTTCAATCTCAGGATGGTTAGGTTGTTGAGAACAGAGCCCCATGAATCATAAAACACATTCCAAAGATCAGTGGAGTTGTAAATAGTGTCTAAGATTGTCAAAGGATATTGCAGGATACAGGTATAGTTGATGGCTGATCGAGTTTAATCCAGGTAAGTGTGAGGTGCTGCACTTTGCGAGATCATGATAAGGAAAAGTGTACAGTTAATGGCAGGACTCTGAATTGTATTGATGTACTGAGAGATATTAGGATTCAAGTCCATAGCTCCCTGAAAGTGGTCAAACAAGTTGATAGGGCAGTAAAGAAAGCATATGGCATGCTTGCCTTTAATGGTCAGGGAACTCAGTACAAGAGTCAGAACAAAGAACAGAAAACAAAGAAAATTACAGCTTAGGAACAGGTCCTTCAACCCTCCAAGCCTGCGCCGATCCAGATCCTCTAACTAAATCTATCGCCTAATTTCTAAAGATCTGCATCCCTCTGCTCTCTCCCCATTCATGTATCTATGTAGATACATCTTAAATGACGCTATCATACCTGCCTCTACCACCTCCCTTGGCAATGTGTTCCAAGCATCGACCACCCTCTGCATAAAGAACTTTCCGTGCATATCTCCCTTAAACTTTTCCTCTGTCATCTTGAACTCATGAACATTAGTAATTTAATCCTCCACTCTGGGAAAAAGCATCTTGTTATCCATCCTGTCTATACCTCTCATGATTTTGTAGATCTTAATCGTCCCCCCCTCAATCTACATCTTTCTAATGAAAATAATCCTAAACTACTCAACCTCTCATCATAGCTAGTACTCTCCATACCAGGAAACAGCCTGGTGAACCTGCTCTGCACCCTCTCCAAATCATCCATATTGTTTTGGTAATGTGGCTACCAGAACTATATCCAGTATTGCAAATGTGGCTGAACCAAAGTCCTATACAACTTTAACATGTCCTGTGAACTCTTGTACTCAATACCCAATCCGAAGAAGGAAAGCATGCCGGATGCCATCGCGTTGCCAGGATGTCATGTTGTGGCTTTATAAAACTTTGGTTAGGCCACATTTCGCCACATTACAGAAGGATACAGGGGCTTTGGAGAGAGTGCAAATGAGGTTTACCAGCATGCTGCCTGAATTAGAGGACATGAGCCAAAAGGAGTGGCTAGAAAAACTAGGTTTGTTTTCTTTAAGTGCCAGAGGCTGAGGGAAGAATAAATCAAAGTCTATAAAGTTATGAGACATATAAATAGGGTTGACAGAAGTTTTTTCCCAGAGTTGAAATCAGAATCATAGAATCCCTATAGTGTGGAAGCAGGCCATTTAGTCTATCAAGTCCACACTGACCCTCTGACCAGCATCCCATCCAGCCCCCCTTCCCATTACCTTATCCCTGTAATCCTGCTTTTCCCAAAGATAATACCTGCATATTCCTGAACACTATGGGCAACTTAGCATGGCCAATCAATCTAACATGCACATCTTTGGATGTCCAATGTCTAATACGAGGGGTCATCCATTTCAGGTGAGGGGGGATAGTTCGAAGAAGATATGAAGTGCAAGTTTTTTTACACTGAGGTTGGTAGGAGTCTGGAACGTGCTGCCAGGATTGGTAGTGGATGCAGATAATGAAAGGGTTGTTTAAGGGGCATTTAGATACACACATAAATATGCAAGAAATGCTGTGATATGGACTAAGGGCAGGCAGAAGGGATTAATTTAATTTAGGTATCAGCACAATATCATAGACCTAAGGGCCCATTTCTGTGCTCTACTATTCTACGTTCTATGTTCTAAAAATGCTGAAGGCCCAGAAATCAGAATCATTGCTTCAGGATATTGGTTATCTGTTGTATGATATTCCTAGTTGCTGTATGGCTTTGCTGGTAGAAAAGCTATCCACATGTGGGTGAGTACAGTGGGGAGTTTCACATGCATATGTAAAATTTTGATCTTCATTTTAGGTTTAATTGTAAGACCTACAATTACAATTATAGACTAAGTTTGAAAGAAGTAATCTAAAGTTTACTGGTCATGATTAAATACAAGACCCATTCGAGGTAAAGTATGTTTTCCCAGTGTTATGGAATTTACTCCATTTATCATAACAAATGCAAAAGAAATAATGTTTAATAAAAGCTGAAATTTCCCACCTATCTCCAGGATGCCAGTGCATGACACTAACTTACTCAGCACACACCTCTTAGAGTCACAGAGTCATAGAGATGTACAGCATGGAAACAGACCCTTCGGTCCAAATCGTCCATGCTGACCAGATGTCCCAACCCAATCTAGTCCCACCTGCCAGCAACCAGCCCATATCTCTCCAAACCCTTCCTATTGATATACCCATCCAGATGCCTTTTAAATGTTGCAATTGTACCAGCCTCCACCACTTCCTCTGGCAGCTCATTCCATGCACGTACCACCCTCTGCGTGAAAAAGTTGCTCCTTAGGTCTCTTTTATACATTTCCCCTCTCACTCTAAATCTATGCCCTTTAGTTCTGGACTCCCCCATCCCAGCGAAAAAAAACTTTGTCTATTTATCCTATCTGTGCCCCTCATTATTTTATAAACCTCTATAATGGGGCTCTGTTCTATTCTCAACAGTCTCCAATGCTCCAGGGAAAACAGCCCTAGCCTATTTAAGCTTCCCCTGTAGCTCAAATCCTCCAATCCTGGCAACATCCTTGAAAATCTTTTCTGAACCTTTTCAAGTTTCACAACATCTTTTCGATAGGAAGGAGACCAGAATTGCACACAATATTCCAACAGTGGCTTAACCAATATCCTCTACAGCTGCAACATGACCTCTAAACTCCTGTACTCAATACTCTGACCAATAAAGAAAAGCATATTTTGTTTTGTTGGCCAAATTAATTCTCCTGTCTTTGGTCTTCCTTACTGTGCATCAAACCACAGAACTCAGCCTTATTGGCCTTTACTAGCCACTACCTCCCATTCATGATCAGTAGTTGCTTATTAATGCATGGATAGTGCATGAATAGATCATGGTCAATCTGGGATTGGTTACATAGTCTACAGTATGTTCTTCATTGGCTTTTTTAAAAGTATTGGTAATCTGACTAACATCACCTTCTATTGTTGCCTTATTCATTCCTTTACACATCAATCACTTTTGAAACTTTATCCCTTTTGTAACAGCTTTCCATTCAATCTTATGAATGCCATAGTTTTTATCAAGATAAGACGGTACCAGTGAAGCCATTTATGGGAATTAAATCAAAGAAATGCAGATGCTGGAAATCTGAAACAAAAACAGAAATTTCTGGAGGAACTCAGCAGGCCTGGAAGTATCTTGAGAGAAAGCAGAATTAATATTTCAAGTCCAACGGCCCTTCTTCAGAACATTTATGAGTCTGCCTAAAGAAAGTAATATCACTTCCTACTGATCAACTATCTTCCTAAATGTTCCAATTGATACAGCTGAATGTTCTTCAAAACCTGTCAGAATCCTGAAACTACAAGAACCAGGTGTGACTCCACAATAATTGTTTATTCCTAAGACAAATTAAAGCTCAAAATAAGTATGCAACTTAATGCACATAAGCCAATCACATAACTAAAATTACAAAACTGAACCATCTTAAGGCAGTCTTTTACCTCAAGTAATGGTCTTTCATCTCAACAAATTCTGATATGTTAGCTTGGGTGTACATTAACCTGGACTATAAAACAATTATAACACCATAGATCAATGCTTTTGATTTTGATTTGGTTAGATAGCTTTCTTCTTTTTGGAAATTCTTTATAACTAACTACACTTCAACAAAATATCATTTAATTCTTCACTTTCTGAATCAAGTTGAAATGAAAAATAACTCAATGCTACACATTTAAATTGGGTACTCCTCACCACTGAGAAGTCATGCTCTGAATCAGTGGAGGTAGATAGAAGATGTCCAGAAAACAGGAACAGAGTGTCTTCCATTATTTCTTTAATCTGTTTTCTTGGTGCTGAATCTATTTGCACAGCAGAGTCCAGTTTTGCAGCCAATATATTTTGCAATTCTCTCCAAATTAACCAAAATAAGCATTGTTGTTTTTCAAAAATGTAGAAAATTCTGGAAAAACTCAGGAGGTTTGGTAAAATTGATGGAGAGTTCATTGTCCATTCACAGTACATTGGGTTATATCAATTTTTTTAATGTTTCTTTCCAATAGATTTGTTTGGCTTTTCTTGCATAGTGAAGGCATCAGTTAAGCTGTAATGGAAATATTCTTTTTCCAGTCAAATCACTAACGTTTCAATTTCAAACCATTGGATTACATCTTCATAAACTGAGTCTTGAACCATTAGTAGCTCTCTCACCTTAGTCAGAAGTTCATGGGTCAAATCTGAGTACAGAAACTTGAATGTATGATCCATTTTAAGATTGTAAGACATTGCTGAATGTGATGGAATCAATTCTGGGTCCCTGGCCCTGTGAGGCAGCAGTGCTAACAACTGAGCCACTGTGTCGCCCTTCTGCCCTTGCTTCAGCTTATCTCCTGCTGAAACTCTATTTCATGTCTGTTATTTCTAGATCTGATTAATTAAATGCTCTTCAGCCCAGCTTCTTACCTTCAATTCTGCATAAAATTAGCTCATCCAGAACTTTGCTCCTTGTATTCAAATGCAAATCTTGTTCATTTGTCCTGATCTTATTAACTTTAATTGGCTTCAACTCCAGAAATTCATTGACTTTAACATGTTGATTTTTAAAAATTCATTCATGGGATACAAGTATCACTGGCAAGACCAACATTTGGTTGTCTATTCGTTCATGCTTTGGAGAAGGCGATGGTAATCTGCCGTTCATAAAGCATTTCTGACCATGTGGTTTAGATAGCCCACCAATGACGTAAAGAAGGGAAAGTAGATAAGCAGGAGGCTGGAAGAACACAGCAAACCAGGCAGCATTAGGAGGTGGAGAAGTCTGACATTTCAGGTCCACCCCTTCTTCAGGAAAGGAGGTGGTGGGGTAGAGAGATTTGCAGATAAAGTGGTGGGAGAGGGGGGGAGGGTCATGGTTGGGGAGAGGAGTGGAGTGGTTAGGTGGCGATATTGGAAATAATTCCCAGTTATTTTATTCTCAGCCAGTGGTGGGGCATTTGACAATATCTAGTTCATCAATTGATGAAGGATGAAATATGAAATGCTCAGTATGGCAAATTTACTGACTCTGCTCCTAAAACTTGTAAGCAATTTAAGTAGTAACTTCATGCTTTATTTCCCATCTTTCTGAGTCATAATGTCCATTATTACCTGTACAAAATGGATGTTTTTCCATCATTATCTGTCCAAACCACAACATACTTTCTTCTCAGGATTTAAAAAAAAAAATTACTCTGGCTACAAACTTTAAAAATCACCTTGCCAAAATCATAGTTTAACTACTGAGATCCAATTAGAACAAAGAGCAATACAGCACAGGAACATGCCTTTCGGTCCTCCAAGTTTCTGCCGCCACATTTTGTTCTTCCATACTAAAACTGTCTTCAATTATAGGATCCATATCCCTCTATTCCCTTTATATTCACGTATTCATCCAGATGATTCTTGAATGCTGCTATTTTGTCTGCTTCTACTACATCCTCTAGCAACACTTTGCATGCACTCACCACTACTTGTGCCAAAACCTTGCCTCGCACATCTCTTTTAAGCTTCCCCCCCCTTGCAACTTGAACCTGCCTTCCCTCATAATTGATCCCTCCACCCTGAAAAAAAGCCTCATACTTTCCATTCTGTCCATGCCAATCACAGTCTTATAAACTTCTTTTTGGTCACCATTCAACCTCCTGCTTTCCAGTGAAAGCAAACCCATCTAGCCAATCTTACTTCATAGCTAAAATTTGCCAAACCAGGCAATGTCCTGGTAAACCTTTTCTGTACCCATTCTAAAGTATCCACATCCTTCTAGTAGGGTGGTGACCAGAACTGTACACAGTATTATAAGTGTGACCTAACAGAAGTTCTATAAAGCTGCAGCATAACTTGTCTACCCTTATACTGAATGCCCCTTCTGATGAAGGTAATCATGCCATAACTCTTTTTTACTACCTTATATAACTTTGCTGCTACCTTCAGTGATCTGTGAACCTGCACATCCTAAGGGTTCTGCCATTACTATACAATTTCCACCCATACTTGACCTTCCAAAATGCATCACCTCACATTTGTCTGGATTAATCTCCATCTGCCATTTTTCTGCCCTTGCCTTCAACTGATCTATATCTTGCTGCATCCTTTGACAATCCTCCTCACTATCCGCAACTCCACCAATCTTTAAATGTTAAGTTTCATCTGACTTTTCTTTCAATGTTAAACTTTTTACCGAAATTTATCAAAGGTCATTCCTTTCTGTCTACTAAACTCTGAGGAATTCTCAATATTGCAGCTCCAGAATAAATTACTGTTTTGTTCCATTAACTGTTTTTCTCTTCACAGATTCTGTCTGATCTGTTGAATTTCTTAGCATATTCTATTTTCATTTCAGATTTCCAGAATTTGTAGTATTTTGTACTTATTATAATAAGTTCCTATTTTGCCAATTTCACTGTCCTTTGCAGTTGTGCAATTTGAATCCTAATCATGACTGTGGCTCATTTTTGAAAGGTGAGAACACTTCTAATTTCCTTGGATTTCCTTTCTTGTCTTTGTGCCATTTTTGTAAAGATTTTCCCCATTTCAACAACGATCCCCGATTTAACTCCTGGGGCTATCTACACTCCTTACAGAGCCTCCTTTGCCAAGACCTTGATTGTTTTCTTCCTTGAGTGTCGATTGCTGTCATTGTGCCTCTTATCAGCTTCTTGCTAAAGGTTTGTCCTTGGAATGCTAAATTCACCCTTTTGCTGCCAACACGTCAGCTACTGACCATTTATTGTTTTTATCCATTTCAGCTGCTGTGTCAACATTCCCTTCTGACATTATAATTAAGGAATTGTTGTTTCAAAGCCAACATAACCTTTTCCCATAATTGATCCTTTTTATACTTAACATCAGATAACAAGAGAAGTGCCCATTGCATTGATAGAGGTTTGCCTAAAGGAAGCTCCTCTGCTCATTTCCCCAAACCACAAAGACTTCCAGTTTCCTCCTCAGTTACATTTTTGCTATCTAACATCATAATTCTCTTTTTCAGCTTTGTTTCCATTCTTCAAATCTTCTTTCAATTACCTGCTTCAGCAAACTCTTATGCCTTAGAATACGAACAATCCTTAATGATGTTATAGCAAAAGCGATGATTGCATTACCGATTTTTGAGAAGATTTATAGCTTTGAGAAGATTGATAAGTCTGTAAGTTTGCTTGCTCAGCTTGAATGTTTGTTTTCAGACATTTTGTCACCCTACTAGATAACATCATCAGTGAGAATCTCTGGTGGAGCGCTGGTGGTATGTCCTGTCTCTCTATTTATAGGTCTTGGTTTATTAAGATGGGTGATGTCATTTCTGGTCCTTTTTTTTCAAGAGAAAGTAGATAGGATCTAAATGAACCTAAGGGATCCATTAGATACCACCAGAAAAACTGACGTCATTTACAAGATACTATGCAAAAACTGCAAACAACACGACATCAGACAAACTAGGAGGAAATCTGCCACCAGGATACATGAACACCAAATGGCCACAAAAAGACACAACCCACTATCATTCATTTTTATATGTACAGACAAAGTAGGCCACCACTTTGACTGGGACAATACACACATCCTAGGATAGGTGAAACAAAGGCACACATGAGAATTCTTAGAGGCATGGCATTCTCACCAGAACTCCATCAACATACACATTGATTTAGATCCTATCTACCTTCCTTTGAAGAAAAGAACTGGAAATGACATTACCCACCTACCTGAGTCTCTCGCTGATGATATTACCTGGTATGGTGACAAAACATCTGAAAACAAACCATCAAGCTCAGAGAGCTAATTTACAGATAGATTATTGCATTTTATACAAATAAGGCAGCAGACATCATTGGAGGAAGTGATGCAATGCCTCTTGATTTGTTCTCTCTTGCAGCCTCTTGGCAATAATATGTTTCATGATTTCCATAATTCAGTAGTCTGTGACTATTTTGTAGTAGCACAACAAGGCCTAGGATAGTATAACATTTGTCTCCTTTACCATCCTGCTCTAACCTTCATTTCACAACATCTTAATTTTGTATGCCTGCTTTTCTCAAAGTCCATTTTCTACCTCATACCAGAAGATACCAAAGATCACAGACTTCATAATTTGTATGATGAGAAATATTTTATGTTTGGAGAATGTATTCTTTGCCATTGCTATTTTAGATCTAAATATGTTATGGAAGTAGCCATCTTCTGACAAGACACTTTGTAGGTACTTAAATTGTGAAATCTGTTCCAACTGTTAACCATTTATTTTGACATTTGGATTCCCACTATTACTTCTTCCAATCTTTATGACTATAATTTTTAATTTTATTTGCTACCCCCATTACTGACTTCTTTCACTTTGATTAATGCCAAAAGTAATCAAAACTGTAAATTTAAAAAGATGTTCTAATACTGGGGTTAGTTTGTGCTAAACTACACTTGACTCTTCTATATCTACAGTTTTTAATAATGCTACGCTATAGCTGCAACCAAGGTAACGTATTGTTTTCCTTTTCTCATTGTTATGAAACCCTTGGCCTCCACGCAGTCAGTCCTATAGCAACACGATTAAGAATGCAGTGTCCTGATTGTTCTATTGGCTATACTCTTTCATTAATCAGCCAGAAAGTGGGAGTTCAAATCGAACCACATAAAGTTTGAGAAGCTGAATTTAATTTGAAAATAAAGTTGGAACATTTTAAAGGAGAAGGTGGTTTCAGTACAAGCAGCCATGAAGCAGATGTCATCAAAAATTTAACCTTTCATTTCTGTTCTTTCGGGAAGAGTCATGCCACTCTTAATAGCTCAGCTTCTATGTAATTCCAGTCCAAACAATTGTGCTTGATTCTTGCTGGTCCTTTAAAGTGGCACAGAAAGCCAATTGGTTGAATGAAGCAATGTGAGCTTCTAAGGTGACTCAGTTGCCTGATTTCAATGTCTTTTGGTAAAAATGGTGCCATTTTTAAAGATGCCATCTTTTCAACACAGATGGCATCTTTTATTTCACATGGGTCTCCTGGGAGAATGGAATAGAGCCTTTGCAGGATGCAGTATTAAGGATGTATAGTCAAGGTACTTGTGAAGTTGATGGATTTGTAGAGGTGGAGTCATAGTAGGTGGAGATTTTAGGAGGTGTCTGACAGTTGGTGCTCAGCCTCTGCAAAATAGAGATCAGTATGGCAGACAGCAAATGCATCATTACTTCTGGCAGGCTTGATTACAAAGTCAGAGTTGGATCTGAGAACATGAAATGCTATCAGTTCAGGGGGAGTTGATTCAACTTTGTAAGTGGGGGGGAAATTGACACTACCAATGTCACGTCGACTGTTCTCGAGTAACCTATCAAGTTGGGTAAAAGGCCAGAAAGAGGGGTCCTGGTGGAGGGAGAGTTGTGGAGGAGTGTGGAGGGGTGTGTGGGATAGGCAGAGGAAACTTATCCAAAGAAATGGGCATGGAGGCAAAGGCAAGAGGTCAACGTCATGCTGTGTCTGAAATTCATTAAGGTAGGAGTGTAAAGGGATAAACTAAGATCTTTCCTGAATACAGAACATTCAGGATCAGAGAGCAGAGGATCAGAAATGATGGTAAATACATGACTGGAGGTGGGGTTTGGAGAGGGGTTGCTGTCAGAGGGAAGGGGAGGAACATTCCAGAGGGGTGTGAATATCTCTAAGTTGCTGCATCTTGTGTTCCTTAATGCCTGAAATGAAAAAAAATGTTTCTTGTTGGAAAGTTGAATGAATCGGAGGAAAAATTGGAACCTCAGGAGCAGGGTTAGTCTGATCTGCACAAAGTGGTGCTGATGCAGAGGGAGGTCAAGAGTATACATGTGGCAATGCATGGCACTGAGTGTAGATTTTAGGATATGACAAGAACAGCTGTCTGAGGAGTGTTGTATATCACAGAGTTACCTATGATCCTGCGTCGATGCAAAACACAAAAAATGAAATTTCATTTAGAATCCATGAGATGCGAGTCTGAGCCAGAAGTGGTTACTCCACAGAGTGAATTTTCAGTCTGAAAGCTTGAGCTGCCTCTTCTTTATCATTGACGTGCAATCTCTTTACACATTTGTCACCCATCAGGATGGCCTCAGGATTCTCTGCTTCCTCATGGAATAAAGGCTTGAACCATTCCTGTCCATCATCACCCTCCTCCATCTAGCTAAACTCATCCTCATTTGAACAACTTCTCCTTTAACTCCTCTAACTTTCTTCAAGTCAAAGTTATGGCCACAGGTTTGTGTCTCTTTGTGAGTTATGTGAAACATACCCTCCCAACAACGCTTTCTCTGGTACATCAATGACATCATCAGTACTGCTTCCCTCTCATCCGGAATTGGATAAATTTAACCATTTTTCTTCCAATTTCCATCTTGCTCTCACCTTCACCTGGTCCATCTCTGACTCCTTCCTTCACTTCCTCAACATCTGTTTCCATTTCTGGGGATAGGTTGGCCATGAATATCCACCATAAAACCACCAAATCCCACAGTTACCTTTCCTCTACGTACTTCTACCCTGCTTCCTGTAAAGCAGTTTCAAGACCCCAACGACTGCAGAAAGTTAGTATTAAAATCTTGGTTCTGTGTGAGCTTGATCCCACCCATTCAGATTGCTTCTATTAAAACAACTTTAAAGAAAAACAAAGCTTCACATATTGTTTACTTTACTGGCTTTGAGCAGACTGAACATCACCTCTGTCGCAACCTTTTAGCATAAAAGCTGTAGTATTGTCACACATGGCATTTTCTCTTGCAATTGCATAATATGTAACTTACCCATTTACTTCTTTTCTCATCACTTCCAAGTGAAGCAATAATTTACCTGAACTTCACTCAATCTAGTCTATTGTAATTGCTGCTCACAATGTGTTTTCCTCTACACTGGGGAGATGAAGCACAAACTGGACAATTGCTTTGGAGAACACCTACATTCTGTCTGCAAAAAAGACTCTGAGCTTCCAGTTCCCTGCCACTTCAACTCACCACCATGTCTCCTGGCCAACATCTCTGTCTCGGGCTCCAGATAAACTCAGTGCGAATTGGAAGGACAGCACCTCATTTTTCACTTGGGAACTTTGCAGCCTTCTGGACCCAATGTTTAGTTCACTAATTGTAGGGCTTGACCGCCTTCTCCCATGTCTTTATCCCAATCCCACATAGCAGGCCTTCTCATCATATGGTATCACAACCAACCCATTGTTAGCCACTAATGGTCCTTATTAGCAGCTATTCATTCTCCCAGGCTGACATTTACTTATTCCTTTGTCTTCCCAAGTACATATCTCTCTGTCCGGCATCCTCCCTTTCACTCCTTCCCACTCCCTCACCCCACCTGTAGCATAGATACCAAATGTTTCTTAGCTACAATCAGTTTTGAAAAAGAGCCACTGAAATTTTTAAAAATCTGTTTTCTCTCAACAGATGCTACCAGATCTGCTCAAACTTTCCGGCAAATTTTGTTTTTGTTTCTGGTTTCCAGTATACACATTTCTTTGTTTTGTTATGAATTTGAAGAACTTATGCTAAACAGTAAGTGAGCTAGGTTAACAGCTTGTTAAAGGTTTTCAGGAAGTAAAATTAACTAAAGAAAGTAGCGAATTATGCACAAAATATTTCTGGAAAGTAAATTGATTACAACAATATCAGCTACACCAGAGGCTTTAGAATGATAACAGGGTTCACCCTGTATTGAGGTTTGAGCACCTATAAGTACTTATGGGGGGAGAAATGTCAAACTTATCCTTTTTTTTTGAACATAGATCATTTCAAATAGTACTTAACTTATGTACAAAATTTGTAATTTTCTTTTGAATAATAACTTTGTTCTTTTGTTAAAAGTACATTGGCAGCTGCGTATGAATATTTTCAGTGATCGATCACCACGGGAAAGAAAACATATGTCAAATCAGGTCTCATTTGTGCAGTATTACAATCAGTTGGATCTTAACAAGCTATTAATGACAACAGTTAAAATTTCAGCTTATCATTGCTTTCTAAGGTCATTAAGGATAAGTAATAAATACTTTGTCTACCATGCTCCAGTCATTCCTCCATGTGCACGAGGGTTCCATTCCTAAAAACACCTTTGAATAATGAAAGTTGCAAGCTCCGAGCTCATTAAGAATGGGTTAAAAATTGCAGATACGTGATTTGTTATTACTTTTTGGCATGTATAGGCAAATTCACAAGTCCTGATCTCGCAGATACAGAGGATTTACTGTAAGTATTCACAACATGGTGCCACATCTTTGTATCCACTAGAGCTGCAAGTTTGTGCATGCATCACCTGGCTACAGTGTTTTCTTTAAATTTATGATTCTACTTTTAAAAAACTGAAAAGAGATTCGTTTTATCCTTCCTCTGTATCCTCCTTCTGACTTAATGCAAATTGCAAAAAGTCCTTTGAGTGATTTAGTATCCTTGCCACATTAATCTGACTCATGACTGTATATTATAGGAATCTATAATTAAAAGCGTTGCATTTTATTACCAACATGGCTCTTTTATATTTATTGAGATTTACTTGATTTCATGATTATACACAATTTATGGAGTAAAATACCAAAGTACTTTTGGGCCACTGAACACACCAAATCATGAAACAATGCAGTTGTATTTCAAATATTCAATTTGGACAAGCTTTTATTTTGCCCAAAACAAATCAAAAATTTATTGTTCAGAGGAGACAGCATCATTATCCATTGATTAGTATTAAGATTTACCATCCAGTTAAGGAAACAAAAAATATTGCCTGAAATAACTCCACAAAGACTGGTATCTTATCACCAAGTCACCCTTTATTTACACATACTCCGTAAATGACAAAGACCCAGTTATCTCAGAGCTGGCTCCAAGAGTGAACAAAATCCCTGAAATTCCAGTTTATATCTGTTAGCCAGGACTCCCTGATTGGGGCTGTTAACCTGGTCCAATCAAGGAACCCATATTCTTTGAGATCCACCTGGCTGATCTTGTTCCAAACATTACATCTCTCTGCCTCTAAGTCCTGGGAGGTTGGCCTGTTCTTTTTCTTGAAGCTTCTCCTGGTGCATTTTTGCATAGCATAACTCTTGCATACAAAATATCTCAGCTAAAATTCCTCTTATTCTTCAGGTAGTAACAGCTTTGAGGCTGCATCACCTGTCATGTTCATCTCATCCTCAGAAGTTTCTTTGATGCCAGATGGAGGATGAGAGACTTTTTGGAGTTTCTGAGGGGCAAAATATGTTTTTCCCCAGCCCCATTTGCAAGTTTGCAGCTTTCATGTGGTTAACCTGCTTGTTCAGGACTACCTCTCCTACCCGAACTTTGGACATCATTCGACTTGACCTCACATTGACCATGCTTGTTACCCATGAAGGGCCATTCCCATGGTTTTGACACCAAACCTCAACCCCTGAAGTAAATTGCCTCGCTCAGTTAGATGAGTCTTATGTCTGACATTGGCCTTCCTGATGCTGTTTCACCCTCCCACCACTGCTTGCCCACCCCCAGAGTCAAGGAAGATCAGATTTAACCTGGTGTCTTCTGTCCATTGGCAAATCTGCAGGAGCTATCTCTGTAGTTGTATGAGAGGTGGTCCTATACCCAAACAGGAACTGGGACAGTTTAGTATCGAGTGAATAAGTAGTCTGTTTCTTTAAGCCTGGACAAATAGTGGAGCTGGAAAAAGCACAGCAGGTTAAGCAGTATCAGAGGAGAAGGGGAGTCAATGTTTCAGATCAAAACCATTTATCAGGACTGCAGAACAGGAAGGGGCCTGCAAAATAAATAGAGGGAAGTGTTTAGAGCTGGGGGAAAGGTGGGCAAGATGTTGATAGGTGGATACAGGTAGGAGGTGGCTCTGATTGGTCAGTGGGATGGGTGAGGCAGATAAGTGGAAAGGAAGATGGACAGGTAAGGTCAGGTTGCCCGGGCTTGGGATGAGGTGAGGGATGGGGAGGTTTGGAAGCTGGTTAATTCTATGTTAAAGCGGTATGAAAGCTCCTGAGGCAGAAGATGAGGTTTGTGTGTGGCCTTGTGTTGATGATGGAAAAGGTCCAGAATGGACATGTTGTTGAGAGTGTGTGAGGGGGTATTGAAATGGCTGGCAACTGGAAGTTGGGGTTGATTGGAAAGTACAGACCATAAATGTTCCATGAACTGGTTCCCGAGTTTGAGCTCGGTCTCTCTGATGTAGAGGAGACCACATCAGGAGCAATGGATACAGTAAATCAAGTTCAAGGAAATGCACTTGAATCTCTGCCAGACTTAGAATGGTTCTTTAGGGCCTTGGATGGAGATGAGGGGAGAGGTGTGGGGACAGGGGAAGATTCTAGGTGTGGAGGAGGAGTTGGTGGGGTGTATGGACCTAAGGAGAGAGTCACGGAGGGTACGGTCTTTGCAAAATGCAGATAGGGATGGGAGGGAAATATTATTTTGGTGGTGAGGTCAGATTGTAGGTGGCAGAAGTGGTGGATGAGACATTGGATTTGAAGATTAGTGGGGTAGAATGTGAGGACCAGGGCAACCTTACACTTGTGGTTGGGAGGTATTTGTTTAAGGGCAGAGGTGCAGGAAATGGAGAAGATACGGTTGAGGTCATTGTTGATTACAGGGGAGGGAAAATTTAGCCCTTGAAGAAGAGGACATCTGGGATGTCCTAGAGTGAAATCACTTATCTTGGGAGCAGATACAGCCAACGTGGAGGAATTGGGAATAGGGAGAGGTTTGGGAGGAGGTGTAATTAAGGTAGCTGGGGGAGTCATTGGGTTTGTAATAGATGTCGGTGCTGAGTCGGTTGCTGGAGATGGAGATGGAGGGAGCCAGGATGGAGAGGGAGGTGTCAGAGATGATCCATATGAATTTGAAGTCACCTGTTGCTGTTTCACCCTCCCAGTGAAGTGAATGAACTGTTTGAGCTCCTCATGGGAGCACAAAGCAGCACTGATACAGTCTTCGATGTAGCACAGGTGAAGGTGAGGGATACCGTCGGTGTAGCTGTGGAAGCGGAACTGTTCCACTTACCCTGCAAAGAGACAGACATAGCTCGCACCAACGTGGGTACCCATGGCCACCCCTCTGGTTTGTAGGAAGTGAGAAGATTGAAAGGAAAAGTTGTTAAGGGTGACGACTCATTTCGCCAGGTGGATGAGAGTGTCAGTGGAGGGGACTGAGGGAGAGGAAGAGACGGGGGCATTGAGGTCTTCCTCATGAGGGATATAGGTGTCAAGGGATTGGATGTCCATGGTGAAGAAGAAGTGTTAGAGGCCAGGGAACTGAAAGTTGTGCAGAAGGTGGATGGGTGGCTGAGATGGGGAGCTCCTGGACCAAAGAGGACAGGATGGAATCAGGATTAGAGGAGATGAGTTCAGTGGGGAAGGAGCAGGCAGAGAATTGATTGACCAGGCAGTTTGGTATATGAATTTTAGGGAGAAGATAGAAACAGGCAATGCAGGGTTGGGTTTTTTAAGCCTACCTTCAGAGTTTGGACTGTTCTTTCTACGAGACCTATGGATGAAGCTTTCCGTAAATGCTGAATACCATGCAACTTTAGAAAATACTCAAATTCCCTGCACATAAATGATTGCCTGTTTTCTGTGAACAACACTTCTAGAAGTTGTGTATTGCAAAAGATGTTTGCTATTTTTCAATTGTCATCCCTATGTTTGATAAATGAACTCTATGCATGTCCAACCACTTTGAATGGGTGCCCACAATGACTGACAACATAGAGCCCACAGAAAGGACATAGTCAATGTATAACCAAGTCCACAGTATGCCTGACTATTCCCACGAATGTGGAGGAGCTGCTGGCGGTAATATTTGTCCTTTTTGGCACTCTGGGCACTGCTCCGCCCAAGTGGCTAGGTTGACATCTGTAGCATTGAGCACAGATTTTTATTTCTTTTATTATATTTATCTTTTGTGGTTAAATAAAGATTCTTTTGCCCTGTAACACCTGTCTATTACTTTCTTCATTTCAAATTCCTTAAATTAGTCCAGTGTCAGAACCAGGGATCAGGGATGATTTGAACCTAAAAATCAGCAAATTAATGATCACAAATCAGAAGCCCTCCAGATCCAATCTGGTTGCCAGGCATAACTTCTCATCAACATTTTCCCTGGTGGAGGTCAGCTTAACACAATCATTCCCACTCTCCAAAATGAAATTTTGACCGTTATGGTGATCAGGTGTCACTGGGTCCAAAAAGATTTCAATTCTGGTTACAATGATCTTTCTGTTTCCCCCATCACCATCAACTGTTTTAGTTTAGCCAGGACCAGATCATTTTGCATCCATAGTCTGATATTGTCATTGATGACCAGAAATTTAAAACCAGAGCGGACTTCTCCGGTGTATCTGCTAGCAGGAGGTGGTTCAAGACATCTGCAGTTGCAACTTGGCCTCCAAGACAGTTTTCCAACTTGTAAGTGTATGCACTCAGAATAAGAGCCCACTGCTGAACTTGGCCTGAAGCTATGAGTGATATCCCCGTGTCCTCTTTGAGTAGCACTAGCAGTTGTTTGTGGTCCATTACTATTACAAATCTATGTCCATAAAAACATTGGTGGAACTTTCTCAAACAAATATGACCAGCAAGTCTTCCTTATCCATCTGGGGCGTACCTTCATTTGGCATCAGCCAAAGTCCAGGAGGCATACATTATTAGGTGTTCCTCTCCGCTGTGCCATCACTACCCCAGTACCATATGGGGGGATATTGCACAACAGCACTACATCTCACTTGAGCTCATAGTGTCCCAGCAAATTAGATGATGATAGCTGCTTCTTCATTCCCTAAAGGGTACATTGAATCATGGAGTTGTAGAGCTATACAACATGGAAACCAGACTATTCAATCCAACTTTTCATGCTAACCAGATACCCCTAAATTAATCTAGTCCCATTTGCCATCATTTGGACCATATCACTCTTGACACTTCTTATTTGTATATCCATCCAGATACCTTTTAAACAATGTCATTGTACCAGCTGCCACCACTTCGTTTGGAAGCTCATTCTATACAGGCACTAATGTCTGTGTGAAAAAGTTGCCCCTGAGGTTCTTTTTAAATCTTTCCCCCTCACCTTAAGCTTATGCCCTCCAGATTTGGACTCCCCTACCCTGGGGAAAAGACCTTGGCTATTCACCCTATCCAATCCCCTCCTGATTTGATAAATTTCGATGAGGTCACCCCTCAGCCTCCGTTGCTCCAGCAAAAATAGCCCCAGCCCATTCAGTGTCTATCTTTGGCTCAAATTCTCCAACATTGGCAACATCTTTGTAAATTCATTCTGAACCATTTCAAGTTTCATAACATCCTTCCTATAGCAGGGAGATCAGAATTGAATGCATCTGGCGATGAGATCATTTCCAAAGTTAACCCCTTTTCAATAGCAGACGTAAGGATGCTAAGATGGAAGCTGAGTTACAGATTAATATTCTATAATAATTCACTAACCCAAAGAAAGACACAAGCTCATACAGAGGCGTGTTAATTGGGGCACTTTGATCACCCTCACTTTATCCTCCAATGGGTGAAACCCAGCCTTGTCAACTCTGTATCCCAAGTTGGTCACTTAGAGTCTTAGAGTCTCACAGATGTATAGCATGGAAACATTCCCTTTGTCTCCATGCTGACCAGATATCCCAAACTAATCTAGTTCCATTTGCAGCCACCTGACCCATATCCCTCTAAAGCCTTCATATTCATATACCCATCCAAATGCCTTTTAAATGTTGCAATTGTACCAGCCTCCACCACCTCCCCGGCAGCTCATTCCATACATGCATTTACCTCTGTGAAAAAGTTGCCCCTTAGGTCTCTTTTATATCTTTCCCCTCACCCTAAAACTATGACCTCTAGTTCTGAACACCCCCAACTTGATGAAAAGGCTTTGTTTATTTAGCCTATCCATGCCACTCATGATTTTATAAATCTCTGTGAGGTCATCCCTCAGCCTCCGATGCTCCAGTGGAAATAGCCCCAGCCTATTCAACCTTTATCTATAGCTAAAATCCTCCAACCCTGGCAACATCCGAGTAAATCTTTTCTGAACCTTATCAAGTTTCACAACATCCTTCTGATAGAAATGAGACCACAATTACATGCAATATTCCAAAAATGGCCTAACCAATGTCCTGTACAGCTGCAACATAACCTCCCAACTCCTGTACTCAATACACTGACCAATAAAGGAAAGCATACCAAATGTCTTCTTCACTATCCTATGTAACTGTGATTCTACTTTCAAGGAGCTATGAACCTGCACTCCAAGGTCTCTTTATTCAGCAACGCTCCCTAGGACCTTACCATATGGTGCATAAATCTCACTAAGATTTGCTATCCCACAATGCAACACCTCGTATTTATCTAAATTAAACTCCATCTGCCATTCCTCAGCCCATTGGCCAAACTGACTAAGATCCTGTTGTAATCTGAGGTAACCTTCTTTGCTGTACACTACAGCTCCAATTTTGGTGTCATGTGCAAACATGCTAACTATACCTCCTATGTTCAAATCCAAATCATTTATATAAGTGATGAAAAATAGTGGACCCTTGTGGTCTGATCCTTGTGGCAGTCTACTGGTCACAGGCCTCCAGTCTGAAAAACAGCCCTCCATCACCACTCTGTCTTCTACCTTTGAGCCAGTTCTGCATCCAAATGGCTGGTTCTCCCTGTGTTCTATGAGCTCTAAGCTTGCTAACCAGTCTTTCATGGGGAACCTTATGGAATGCCTGACTGATGTCCATATAGATCACATCCACCACTCTGCCATCATCAATTCTCTTTGTTACTTTTTCAAAAAACTCAATCAGGTTCGTGAGACATGACTTGCCAAACACAGTCATGTTGACAATCCCTAATCAGTTCCTGCCTTTCCAAATACATGTACATCCTGTCCCTCAGGATTCCGTCCAACAACTTGTCCACCACTGACATCAGGCTCACTGGTCTATAGTTCCCTGGCTTGTCCTTACTACCTTTCACATCAGCCAACCTCCAGTCTTCTGGCACCTCACCTGTGACTATCGATGATACAAGTATCTCAGTAAGAGGCCCAGCAATCACTTCCCTAGCTTTCCACAGAGGTCGAGAGTACATCGGATCAAGTCCTATGGGATTTATCCACCTTAGTGTATTTCAAGACATCCAACACTTCCTCCTCTCTAATGTGGACATATTTCAAGATGTCACCATCTATTTCCTTATATTCTATACCTTTTATGTCCTTCTCCACAGTAAACACTGATGCGAAATGTCTTTTTCAGTATCTTCCCCCATCTGGGCTCCACACAAAAGCCACTTTGTTGATCTTTGAGGAGCCTTTTCGCTCCCTAGTTACTCTTTTGTCCTTAATATATTTGTAAAAACCCTTTGGATTCTCCTTCACCCTATTTGCCACAGCTATCTCGTGTTCCCTTTTTGCTCACCTGATTTCCGTCTTAAGTATACTCCTACTGCCTTTATACTCTAAGGATTTATTCAATCTATCCTGTCTATACCTGACATATTCTTCCTTCTTTTCCTTAACCAAACCATCAATTTCTTTAGTCATCCAGCATTCCCTACACCTACCAACTTTTCCTTTCGTCCTAACAGGAATATACTGTCTCTGGATTCTCGTTATCTAATTTCTGAAGGCTTCCCATTTTCCAGCTGTCCCTTTACCTGCGAACATCTGCCCCCAATCAGCTTTTGAAAGTTCTTGCCTTAATCTGTCAAAATTAGATTTCTTCCAGTTTAGAACTTCAACTGTTAGATCTGGTCTGTCCTTTTCCATCACTATTTTAACACTAGTAGAATTATGGTCGCTGGCCCCAAAGTGCATCTCCACTGACACTTCAGTCACCTACCATGCCCTATCCCCCAAGAGTAAATCAAGTTTTGCACCTTCTCTAATAGGTACATCCACATGTTGAATAAGAAAATTTTCTTCTGCACTCTTAACAAATTCCTCTCCATCTAACCCTTAACACTATGACGGTCCCAGTTTATGTTTGGAAAGTTAAAATCCCCTACAATAACCACCTTATTATTCTTACAGATAACTGACTTCTCCTTACAAATTTGTTTCTCAATTTCCCTCTGACAATTACAATAGACGATAATACAATCCCAATAAGGTGATCATCCCTTTCTTATTTCTCAGTTCCACCCAAATATCTTCCCTGTATATACTACCAAGAATATCTTCTCTATGTACAGTTTTAATGCTATCCCTTATCAAAAATGCCACCCCCCTCCTCTCTTGCCTCACTTTCTATCCTTCCTGTAGCAGTTGTATCCTGAAACACTAAGCTGCCAGTCCTGTCCATCCTGAGCCATGTTTCTGTAATTGTTATGATATCCCAGTCCCATGTTCCTAACCATGCCCTGAGTTCATCTGCCTTCCCTGTTAGGCTTCTTGCATTGAAATAAATGTAGTTTAATTTATCAGTCCTACCTTGTTCTCTGCCTGGCCTAACTGTTTGACTCGCTTCTTTTCTCAACTGTACCAGTCTCAGATTGATCTCTATCCTCGCTAACTACCTGGGCCCCACCTCCCCACCCCCGCCCACCTCACTAGTTTAAATCCTTCCGAGCAGGTCTAGAAAAATCTCCCTGCCAGTATATTAGCCCCCTTCCAATTCAGGTGCAATCCATCCACCTTGTACAGATCACATCTACCCCAGAAGAGATTCCAATGATTCAAAGATGTGAATCCCGCTCCCATACACCAGCTCTTCAGCCACGCATTCATCTGTTCTATCCGCCTATTCAGACTCTCACTAGCTCGTAGCACCGAGAGTGCCTGGAACACACATTTTTGCCTCTTTAGCCATAACATGGCTTGGAGAAAAATTAAACCACTACATCCAAGTTCTCTAAATACTCTCTATTGATCTTCCCGGTTGTTAGCACCTCATCCAAATAAATGACAACCTGGGGTAGATCTTGTAAATTGTTTTCCATCATACCATTAGAAAATGGCATAGGCTGATGAAAGCCCAAGAGGCAGTCTCGTACATTGGAACAAACCCCTATAGGTTTTAATTGTAGCATACTTCTGGGAATCCTCATCTAATCACAATTGCAGATATGCATGCCTCATTTTCAGCTTTGTAAAGGACAGCTGCCCTGCTAGTTTTGTGTACAAGTCCCCTATGTGAGGGATTGGATTTTTACTGTGCTGTGAAAAGCAGTTTACTGTCTGTTTGAAATCCTCACAAAGTTGTGGCTTAGCTGGAAGGAAGGGTCAATCAGAGGAATGGAAGGGAGGGGAAGGGGCTGGGAAGGGAGCTGGGGAATGGGAAGGGAGGTTATTTGAAATTGGAGATCTCAATGTTGAGTCCTCTGGGCTGCCCAGGCGGAAGATGAGGTGTTGTGCCTCCAATTTGCGGTCTGATTCAGTGTGGCAATGGAGAGGGTCAATGATGGTGATGTTGGAAAGGGCGGAGACTGAGAGCTCAGGCCAATCCCTGCGGGCCCAGCTGAGATACTTGGGACCCTGGATGAAGGTGAAGAGGGGTGGTGTGCAGCCTGGTTTTCCATCTTTTGCAGTTGCTGGGAAAGATACCTGGGAGTTCGGGTGGCGGGGGGGGGGTGGTGTTGTGGTTGGTGGGGGGAATGGCAGAAACTAAGGATTAGCGAAGGG
Source organism: Chiloscyllium plagiosum (assembly GCF_037043375.1). Classification (NCBI taxonomy): domain Eukaryota; kingdom Metazoa; phylum Chordata; class Chondrichthyes; order Orectolobiformes; family Hemiscylliidae; genus Chiloscyllium; species Chiloscyllium plagiosum. The sequence goes on along the minus strand of NW_028270154.1, from coordinate 66,573,123 downwards.
AGCAGAAAGCAGAAAGGGGTGGGGAGGAGAAGGTGTTCTGGGCAGTGGGGTCCAATTGGAGTTGGCAGAAGTGTTTAAGAATGATATGTTGAATGCGGAGACTAGTGGTAGTTGAGGACCCTGGCTTTATAGCATTTAAGGGGAGGGGTTTAGAGCAGTGGTGCAGTGAATGGAGGTGGTGCAGTGGAGGGCTGTCTGAATGACGGATGGGGAAAAGCATATTGTTCAAAATAGCTGAACATCAAGGTTGCTTGGGAGTGGAATGTCTCCTCTTCTAAGCAGAAATGGTAGAGACAGAGGAATTGGGAGAAATTTATAGAGTTCTTTCAGGAGCCAAAACAAACTCAAGACACATTTCACCAAGCAACTCAGCCTGGCTCACAGGAGCCAACCTAACCTCCCTGTACCTGCTGCGCTTTTCCAGCAACACATTTTCAGCTCTGATCTCCAGCATCTGCAGTCCTCACTTTCTCCCTGTCACTGCCCATTTTAATTTCCCTTCCCACTCCCTTTCCAACATGTTCACCCTTGGCCTCCTCCATTGCCACACTGAATCAGACCCTAAATTGGAGGAACAACACCTCCAGCCTCCAAGGCCTCCAGCCTGGAAGACTCAACAGTGAGATCTTCAATTTCAAATGACCTCCATTCCCATCTCCAGTCTCCCTTCCCAATCCCTCCCTCTCCCTTCCATTCCTCTCATCAACCCTTCATTCCAGCTACCAACAGGATTAATTCCTCCCATCGACCAACCAGGCCATACCCTTTGCCTGTGTTCACCTTTCCCTACCTCACTACTCCACCTCCCCCACTCCCCCTCCCCCTTTATCTGCAGCTCCCCTTATACCCACCACCAGTCCTACACCTGAAGCACTGACTTTTCCACCTCCTGATGCTGCCTGGCTTGCTGTTTTCTTCCAGCCTCCTGCCTTGTCTACCTTGAATTCCAGCATCTGCAGTTTTTGTCTTCAAGCAATTTAACTATTCCAAACCAGTTGTCGGTGATTTTCCAGGGTGTTCACTTTCTTGGATACTAGTTCTTAACCAATTCAGGCATAGCAAGACTCTTTTGCTGTCTCAAGTCTGCATATTGACAGCTTGCCGGCCCAGATGCTAAAGAAAATTTTTATTGTTTACCGAGACTTGGCTTTTCATTTGAGTTTTGCCATAGGCTGACCTATTGTCCCTGTTCAGAATATGCCCTGAGTGAGACTTGCAATTACATTCACTTGTGAGGTGTTCCCCAAGCTCAATCAGTCTGCCAAGGATGTCCATTTCTGTCAGAATATCTAGTAACTCATAAGCTCCACTTGTCACATTTTCTAATGACAAAGCCAGTTGCAGTACCTGTTTGAAGGTGAGGTGATTTTCAGCTAATAGGTGTTTTCACATGGTTATATCATCAATCCCACATACCAAGAATTGTTGTGAAACTTCTGAATGTGGTTCGCATTTCCCATTTTTGAAATTTCTTCCTGATTCTGAAACAAATCCAAGCCATTAGTGATGGCAAAACAAAGTTACACTCAGGTGAAAGGCTGATCACTATTTATAAATATTTACTAATTTAACTGCTCCATGCTATCCATCTTAAATCCATCAAGGGATATTTTGTAAGGGAAGGAACATGAATGAATGATTTAGTTTGAATATTTTATTCTTTTGCACTGGTCTATGAGAGATATGTTTAATGTTATGTAAATGGATTTCTGTTGAATCAAAATATTACCAAATAAAAGAAAAATACTATGCATTCTGGAAATCTAAAACCAACATAAAAAATGCTAGAAAAACTCAGCATATCTGGCAACATCTTTAGGTTAAAACAGTAATACTCAAAGTGGCATCAGCGTAATTTTTGGTTCAATTGCTCTATTCCTTAATTTTTAAGCATGGCAAATCATTTTAATCCTCCTCTTCTATAGACAGTGATTTCTATCCCAAGATCTGAATTATGAAATATTCTTGAGTCTATTTAATGAACTAGTTACTCATAGGAAAATTATGATTCTTAATTTTTGCTCCCTGCCAGTATCTACATTTTGGCAAAAGGGAGGACTGCAAATGCTAGAAATCAGAGTCTGGATTAGAGTGTTGCTGGAAAAGCACAGCAGGTCAGGCAGCATCCAAGGAACAGGAAAATCAGCGTTTCGGGCAAAGGCTTCCTAATGAAGGGCTTTTGCCTGAAACGTTGATTTTCCTGCTCCTCGGATGCTGCCTGACCTGTTGTGCTTTGCCAGCACCACTTTAATCTTGACTCTACATTTTGTCTGCAATTCTTGGCTAAGGAATAATAAAATAATGATCATCATGAAGAAGAAATCTATCTGATTGTCCTCTGTCCAGCCTAGGGATATTAAGGTCATTTATGGCCATTATAGCAAAAGCAACAGGTGGTGGATTTAACCTGAGTGTCACCACATCTCAGACAAGGGCAGTGTTGAGAAAGTAGGACCTTCATGGTAACATCAGCTGATGCAGGAATTGAATCTGTGCTGTTGGAATCATTTTACATTACAATGTAGCCATCCAGCCAACTGAGTTGAATATAACTTCAGGTAAGAAGTCCTGAAGAAAAGTCAAATTCAACTGAAAACATTAACTCTGTTTCTCTCTCTCTATAGATACTGCCAGATCTGCTGATATTTCTAGCACTTTCTGTTTTACTTTCAGACTATGGATGGAACCTGGCCTGATGGATCGTTTAGCACAGCAGGCAGTGAATGCATTTAGCTACAGCACGACTGGGAGAGACTATTCTGTATTATGTTTGTTTCTCAATTTAAATTGCAATTGGATTGTACCACTTCACTGATGCTGTGCTATCTGGCATTGCATTTTGGTTCACATAATGGGAAAGGACAGAAGATGCCCTGCGCACTTTACAGCTTTGTAACTGACTGTCCACATAATATTTAAATGAATGTCTCAATAGATGAACAAGATCACAAAATTGCAGACTGCATTAAGCTTTCATAAGCTATTATGCTGCAGCAGTGATCTGAGACCTGGCTTTCGCACTGATATCTCTAACCATTATAAATAAGGATAAGCGCAAATGGAGATCGGAGCAAAGCTCATTTACTTCCACTTCAACTTGATCTGAAACCTCAGATTTGAAATAAAATGGCAGCAGGCTACACAGTAGAAATTGCACTGAAGCATAACAACCCGGAGAGAAAGATTGGCGATAAACTGAACTTTACATTAGGTTCTGAAAGCAAATAAAACTATAGTATGCTGATGATTCTGAATAATCTGAAAACAAACTATTCAACACCAACAAGGAGGAATATTATAGAAATGTATAAGATCATGAGAGGCATGGATAGGTCAGTGCATTCAGTCTTTTTCTCAGGATTGGGGAATCGAGGACTAGAGGGCATCAGTTCAAGGTTAGAGGGAAAGAATAAAAGGGGCAACCTTTTTACACAGAGGGTGGTATGCATATGGAATGAGCTGCCAGTGGAAGTGGTTGAGGAGGGTATATTAACAAAATTTAACAGGCTATAGACAAATAGATGAGTAAGAAAAGATTAGAAGGAAGGATATGGCCAAGTGCAGGGGCATGGATGGACATTTTGGTCGGCATGGATCAGTTTGGGCCAGAGGGCCTGTCTCTGTGCTGTAGGACTCTAAGACCCTATGACTCTAAGTGTGTAGTGCTTAGGATTCAACAGAAATGTTTAAAAACACAAAATATATGCTTTTTGATCATTTAAAATTTTGCATTATTGAAATTATTTTTCTCATTATTCGGCCAAGTCTGTTTCTTAGATTCATTACAAATGCGTGAATCAAAAAAGCATGGAATGTTACAATAAAGGAGGATATTTGGCCCATCATGCCTGCACAGACTCTTTCAAAGAGTTATATAACTTCCTTGCTCTTTCTGTACAGCCCTGCAATTATTTCCCAGTTCAAGGGCAAAGTGCTCTGGGACGTGCTGAGGTTGTGAAAGGAGTTTTACAAATGAAAATGTGTTCTCTCTAAAAGCTATCCTTACTTACAATAGTGATTCATTACTTTTTAAACAGTATTTCAGTCACAGCCACAAAGAAATTGCACTATTAGTGAAACCTGTGCATCTTTGTTTGCCATGGAAACACGCAGTTCCTTATATTTGTGTAAATGACTTTGAAATCATTGTAGTATCACACAGTATTAAAAGCTACTTGTAGATTTGAAGATGCCATCATGGGAAGAGATACAAAGACATGCTCCATTTGGAATGAAATATAAAAACAACCATTGCAACATCTGACAAGAAAATTCTATGTTTTTCCCAGAATCCCTTGCTGTCTTTTTTATTGTGTTCTGCAGCTGACATTTCACACAATAGAACTCATTAACCTGAATTTTTAGAGTACATATTTAAACAATGCTGTTTATTTATGCTGAATTAACACAAAGAAAGTACTTGCTTCTCCTTTCTAAAATTAATCTGTCCAGGTAAATTACAGCTACAAACAGCCTTAACCCATTCCAATCTATGCATCCCTCTGGTCTCATTTGTGCTCAGTGAATCAGAAACATACTATTCATGCTTGAGCTGGAAAGAATATGGTTGCACAGAGGGTGGTCTTGCTCAAAGATGAAGTTAAATAATGACAAAGTTAGTTGTTACATGATGTGTGGCATACTGTGGGAAAATACTTAACAGGTAAGTAACACAAATGACAAATTATTTTGCAAGGTACAGGATATTAACACATTTCCCAATGAGAAAGAAAATAATTTGCATTTACATAATACTTATCACATCCTTAGCTCATCTAAAAGCATTTTGCAATCAATTATTTGCTTTGACAGCTCATATAGTTAATGATAATGGCTTGGGGTTTCTGAACAATTGCATTCTTTTTTGCTATGGCTTCGCAATTTCTTTCATGGGCCATGGTGGAGCAGACAATTGACATCCTCAAGATGTATTTCTAGTGGTTGATTTGGCCTCAGAGAGCCTTGTAGTACCCTTCAGACAGTGTGGCACATGATGCCCACAATATGTGATTTGCATAACTGGAGGAGGCAAACAGGAGATGTGATGGGTGTCAATATACTTGCAGCAGCAGTGGGAGAGATAAGAGCACGACCGGGGGCTGCCGGGAACGTAGATTTCCCTCTAAAAGGACTTAGCTCGAGAGTCAATGGCCTCCTTTTTCAGCATCAGCAGGAGCGGTGAGAGTGAGGAGAGGAGTGGAGTGAGAGTGGTTGAGTTGCAGTCTGGGAAGGTGAGTAAATATTTGGGCAGTGGCTGAACCCGAGACACCACAGCTTTAAGTGTCTCACACCCACCCTCCTCCTCTAACCAAAAAAAACTCTCTGGTGTGTTAATAAGGTAAAGTTTTTATTTTTTTTAACATGTGATTGGTTAAAAAAATTCTTTTTTCTTTTATCATTTATCTATTATTTGGTATTATAGTTGGACTAAGTTAAGCTCAAGAGCAAAAATGACAGGAGATTGGAGACCCGTGTTATGCTCCTCTTGCCCAATGTGGGAGCTCAGGGACGCAGCTGACTGACTCCTTCATATGCAGGAAGTGTGTCCAGCTGCAGCTCTTGTTAGACCTCATGATGACTCTGGAGTTTTGGATGGATTCACTTTAGAGTATCCGTGATGCTGAGGAGGTTGTGGATTGCACGTTTAAAAAATTGTTCACACTACAGATTAGGATTGCTGAGGGAGAAAGGGAACGGGTGACCAAAAGGCAGAGAAAGTGCAGGAAGGCAGTGCAGGTGTCCCTGCAACCATCTGCCTCCAAAACAAATATACAGTTTTGGATACTACTGGGGAAGATGGTTCACCAGAGGAAGGCAGCAGTAACCAGATTCATAGCACCGTGGCTGGCTCTGTTGTACAGAGTGGAACAGTGGAAAAAACAGTGGAAAAACTATAATCATAGGGAATTCAATTGTAAGGAGAATAGGTAGGCAGTTCTGTGGTTGAAAACGAGATTCCCGAATGGTAAGTTGCCTCCCAGGTGCATGGGTCAGGGATATCTCAGATCAGCTGCAGGACATTCTGACGGGGGAGAGTGAACAGCCAGCTGTTGTGCTGCAGACAGTGATATTGGTAATGAACAGGATGAGGTTCTACAAGCAGAATTTAGAGAGTTCAGAGCCAAGTTATGAAGTTGGATGTTAGAGATAGTAATCTCAGGATTGCTACCAATGCCATGTGTGAGTCAGAATAGAAATGAAAGAATAGACAGGATGAATGATTGGCTTGAGAGATGGTGCAGGAGGGAGGGGTTCAGAGTTTTGGGATATTGGGACTGGTTTTGGGGGAGATGGGACAATTACAAATTATTTGGTCCACACCTGGGCCGGACTGGAACTACTATCCTAGAGAGTGCTTTTGCTCAAGCTGTTGGGGAGGGTTTAAACTAATGTGGCAGGGGGATGGGAACCAAATGAGGAGATTAGTGGACAGTAAGGAGGTAGTAACTGAAGCCTGTAAGGAACTAGATAATGAAGTCAGTGTGACTAAGGGGAAGAGTAGGTAGTGAGCAGAAGATGATCCCAGAGGGACTGGTGGTCTGACTTGCATTTTTTTTAATGCGAGAAGTGTAATAGGTAAGGCAGATGAAATTAGGGCTTGGATTAGTACCAGGGAGCATGATGTTATTGCTATTACTGAGACTTGGTTGAGGGAAGGGCATGATTGGCAACCAAATATCCCAGGATATTGATGCTTCAGGTGGGATAGAGAGGGAGGTAAAAGGAGTGGTGGAGTTGCATTACTGCTTAGAGAACATATCACAGTTTGGCTGAAGGAGGGCACTTTGGAGGACTCGAGCAGTGAGGCAATATGGGCAGAGCTCAGAAATAGGAAGTGTGCGGTACCAATGTTGGGGCTGTATTATAGGCCTCCCAACAGTGAGTGTGAGATAGAGGTACAAATATGGAAACAGATTATGGATAGATGTAGGAGCAACAGGATGATGGGAGATTTTAATTTTTCCAACACTGACTGGGATTCACTTAGTGTTAGAGGTCTAGATGGAGCAGAATTTGTAAGGAGCATCCAGGAGAGTTTTATAGAACTGTATGCAAATAGTTCAACTCGGAAAGGAGCCATACTGGGCCTGGTGTTGGGGAGTGGGCCCAGCCAGGTGGTTGAAGTTTCAGTAGGGGCTTATTTTGGGAATAGTGATCACAATTCCGTAAGTTTTAAAATACTCATGGAGAAAGATGAGAGTGGTCCGAAAGGAAGAGTGCTAAATTGGGGGAAGGCCAACTGCAGCAAAATTCGGCAGGAGCTGGGGAATGTAAATTGGGAGCAGCTGTTTGAAGGTAAATCCACATTTGATAAAGTGGGAGGCTTCGAAAGAGAAGTTGATTAGAGTTCAGGATAGACATGTCCCTGGAAAAATGAGGGATAGAAATGGCAAGTTAGGGAACCATGGATGACACATGAAATTGTGAGACTAATTAAGAGGAAAAAAGGAAGCATAAAGTCTAGGCGATTGAAAACAGACGAAACTTTAGAAGAATATCGGGAATGAGGGACCAATCTGAAATGAGGAACTAAGAGGGCTTAAAGTGGTCATGAAATATCTATAGCAAACAGGGTTAAGGAAAATCCCAAAGCCATTTATTCATATATAAGAAGCAAGAGGATAACGAGAGAAATGGTTGACCCACTTAAGGAAAAAGGCGGAATGTTATGCATGGAGTCAGAGAAAATGGTTGAATTGCTTAATGAGTACTTTACATTGATATTCACTGAGGAGAGGGCTATGGATGTAGTAGAGTTTGAAATTTACTGTAAAACCTAAAGTGAAAGAAAATGATTCATAGCATTGCATAGTTGCCCAATAAAGGCTTCCATTAAAACTTATGAAAGTGGAAGGCTGAGGCGGGAGCAATTTGGGCTTTTGAAAAGTTAATGTTTTATAATTGTACAATAAGGTTACATTCTCAGTCCTATATTAACTGAAGATAAAAGAAACAATATATATACAGACAAAAGTCCTCATCACTCACAAGTAATGTTAAACCTTTCAATTGTTGTTAGACAATCATGTGCTTCACTCTATTGTCGGTCATACACCTACATCATGCAACATTTGCCTTAATAACACATGAAACATCTTCTTCAACAAAAACTTATTAATAAAATAATTTACTCACTTTTTCTTCTCATCTAAAAATGCTATTTACTAACAAAACATTGTAAAGAAGTATACTTTAAAATGTTTCTTTCATATCCTTAGCAATCCAATAAACACTCTTTAGTATATCAATTAAGTTTCACTAGTAATAACAGTTGTTTACATTAAAGTCCCAAATGCTACTAAAATTAAAGACAAGTTAATTTTGTTCAGTAGCATTTTTTGAGGGATTAATGTTTGCCAGGACGTATAAGAAGACAATAATAAAAACACAGTTTAAAAGGTAAATATGTGGGCAGAATAATAAATGTTCTTCTCAAAACTCAAAAGGTGACTACAGTAACCTTTGGTCAGGGTTCAGAATTTCTTATAACGTATCTTAGAATAGCTTAAAAGATTTATTATGGGGTGAAGATAATGTGATTGGCTCCTCAGGTCTGTTTCTCTTAATGCTGACACACTACTTCTGTATCTTCATTATCAATGCACATCAGGAATTGTAATTTAAGGCACAGTTTAATCACTGGTCAGCTTAGTTCCAAATGTTCAGGCCTTATAGATCTTATGGTGTGGTGATAACCTCTAGGTCAAGTCACCTAGGTTGAAGTGTCACCTGCCCTGGAAGTGGCAAGGTGCTGATAAGTAGGGGCATTAGAGGTGGTAATGCCATTGAATGCCAAGAAGCCATAGTTAGGTTATATCTTCTTGAAGATGGTCATTGCTGACATTTGTGTAGCATATATTTAAAGCTGAGATAGATTTTAGAATTTGCAACGTAACAAGAGATATGGAATTGAAAAGTGAGTTGAAGACATGATCCTATTACATAGTGAGGAGAAAGTGAGGACTGCAGATGCTGGAGATCAGAGCTGAAAATGTGTTCTGGAAAAGCGCAGCAGATCAGGCAGCATCCAAGGAACAGGAGAATCGACGTTTCGGGCATAAGCCCTTCATCAGGAATGAGGAAAGTGTGTCCAGCAGGCTAAGATAAAAGGTAGGGAGGAGGGACTTGGGGGAGGGGCGTTGGAAATGCGATAGGTGGAAGGAGGTCAAGGTGAGGGTGATAGGCCAGAGTGGGGTGGGGGCAGAGAGATCAGGAAGAAGATTGCAGGTTAGGAAGGCGGTGCTGAGTTCGAGGGATTTGACTGAGACAAGGTGGGGGGAGGGGAAATGAGGAAACTGGAGAAATCTGAGTTCATCCCTTGTGGTTGGAGGGTTCCTAGGCGGAAGATGAGGCGCTCTTTCTCTAACTGTCGTGTTGCTATGGTCTGGCGATGGAGGAGTCCAAGGACCTGCATGTCCTTGGTGGAGTGGGAGGGGGAGTTGAAGTGTTGAGACACGGGGTGGTTGGGTTGGTTGGTCCGGGTGTCCCAGAGGTGTTCTCTGAAACGTTCCACAAGTAGGCGGCCTGTCTCCCCAATATAGGGTGCAGCGGATGCAATAAATGATGTGTGTGGAGGTGCAGGTGAATTTGTGATGGATATGGAAGTATCCCTTGGAGCCTTGGAGGGAAGTAAGGGGGGAGGTGTGGGCGCAAGTTTTGCATTTCTTGCGGTTGCAGGGGAAGGTGTCGGGAGTGGAGGTTGGGTTGGTGGGGGGTGTGGACCTGACGAGGGAGTCACGGAGGTAGTGGTCTTTTCGGAACGCTGATAGGGGAGGGGAGGGAAATATATCCCTGGTGGTGGGGTCCGTTTGGAGATGGCGGAAATGACGGCGGATGATACGCTATATATGGAGGTTGGTGGGGTGTTAGGTGAGGACCAGTGGGGTTCTGTCCTGGTGGTGGTTGGAGGCGCGGGGCTCAAGGACGGAGGAGCGGGAAGTGGAGGAGATGCGGTGGAGGGCATCGTCGACCACGTCTGGGGGGAAATTGCGGTCTTTGAAGAAGGAGGCCATCTGGGTTGTACGGTATTGGAACTGGTCCTCCTGGGAGCAGATGCGGTGGAAACGAAGGAATTGGGAATATAGGATGGCGTTTTTACAGGGGGCAGGGTGGGAGGAGGTGTAGTCTAGGTAGCTGTGGGAGTCGGTCGGTTTATAGTTAATGTTCGTGTTGATTTAGTCGCCCGAGATAGAAATGGAAAGGTCTAGGAAGGGGAAGGAGGAGTCTGAGATGGTCCAGGTGAATTTGAAGTCGGGGTGGAAGGTGTTGGTAAAGTGGATGAACTGTTCAACCTCCTCGTGGGAGCACGAGGCAGCGCCGATACAGTCATTGATGTAGCGGAGGAAAAGGTGGGGGCTGGTGCCAGTGTAGCTGCGGAAGATGGACTGTTCCACATATCCTACTAAGAGGCAGGCATAGCTGGGGCCCATGCAGGTGCCCATGGCTACTCCTTTGGTTTGGAGGAAGTGGGTGGATTGGAAAGAGAAGTTGTTCAGGGTGAGGACCAGTTCAGTCAGCCGAAGAGGGTGTCAGTTGAAGGGTACTGATCAGTTCGGCGGGAAAGGAAGAAGCGGAGGGCTTTGAGTCCTTCATGATGGGGGATGGAGGTGTACAGGGACTGGATGTCCATGGTGAAGACAAGGCGTTGGGGACCGGGGAAGCGAAAATCATGGAGGAGGTGGAGGGCGTGGGTGGTGTCCCGAACGTAGGTGGGAAGTTCTTGGACTAAGGGGGACAGGACCGTGTTGAGGTATGCAGAGATGAGTTCGGTGGGGCAGGAGCAGGCTGAGACAATGGGTCGGCCGGGGCAGTCAGGTTTGTGGATTCTGGGCAGGAGGTAGAAGCGGGCGGTGCGGGGTTGTGGGACTATGAGGTTGGAGGCGGTGGATGGGAGATCCCCTGAGGTGATGAGGTTATGGATGGTCTTGGAGATGATGGTTTGGTGGTGGAATGTGGCCTCCTCTATATTGGGGAGTCAGGCTGCCTACTTGTGGAACGTTTCAGAGAACACCTCTGGGACACCCGGACCAACCAACCCAACCACCCCATGGCTCAACACTTCAACTCCCCCTCCCACTCCACCAAGGACATGCAGGTCCTTGGATTCCTCCATCGCCAGACCATAGCAACACGACGGTTGGAGGAAGAGCGCCTCATCTTCCGCCTAGGAACCCTCCAACCACAAGGGATGAACTCAGATTTCTCCAGTTTCTTCATTTCCCCTCCCCCCACCTTGTCTCAGTCAAATCCCTCGAACTCAGCACCGCCTTCCTAACCTGCAATCTTCTTCCTGACCTCTCTGCCCCCACCCCACTCTGGCCTATCACCCTCACCTTGACCTCCTTCCACCTAACGCATTTCCAACGCCCCTCCCCCAAGTCCCTCCTCCCTACCTTTTATCTTAGCCTGCTGGACACACTTTCCTCATTCCTGAAGAAGGGCTTATGCCCGAAACATCGATTCTCCTGTTCCTTGGATGCTGCCTGATCTGCTGCGCTTTTCCAGAACACATTTTCAGCCCTATTACATAGTGAAGCAGGCTCAGCACTCCATATGATCAAATCCTGTTCCTACCTCTGGTGTTCCTGTATTCAAAGAAGAATTGATATTTTTAGTTAGCTGGATCATTAAACTAAAAGAAATTTAACAATAAACAGGTATAAAAGCTTGTGCATACAGCTGGTTCACAAACTGGGAACCATTGGTAAAACAGAAAAGCTATTCACAGAATCAGTATATTTCTGAAAATGGAATGTTTTTATGTACAATTGCAATAAAGCCTTGCAAGTCTGATAAATCATCTCAGCATAGATGCTTTCTACTGTGCGTTAGCATTTATTTCTGTTTTGATTTCTCTCTTTAGTCTTGTTTTAATGACTTATTTGTTGTGTTTAGATTAGAGTGGTGCTGCACAGCAGGTCAGGCAGTATCTGAGGAGTAGGAAAATCAACTTTTCGGGCAAAAGCCCTTCATCAGGACTGAGGCAGGGAGCCTCCAGGGTGGAGAGATAAATGGGAGGGGAGTGGAGCTGGAGAGAAGGTAGCCAAGAGTACAATAGGTGGATGGAGGTGGATGAAGGTGAAAGGTCGAAGAGCAGGATGGAGCAGATCAATGGGAAGGAAGATTGGCATGTAGGACAGGTCATGAGGATAGTGCTGAGCTGGCAGGTTGGAACTGGGGTAAGGTGGGAGGAAGGGAAATAAGGAAACTGGTGAAGTCCACATTGATGTCCTAGGATTGAAGTGTTCCGAGGCAGAAGATGAGGCGTTCTTCCTCCAGGTGTCGGGTGGTGAGCGAGTGGCAGTGGAGGAGGCCCAGGACCTGCATGCCCTCGGCAGAGTGGGAGGGGGAGTTGAAATGTTCGGCCACAGGGCGGTGGGCTTGATTGGTGCGGGTATCCTGGAGATGTTCCCTAAAGTGCTCCCCAACGTAAAGGAGACCACATCGGGAGCAACGGATACAATAAATGACATTGGTGGATGTTCAGGTGAAACTTTGATGGATGTGGAAGACTCCTTTGGGGCCTTGGATGGAGGTGAGAGGGGAAGTGTGGGTGCAGATTTTGCAATTCATGCGGTGGTAGGGGAAGGTGCCAGGACGGGAGGGTGGGTTGTTGGAGGCGTGGACCTGACCAGGTAGTCACGGAGGGAATGGTCTTTGCGGAAAGCGGAAAGGGGTGGTGAGGTTGTCAGAGATGGTCCAGGTCATGGACCTCTCCAGCTCTATCAATGATGACCAACTTAACACTGACATTTTTTACAAATCCACGGACCTCCCACAGCTACCTGGATTATACTTCTTCCCACCCTCCTGCAAAAATGCTATCCCATATTCCTAATTCTTCCACTTCCACCTTATCTGCTCCCAGGAGGAGCAGTTCCACCACAGATGCTCCAGATGACCTTCCACCCTACCAACATGCGCATAAACCACATCATCTGCCGACATTTCCACCACCTCCAAACAGACCCCACCACCAGAGATATATTTCCCTCCCCAACCCCTTTCCGCAAAGGTGGTTAAACTCATGATAATCGTTAATTTATCAATCTACTTGCTGGCAATGGTCTGGTTCCCTTCCTCACATCCCACTTCTGTTAAAAGAGAGCTGATGGTAGTAACCAGAACCCTAAGCTAATGGTATTGAATCCCTCCCTGAGTAGATGATGACATGTAGATTAAATTAAAAATCTGGGATAGGAAGCTACATAAATGGTGACCATGTAGCCATAGTCAATTGTTAAAACCCAACTGACTCATTTATATTCATTTAGGGAATATTATTTCCTTCAGAGAAGAAAATACGCCACTCACACCTGGTCTGGCCTACACGTGAATTCAGATCCACAGGAGGATGGTTGACATTTAATTTCTTTTTGGATAAATAAGGATGGGCAACATCCCATGAGCAAATAAAAGAAAATACATTAAGAGGTTAGGTTGGGGATTTGAGGTGGTGAGTCTGACTTTTAATTTTTTCAACATTCCACCTGACCCAAACCCACTCAGGGGCCAAATTCACCCTCAGAGTGAGACAAAGGGTGATGTGAATTATTGAGCCATTTCATTTTACAAGCAACAGGCAAAAATAAATCAGTCAAAGCAATTGCCACTTGCTTCACTTGATCTCACACAGTTCCCTGAAAAATGAGAAATAAATGATAATCTATATCTCTATTCTTATTAGTCTACCTCAATTATTCATTTTGAACATCACTACTTGTTGTAAACTTCAAAAATGAGTCTTCTACATTTTAGCCTCCACCTTTGCTCACCAGGTTTGCACCTATTGGTTGAATACTGACTGTTAATTCAAGAACTGCTTTTATTTTGTACTTTGCCCAATACTTCCTGAGCATATTCAATGACTTTGATCTCCCCACTGTCTGAAGATTTGTGTATGTATCTGTCAAAATACACTGGCTATCTTGACTTACAAGTTTATATTTCGAGAACATATACTACACTGGGCCCATTTTTTTTTAAAGAGCTGGCAAAAGTATGTTAGCCCACAAAGCCTCTTTCTGCACTGCATTGTGCTATGTTTCCACGTAAACAGGATTCACCACTGTCATGAGTATGACTGGTTTGTTAGATCATTGAACACAGAATGACAAATTGCTTTATGTTCCAATAGCTGTGCACAATGAAAAGGATAATTGGACAATTAACACGTCAAATCCCCTTGCCTTGTAGCTGCAACCTGTGGTTTTCTTCATGAGGTTGCACTACTTAATGTTGTTTTCAACCACAGCCCTTAAATTATACCTCATTACTAAATAATCAAAATTTGATAGTTTTGTTTGACTCCCAGGATATGTTTTTCATTTTATATTACCTTCAAATCCTCACTCACCCATACTCTCCTTCCCCTAGTCTCAAAAACATTAAAGAGATGAATGTAGTGTTTTGGAGTAGGACACATGAGCTAAGTCTATTTCTTGGTCCCAATTAACCTGGGGATACAAGGGGGCAGGGAGGGGCATAGATCAGAGTGTTATTGGAACATCACTGATGAAACTTTGACCAGGGACAATTAATTAGCATTCGACCAAGACTCATATCTATCTGAGGCTCAGTTCATTGAATATGGTCTACAGCACATTGGGATACAGGCCGCTAAGTATGCTATCAGTGAGAAGCACAGGTATATCCAAGACTGACTCCAATTAGGCTAGTTTAATATTAGTTTGCACCTCTTGAAAGGGAGGAGCATTCTGCTGCTATAGCTCATTCAAGTGGCTAAAAAACACATTAGTTACTGGAGAATGCTTCAGTATGAAACAGCAGATCAGACTGTGATCTCTTAGATACTCAGTCCTGGCAACCTCAGCACTGGAGGTTTGAAAGGAAGAGAGAGAAGATAGGGAGGAATCTAGGAAGCTCTCCAGTACTGCTCCCAGAGGCAGCAGAATGAGAAGACACTATTGTGGTCAATACCATAATGGTCTGAACCCAAAGACTCTGATACTGGAAGAAGTGCAAAGACAGGGTCAGTGGGTGCATCTGGCAATATCCTAGCAATTCTATCATCAACTACATCACTTCAGTCACCTTAGGGGAGGTGATGGCCTGGTGGTTTTATCATTGGATTGTTAATCCAGAGGCCCAGTTAATATTCTAGGGACCTGGGTTCCAATCCCACCATGATGGAATTTGAATTCAATTAGAAAACAAAATCTGGATTTAAGAGTCTAAATGATGACAATGAAACGATTGTTGAGAAAACTCATTTGGTTCACTAATATCCTTTAGTAAAGGAAACTGCCATCCTTACCTGGTCTAGCCTACGTGTGACTCCAAACTCACTGCAATGTGGTTGACTCTTAACTGTCCTTCAAATTAGGGATGGGCAATAAATGCTGCCTAGCCAGTGATGTCCACATCTCATGAAAACCATCAACAATGGCGCCAAAATTTCATATGCTCCAATTCTTCCTCATCATAAAAACAAGTAAGTGTGAAAGAAACTCTACCTTTTAAAGTTATATCCTTTATTTTCTAAGAAAGATCTCTTGCTGGATTTAAAACTGGCTGCTATCATACACAGAATGGGCAAGTTGGCTGGTTCAGAAGTTTCTGCAATTATCAAATTTAGCATTTTTCTGGAATGTGACAAATTTGTTTATTGAACATTCCAGTCAAGATAACACAAAAGAATCTTAGATAATGTGTCTCTACAGTTTGGTTGGTTTCAAAGAAAGCCATCAAAACCTATCATGCTTCACTTAGTGTGAACAGCCTCTTAAACAAGTAATGGGTTTGGATGAAGGGGCACCAAAGCAATCCCATAACAGAAGAGGATCAGTCTAAAACCCCAACCACATGACTGAAACTGCTGAGTTTTGAACAGGCTTAATTGTACAGCTTTGAATCATTCTACCAGTTTCCTCTAACACCACAGAAAAGAACACCCCACAAGTAGCTCCATGCTTAGCTGACAGTTGTCTCCCACTTCAATCTTTTTCAAAAGTCTAATTTCTAGAAAGGATCCTGCAATTGCTTTCAGAATAAACTAATTTCCAGTTTACAACCACTGCACCTTCAGCAGCAATTCCACTGCATCTAAGCAAATGGGACACCTGATGAAGGGCTTGCCCGAAATGTTGATTCTCCTGTTCCTCAGATGCTGCCTATTTTGCTGTGCTTTTTCAGTGCCATACTTTTCTACTAATACAACTGTGAACAGCCGACTGAAAGGACTTACAATGGACATGGACTTATTAGATTCTAATTCACATGAGCCTATGTCTTTTATTTTAAGTATTTTGACATTTGAAACTTTTCTTTCTTGGATTCTCACATTATGTGAACCATTTCCCTGGTTTTGAATGTATCAATAAACCCTCATTTGTTTTTACCCTAAAGAATATGCTGTGGATCATTTTAAATTGGCTTGGGGGAACACACCTTTGCCTATTTTAAAAAAGTAGAAGGAAATGGGAGAAGGACAGAGGGATGGCATGGTGGCTTAGTGGTTAGCACTGCAGTAGTTAGCATTGCTGCTTCAAAGTGCTAGGGACCCAGGTTTAATTCCAGTGTCGGGCTGTGTGCAGTTTGCACATTCTGCCCGTGTCTGTGTGGGTTTCCTTCAGGAACTCTGATTTCCTCGTACAGAGATGTGTATGTTAGGTGGATTGGCAATGTTAAATTGCCCATATTATCCATGGATATGCAGGCTAGGTGGATTAGCTATGGGAAAAGCAGGGTTACAGGAATAGAGTAGGGGTTTGGGTCTGGCTGGGATGCATTTCAGAGAGTTGGTGTGGACTGGATGGCCAGCTTCCACTCTGTAGAGATTCTGTGAAATTAAAATCCAGAGATGGAAGAAGAAAAAAGTAAGAATATTTCAATTCACCTCTCCTTCCTTTCCATGACAGTTGCTACAAACTTTCACAGCTTTGGAAAGATTGCTGTGAGCAGTACTGACTTCCACATTGAAGGAAGGATGTAATTGCATTGGAGGCTATGACGCAAAGCTTTGATACACTAGTTCTTGGAGAGGATTGTTCAATGATAAGGAACTATGCAAATTAGTCCTATAGTCTCTGGAGATCAGAAGAATCTGAAGCGATCTTGTTGAACCACACAAAATTCTGAAGGGTTGTAATAGGACAAGTACTGACAGAATCAATGCTATGAAATTTGTAGAATGGGAGCACAGTCTCAAGATAAGGGAATGATTATTTACTACCTAGGTGGAGAAATTTATTCACTCAAATGATTATGAATTTAACGGTTCTTAGTGTTGTGATACATCTTCTGCTTGTTATGTGGGACTCACAGAACTGAGTTTATGCAGTTGATTGCATCCTGTTACACGATCCTGTCAAAGACACATGTTTGATCTGTAGTAAGACAGAAGATAATGAATCTCCTTTTTTTGTACAGAGCCTCTGTCAAAGCAGCTTCAAATTTGTTGTTTATATCATCTGCTCCCAAGTGGTAGCAATTTGCATCATAGAAAACAAGGGCCATACTTAGCTTCATGGCCATCAGCAGCACCCTGCAATGTAGCTGCATTTCTGATTTCTAGAAGGGGCACAATGTAGTTGCCAACTCTTTAGTGCAATCTAGGCATCCCAGATACAATTCCTGGCTAAATTAGGGTAAAAATGCTCTCTAAAGATCTGTGGAGTGTATGGCTTCTATTGAAAGACCTCCTCCTCCCTTTATATACAGTTTACTCTCATTCCACCTCTGCTCCATCTCCAAGTGATATTGTGATCCAAGTGAGCTACAATCATACTTTCCATTACTAAAAGCAGCCTTTCTCCTGTAGGTTTTCCAATCCTCCATTTTTCTTAATGAAATCCACCACTACTCTCATCCAAATATGTCTGTCAGCTTACACTCAACACAATACCTCCATTTGTTCCACAGCAGCAAAATCGAGTCAAAAGCATTTTGCTTGAAAGTTGAATGGTGATCCCTTTATGCAGTGTTACTGTTGGAGGGAGTCTGTCAGGCAGCTCAAGGCATGTTCACCTGGGAATGATTATGAAACGATATCAACAAGACCTGTCAGATCCAAAATGGCTGACAGAATGCTAAATCAATAGAAAGTACAGTTTGATGCTACAATCTATACATGCTTTCTGTGCATGCACAACATACATAGATACCATGCCAGAAGTGTTTTGCTTGGCGCTTTGCTACAGTTTCAGGCTTTTTCACCTGAAATGGAGTAGTACAGAGGCAATTTTCTTCTACCTTAATTTGAAAATAATTGCCATTAAAATAGGCTTTCAATTCCCACATTGAAAGGATGCTTTGAAAAGCTGCAAAATGTTTAATTAATTTCAAACAACAATAAAATAGTTGACAGTTCCACATTTTGTATTCAGTAATTGGTGACGTATGTACGGAAACACTACATTCTTTTCTTGACCTGGAAATATATCAGTAAAATTCCATTGAAATGGTTTGATTTCGAAGCTATGTTGAGAATTGTTAAGTGGAACTAACTTCATAAGATTTCAATTTCAATGTCCAAAAATGACTGGGGGACAAGGTAATTCTCAGTTTTTAGTTTTTACTTGTTAAATGCGTGCATTTGGTGTTTAGCAGTGTTGAGCTTGTCAATTTATTAATATTCACAGATGTGAACTTATTCATAGTAATGAGGGGACAGCTCCCAATGTGACAGGTGGAATTTAGTCTTATGTTAGGTCCCTCTAGCCTGACTCAAGGGGGTCTGAATTCATTTTGCAGAAAGGAGAGCCAAAAGACAGCTCTGACAGATGTAGATTTATGTAATCCTCACTCTGCATTTCTTTCCCACTGCAGTCATGAAACTGTATCCCAGACAATAAATTTTTTCCAAATAAATATTGAATATACCCTTTTGATCAATGAACTCAACTGAAATAAGTGCTGTTATCAAGGTCAGGTATTTTATTTTAAGTTTTATGTTAAGCTTAGGCCTCTAAAGCTCAGAAATTGAGAAGACTTGACAGTAATATCTGTAGATCATTTCAACATAAAATGCTTTTCCATGCTACATCACTTTTGCACTTTCATTTATTTCCAGTTTATAGTCAGATGCAAATTTTATGCATTTATTTTCAATTGTACGGTTCATTATTGCCAACCAAGCTACAGCAAAAATTCAGACAAGTCCTGTATAGTAATATAGCTGTGGATAGAGAGATGATTTAAAATACAGGTAATAGTTGAACCTTTCTGAAGCTAGAGACTTGTAGAATAACCATCAGAGATAGAGAATGCAGAAACTGACAACAGCCAGATAATAAGAACACATAAAACAGACATCTCCTTGGAGCAAACAAAAATCTAATAATCAATTTGTTTAATATTTTAATCAAATAGGCTCTTCTTGGCAGAGTTGAACATTTAATTTCTTGTCACTTCATTTGAAATTACAAATGTTTCTGTCCTCGGAGATTAGAGTATTACCTAATGCATTTTACTTTGGGGCAGAAAGTATAACACATAGTAAAGTCAATAATGGTATCAGCTACTCAACAAGGTTAATTAGAAATGATATTATATAATTGAGGTGTCTATGAAACTGATTAACTTTAGTAAGTTGTAGAGTTTGTAATTTTGAAAGTGAACTTTAATACTTAATAACTTATATTAACACTGATAATATTCAATAATTTTCATGCAATCATACTTATGCAAGTATTATTTAATGATATTTCATGATAGTAACAGAGATATCTTGCTCATCAATAAATAATTAAATTATTTGCTTATTGTAGGTAGTTTAATTAAAACAAGATGTTACCCTTTGCATTAATGAGAATTTCATAAATCAAGACAAATGGAATATTTGTAACAATTGAATAACAAATATTAATCCTTTTGTGCTTTTGTGCAGAGGTTTCTTCAGTGAAAGTCAATTTCATTTTTTAATAGACAAAATATTTACGAGGCTAATCAAATTTAATGCAACTACCAGTTAATCTTTCAGAATATTAGATAAAAATCACACAACTCCAGGATATAGTCCAACAGGTTTATTTGGAAGCACTAGCTTTTGGAGCTCTGCTCCTTTATCAGGTGGTTACTCACAGATACGTTTTTCTTAAAATTGCACTGGTCTTCCTATAATTTTGGTGATGCCTGTCTCATTTAAATTCTTCTCAATTCCTTTTCTCAGTAATTTTTTTAGGTAGAAGTTTATTAAAAATCACCTAAATGTAAATTTCAGGGAGTATCCTAGAAGATTACATTCTGGGAGATGTAAAGAGTTTTCTCAACCAATTCTCTAGAGCTCACCCTATTGTCTATGCACTATGCCTCTATTGCATCCCACTCATGCTAATGTCTGCTCGCTAGCAGCATTGTATCCCTTACTGCTGAAATCTCCCAGAAGTCCTGCACTGACATCATAATTAAAACACAGCTATGCACTAGGGCAAGCGCTGGCAGTCTAGAGCTGTTCTTCACTGTTGTAATGTTGGAATAATTGTCCCAGAAATGTCCAATAGAAGCAAGTTGGTATCATGTTTCACTGATAAAGATCTAGAGGTCCTAGTGGATGGGATGGTGCAAATAAGGGCCATCCTCATTCCTCAGGACCACCAGAGGAGACTGTGATATCAGATCCAGTAAGCTTGGTCTGAAGCTGCGACTCAGGTCAATGTAGTGCTCACAGTCTGGACAAATACCCAGAAATGGTTGAACTACACTGTTAAATTTCAAGTCACCTAGACCACCACTGGCCTCACCGCTTCTGTGGATAAGCTGTCAGCTGTCTAGCTTGTTAGTGGACACACAATTTCCTTAATTATGCTTCCTCTCATTGCACTTTGTGTATGACTGTATTCCTTCTCCTTTATCTCTGCTCTTGTTCTCATAGAGTCTTAAAAGTCATAGAGATGTACAGCACATAGAGACACTTCAGTTTAGCTCATCCATGCCCACCAGATATCCTAAATTAATTTAGTACTATTTTCCAGCACTTAGCTCATATCCCTCTAAACCCTTCCAATTCATTTACCCATCCAGATGCCTTTTAAATGCTATAATTGTACCAACCTCCACCACTTCCTCTGGCAGCTCATTCCATACACGCACCACCATCTGCACGAAAATGTTGCGCTTAGGCCTGTTTTAAATCTTTTCCCTCTCACCCTAAACCCATGCCCTCTAGTTCTGGGCTCCCCAAACAAGGGAAAAGACCTTGTCTTATCCATGCCCTATCATGATTGTATAAACCTCTTAATGTCACCCCTCATCCTCCAATGCTCCAGGGAAAACAACCTCAGCCTATTCAGCCTCTCCCTATAGCTCAAACCCTCCAATCCTGGTAACATCCTTGCAAATCTTTTCTGAGCCCTTTCAAGTTTCACAACATCCTTTCAGTAGGAGGGAAACCAGAATTGCAACAATATTCCAAAAGTGGCTTAACCAATGTCCTGTAGAGCCACAGCATGACGTCCCAACTCCTATTCTCAATGCTCTGACCGAAAACGTTAAAAATCACACAACACCAGGTTATAGTCCAACAGGTTTAATTGGAAGCACACTAGCTTTCGGAGTGACGCTTCTTCATCAGGTGATTGTGGAGGGCTCGATCATAACACAGAATTTATAGCAAAAATTTGCAGTGTGATGTAACTGAAATTGTACATTGAAGAATTGATTGTCTATTAAGCCTCTCATCTGTTAGAATACAGTGATAGTTTCACTTCTTTCATGTGTAAATCACAAAACCCTTTTTTTAAAAGTTGCATTCTCGGGTTAGCTGTTAACAATGGTGATAGCTAGACAATATGTTGAAGGTGTTAGCCCCCTGTGTTCTCTGTCTATGACCTGATGTTTAGATTGATTCCAATCTAAAAAGTGAGATAACAGAGTTTTACATAAATTCATGCAGTTTTTGAGCTCAGAGCTCTACATGAATGTATAAGGTTTTTGAGCAAAGTGCAATGTAACTCTGAAAGTACCAAAAAAATTCACCACACAAAATATATGTGTGCATGTGGGTCTTTGTCTGTGTGTGTGTCTGTCTGGGGTGGGGGTTGTGAGTGTGAGAAAGTGTGTATGTGTGTGTGTGTGTATGTAGTGAGTGCAGAGTGTCTTAAGTTTGTGAGAGGGTGCATGTGTGGGAGTCTGTGTGTCTATAAGGGGATGTGTGGGTGTCTGTGTGCGTGTCTGTGTGTATCTGTGTCCGTGTGTATGTGAGAGTGTGTGTGTGTGTGTAGGAATATCTGTGTGTGTGTGTGTGTGTGTGTAGTGCAATGGTGATCACCTGTAATGTGACATGAACCCAAGGTCCCGGTTGAGGCCCTCCCTATGAGTACCGAACTTAGCTATCAGCCTCTGCTCGGCCACTTTCCTCTGCTGCCTGTCCCAAAGTCCACCTTGGAGGATGGTCACCCGAAGGTCCGAGGCTGAATGTCCTGGACCACTGAAGTGTTCCCCAACTGGGAGGGAACCCTCCTGTTTGTTGATTGTTGTGCGGTGCCCATTCATCCGTTGTCGTAGCCTTTGCTCAGTTTCCCCAATGTACCATGCCTCCGGGCATCGCTGCCTGCAATGTATAAGATAGACAACATTGGCTGAGTCACATGAGTACCTGCCATGTACATGGTGGGAGGTGTTCCCATGCGTAATAGTGGTATCTATGTCCACAATCTGACACGTTTTGCAGCGTCCACCGTGACAGGGTTGTATGGAGTTGTGCTGAAAGCCGGGCAGTTTGCTACGAACAATGATCTGTTTGAGGTTTGGCGGTTGTTTAAAGGCAAGTAGTGGAGGTGTGGGGAAGGTCTTGGTGAGGTGCTCATCCTCATTGATAATGTGTTGCAGGTCACGAAGAACATGGCATGATTTTTCAGCCTTTGGGAAGTACTGAACAATGAAGGGTACCCTGTCAGTTGCAGCCCGTGACTGTCTCCTGAGGAGGTCATTACGGTTCCTTGCTGTGGCACGTCGGAACTGGCGGTCGATGAGTTGAACATCGTACCCCGTTCTTGTGAGGGCATCCTTGAGTACTTCCAGGTGTCCGTCACGTTCCTCCTCATCTGAGCAGATCCAGTGTATGCATAGGGCTTGTCCATAGGGAATGGCTGTTTTAATATGTTTTGGGTGGAAGCTGGAGAAGTGTAGCATTGTGAGGTTATCTGTGGGTTTGTGGTAGAGTGTGTTGCTGAGGTGTCCATCCTTGATGGAGATGCACGTATCCAAGAATGAGACAGACAGTCGAGAGTAGTCCATGGTGAGTTTGATGGTGGGATGAAACTTGTTGATGTCACTGTGTAGTTTTATCAGTGACTCCTCGCCATGGGTCCAGAGGAAGAAAATGTCATCAATGTACCTGGTATACAATGTCGGTTGGAGATCCTGCATAGAGAAGAAACCTTGTTCGAACCTGTGCATAAAAATGTTGGCATATTGGGATGCAAATTTGGTCCCCATGGCTGTTCCATGTGTCTGGATGAAGAATTGGTTGTCAAAGGTGAAGACATTATGATTGAGGATAAAGCAGTTGAGTTGTAGGATGGTGTTTGGAGATTGGCAGTTGTTGGTGTTGAGTACTGAGGCTGTTGCCACGATACCATCATTGTGGTGGATGCTGGTGTAGAGTGCGGAAACGTCCATTGTGACGAGGAATGTTCCCGGTTCGACTGGTCCATGGGTGCTGAGTTTCTGTAAGAAATCCGTAGTGTCGCGAAAGAAGCTGGGGATCCCCTGTACAATAGGTTTCAAGCTGCCTTCCACATCGCCAGAGAGATTCTCACATAGGGTTTCATTTCCCAACACGATGGGACGTCCCGGTGTGTTGGCTTTGTGTACCTTTGGAAGGCAGTAGAAGTCGCCTACACAAGAAGTATGTGGGATGAGGGCGCGTAGGGAGCTCTGAAGGACTGGATCCAAAGTTCTGATCAGTGTGTTTAATTCTCGGGTATGTTCTTTGGTCGGATCAGCTGGTAGTTGCCTGTAGTGTTCCTGGTTGTTCAGTTGTCGGTACACTTCCTTGCAGTAATCTGTTCTATTCTGAATGACAACGGCTCCTCCTTTATCTGCTGGTTTGATGACAATGCTTTGATTGGTTTTGAGAGCCAGGATGGCATTACGTTGGGAACGGGTGATGTTTTGCTCTACCTTATGGGTACGGCTGATGAATCTAGCATTTATATATTTCCTGACAGTTTGAGCATCCATTTCAAGCCCAGGGCAGCGGCCCTCCGCTGGGGTCCATGATGACACCTTCTTTGGTCGTTCCTCTACAGATCCCTGTGATGACTGTTCTAGTTCATCAGTGGGCTCGGTGGGATCACTGCCGGCACCTTGAAAGTATTCCCGGAGTCTCATTCATCTGATGAACTCCTCTGTGTCTGCTGCCAGAACCAACGGGTCCATTTTGGTGGTGGGGCAGAAGTTGTGACCCCTACTCAGGACTTCGGACCTTCGGGTGACCATCCTCCAAGGTGGACTTCGGGACAGGCAGCAGAGGAAAGTGGCTGAGCAGAGGCTGATAGCTAAGTTCGGGAGGGCCTCAACCGGGACCTTGGGTTCATGTCACATTACAGGTGATCACCATTGCACTACACACAGATATTCCTACACACACACACACACACACACACACTCTCACATACACACGGACACAGATACACACAGACGCACCCTCACACACCCTTATAGATACACAGACTCCCACACATGCACCCCCTCACAGATTTAAGACACTCTGCACTCACTACATACACAGACACTCACAACCCCCACCCCAGACAGACACACACGCAGACAGACAAAGACCCACATGCACACATATATTTTGTGTGGTGAATTTGTTTGGTATTTTCAGAGTTACATTGCACTTTGCTCAAAAACCACATACATTCATGTAGAACTCTGAGCTCAAAAACTGCATGAATTTATGTAAAACTCTGTTATCTCACTTTTTAGATTGGAATCAATCTAAACATCAGGTCATAGACAGAGAACACAGGGGGCTAACACCTTCAACATATTGTCTAGCTATCACCATTGTTAACAGCTAACCCGAGAATGCAACTTTTAAAAAGGGTTTTGTGATTTACACATGAAAGAAGTGAAACTATCACTGTATTCTAACAGATGAAAGGCTTAACAGACAATCAATTCTTCAATGTATAATTTCAGTTACATCACATTGCAAATTTTTGCTATAAATTCTGTGTTACGATCGAGCCCTCCTGATGAAGGAGCGTCGCTCCGAAAGCTAGTGTGCTTCCAATTAAACCTGTTGGACTATAACCTGGTGTTGTGTGATTTTTAACTTTGTACACCCCAGTCCAACACCGGCATCTCCGAATCCTGACCAATAGCGGAATTTATGTAATTTGGACAGAAGCCTACAGAATCCATAGACTATTTCATGAGCATGCAGTGAAAAAGGGGCCTTTATGAGATTTTCTAGAAAGTTGGGAAACAGAATTCTTGAGTTGATGATTATATCCACTTGATGGAAGCCTTCCAGCAAGATTTTCAAGATACACAAAAACATTTAGTTTTGATGAGTCACGGAAGGATGGGCATAAATCCAAAATGACGCTCACTAGACAGAGAAACTTAGAGGTCTTAAGTACAATCTCATTGGTTTGCACAATCACTCAAAAATAACAAGACGTGGAAGGTTTGAAATAAAAACAAAAATTGCTTGGGAAACTCAGTAAGTCTGGCACACTTCTGGAAAGAAAGCAGTATTAACATTTCGAATATGAGATATGTTGAAGGTATAATGTTGTACATGCACGAAGCAAAGAATTGCAAAGCATTTGGCAAGAATTTAATTGGTAAAGGCAGTGTTCTGGAACAAAAGTTGCTGCAGCTACAGAAAGGAGCATACTGACCGAAACAGACTATGCACAAGGAGTATCATCCACAAAGAATAAAGACCATGAAGTGATCAACCAATCAGAATTTCATCATTTACAGTAAGTCCCTGATTTATGAATGTGTGACTTATGTAAGTTCAAACTTCAAGCTCAATCCCATCTATAATTTTAAAGGCCTTTGTCAGAGAATTGAGCCCAATTGATCAGAGATCATAAACAAGAATCATAGTGAAATTGACAAGCAGTTTATTAAACAAAACTATATCGCAGAAGAGAAATTAACCAGGCTGAGACTGAACTGATTCTCTGCACAGATGGCCAAATGCACCCTTCCCAGAACAGAAAGTGTGGGCATGTTTATAAGGGACAACATTAAGGTGATATTTGTAAAGCAGTTACAGTACAATGGTGAAAATTGTAAAGAGATTAAAATAAGAATAAACTGAGTGGAAGTTAATCAAACTTCAGGCAGTGGCAATTCATTTGTAATTGACACATGAGATTCCAGCTGTCTCTGTGAGTGGGTGCGAATGTCTTCTAGAGGATTCTTCATTGTATTTCCTGTCCGTTCAAATATGTGTAAATGTCCCTTATCCTAGCATTCAGGTGTGTCCATTATGTTCCTCCTGGGAGCGAAGTCTTCCGGGGTCTCTCAGTCTGCCTCTTCGTTTATGCGGTATTGGTTTCAATGGGAAAGGGGCCTGCCCTTAGGGTGTTGGGACTGTAGTGCTAAACTGGGCTGGGAGCTATTTGTGAATGCTGTTTTCAGAAGTGTATTCTCTGGTCTGGGAGTGGCTTGGCCATGTTTGGTTTTTTTATGTTAGCCTGTTTGGCCAAAACTGAGGCACGCTGGGTAGTTTCTGTATGTGTTGTCTGGCTTGACTTCTGTGTTTTACAAGACAGCTTCTGTCTTTTTTCTGTGGCCATGCTGTGGTGAGCAGGGTAGCTGATCTTTTCCCACACCTTACATATGAACATTTCCTTTACTTATGAATGACTACTTTACACTGTCCCAGTAGATAGTCAGCACCTGAATTACGTTCTGATTTGAAAATAAATCAGCTTGTGAATGGATACCAGAATATAATCCATTTGTAACACAGAGACTGCCTAACTTGAAAGAGACAACAAGTAGTGAGCACACATTTCACATTGCCAAAATGAGGAGGCGATGGCCAAGTGATATTATTGTTGAACTGTTAATCCAGAGAACCAGGTAATGTTCTGGTGCACTGCGTTCAAATCCTGCTATGGTAGATGGTGGTATTTCAATTCAATAAAAATCTGAAATTAAGAGCTTAATGATGACTATGAATCCACTGTTGATTATTGGGAAAACCCATCTTGTTCACAAATGCCTTTAGGGAATGAAACTGCCTTCCTTACCTGGTCTGGCCAGCATGTGATTCCAGATCCACAGCAATGTGGTTGATTCTTAACTGCCCTCTGGGCAATAAGGATAGAAAATAAGTGCTGGCCTACCAATTAATAAAGCAAAATTGTGTGGAATACATCAGATCAACCAAACTATTTGCAAAAATTCAAATTATCTGTCCTCAGAAAATATATGATTTAATTTTGGGGTAAGATTGACAATACAATTACCTCATAATGTCTTAACATCATGTACCAACAGACATGAAAAGCCATTACAAAAACCAGGAAGATAGAACTTTCAGTGTACAGTGGCTCACTAATTTCACAGCCAGGACTAGTAGTAATGGAGCTCAAGAACAATCTGTCACTCCTTATTGGGATAGGGCATTTTGGAAATCAAGCCCCAGTATCACCACAGTCAGCACTGTTACGAAGTCGATGTGTGTAAAATTGTTAAATTGTAAAATGGGGAAAGCATTATGTGGTCCCTTTAAATGATAGTGTTTTTTTTGGTGATTAGAGTTAAATGGATGTCTGGAGCTGCTATAAAGTTTGCAGGAACAGACATCAACCAACTTGAAACATTTTGTATCAAAACGCCAAGCAGCAGTTTTATCAAGACAACAGGTTGTAAATTTAGCCAATCAATTAAAACCAGCCCCTTAGCTACCAAAAACCTTTGAAATTTAAATTTTAGGGTTTATAACCTAGGACCAATCCTATTGTAAAAATATTGATAGGTCATCAAGGGTATAAAAGAAGAGGACAGCTGAAAAATCATCAGAGCAGATGCCATCTGCTAAGAGATAGCAGCTCTCAGCCCTTAGAGGAAGCATCATCTACTTACCATGGTTTCGTAGTACACCAGATAAATTCATGACAGAAGAATCTACAGAGAAAACATTTAGATTAGATTCTCTATAGTTTGGAGACAGGCCCTTCAGCCTAATAAGTCCACACTAAACCTGCGAAGAGTAATCCACCCAGATCCATTTCCCCCTGACGAATGCACCTAACACTATGGGCAATTTAACATGGCCAATTCACCTAACCTGCACATCTTTTGGAATGTGGAAGGAAACCGGAGCACCCGAAGCAGATCCATACAGACATAGGGAGAACGTGCAAACTCCACACAGACAGTCACCCGAGGCAGGAATCAAATCCAGGCCCCTGATGCTATGAGGCAGCAGTGCTAACCATGTACTGCCCTAACAGAAGGATCAGTGGAGAAGACACACAACGTTCCAGAAGACACATAACCTGGCTATAATTTTGAGAGACTAAATTCTATTGTTTTGAGATATAAATGGGATTTGTACTTATTGGAACAGCATACAATTAGAATCTTGCTTTATTTGGGAATAAGGGGAGAAAGTGAGGACTGCAGATGCTGGAGATCAGAGCTGAAAATGTGTTGCTGGAAAAGCGCAGCAGGTCAGGCAGCATCCAAGGAACAGGAGAATCGACGTTTCGGGCATAAGCTCTTCTTCAGGAATGAGCAATTTATTTGAGGAATGAGGAATTTATTTGGGAATAAGCAGTTACAGGGGAATAGTTCGATCTGTTAATTGTTTAATTAATTTGTTCACTGTTAGAGTTAGATAAATAAATTGTTGCTTGTGCATTATAAAGTTAGTGTCAGAGATTTCTTTTACTTAACCACTAGAAGTTGGTTAAAAAATGGATCACACCACTCCTCACACTCTTTTTAACAGATCATAGGGCAAAGCGCTCCCCTTTGGGCAATTTGGTTTAAGTTCTCAGGAGGGTCCACCTCTACTTTATTACACTACAAAAAGTTAGAAATTTTATAGGTGTACTCAAAATTCCCCAATTTACCTTTTCTTTATAGATGCAGGTTAACAGAATGCACAAACCAGGTTTCTGTACTTAACAAGAATTATTATTTATTGCAAGTAAATAAAATTATGAACTGTTGACATAGAATTCGACAAGTTAAATTTTTTACCCCCTGTAAAACTCACTCTATGCAGACAGACACAGATACAAAACGCATCAATGTTACAGATAGAAAGAAAAACTGGGATGACAGTTCAATCGCTCTTATCCACAGGGTTCACTCAGATGATCCTTTCAGCTTCTCATGGCTTGCTGCTTTTCAATCTCACTTCAGCAAATACTTTCACTTGCTTTAGGAGGCATAGGGTGACTGGTTCACAACTTATAAAGTCTCAGATTAATTTGTTAAAGCAACAGATAGGTGGAAAAAAGGCTATCTTCAGACTTTAAGTGATGTTAACTATGAGAAAAGGACAAAGCTTCCCCTTTCAGAGGTCCAAAAGCTTCTGGTTATGATCATTCATAGTCACAAGCTGTTCAGCTATCTGAGGCCAATCAGAGTTTGTGGCAGGCAGAAGACCTTTGTCATCAATAACTGGTCACTACTCCCACCAACTAATCAGCTATTTGATGTTGGTTGAAACTCACCTTATACATGTCCTCTGGTGCCAGTTCATCTGCAAATAAACTTACCACATTGGTTGAACAAACAACAATGTAAGTAACACTTACAAGTGCTGGTGGCTAGGTTTTATAAAGTGCAGCTGTCCTTTTCACAACGTTTGGTTTTGAAAATAGTCCTTTCTCCATTTCAGTCCATCATCAAAATTATTAAAAAAATACAAAAACATGGTCTTTGCACTACAAATTTTAACACGCGTGTATCACTTTGCAGAAACTTTGTGCAAAATCTTCATGCAGTAAGTGGGTCAGTTGAGTTGGGAAACTTCCAGATCAGTTCACTGCCCAATATGTTTTTGTTCCAGGTACACAGACTGGAATGAAGTCGGATCTGCCTGGGGGGAGCAGCAAATGAGCCAGTAGTTGGCATGGCCAGGAGACTAGAATGCCTGCTGCCTTTAAATGGCAGCTCAGTTGTTTGGATGAATCTCTAGCTGTCAAACCTTCATGCTTCAAATCCACCACACCTCCTGCATTCTCCCCTCTGTCACAATGCCAGCTCCATGTCCTCATATTCCTTCATATCATTTCATAAGGGGCATCTTCCCTGCCCCTCATATCTCCAATGTCTCCTCAATGCCCTCAGAGTTGTCACAAAGCTAGTCCCTTTTTTTTAACAAACAAGACTGTTCCTTGGCTCCATTGATATTTTTTAGAGAGGCAATAAACCATGTCAGGCTCTGATCAGTCTGGTTTGGTACAAAGATGAAAAGGATTTTGAGAGGCCTTTTGTTTATATGTAAACTTCAAGCCAAAGTGGACATGTTTTAAAGTGACCTGTACAATGAAAGGGGAATGGTCAGCTTTCGAGCTGAGCAGTTTAATTCAGTCTTGAACGAGAACTGTGTGAAAACTCTCTTTTTTTCTGCCCTTCAACTTAAACCTGTAAGCATATGTTCCATTTATACAGGTTTTTAAAGGGAGTTTGCTTATTGATTACATTACCTACAGTGTGGAAACAGGTCCTTCGGTCCAACAAGTTCACACCGTCCCTCCAGAGATTAACTCACCCAGACCCATTTCCCTCTGGCTAATGCACCTAACACGATGGGCAATTTAGCATGACCAATTCACCTGACTGGCACATTTTTAGATCATGGGAGGAAATCGGAGCATCCAGAGGAAACCCACATAGACATGAGGAGAATGTGCAAACTCCATACAGACAGTTGCCCAAGGCTTGAATCAAACCTGGGATCCTGGTGCTGTGAGGCAACAGTGCTAACCACTGAGCCACCGTGCTGGGACTGTTGCATATATTTGGAACAGTATAATTAAGTCCAGCTGGATAGGTTGAGTTCTGTAGGGGTTGTTTAGTCTGTTCTTTGTGTTTCATTGTGTAATTATGTAAATAAATTTTTTGTCTGTTTTAAAATCTAGTAGTCAACCTAGCTACTTCACTCTGGGTAATTTTCACTGTACCCTTACCAAAACAAATTGCAAAGTTATGGTCTGAGCTGCCTGCTTAAGAATGTTTTGTGGGGTCTGGCCTAGTCTACAACAGATTGGGGGCTCTTTGCAGGATTTTAAACAGTGAGTGATAGGTGTGAGTATCTTTATTTCAGGTGTTGGTTTGGTTGTGTAGACAAATCTTGGGATAGTAATGGCTCTTTTAGTCACCAATAGTTTTCTGGATGTGGATGCAGTGACTTAGGAAGTTTTGCAAAAAGTGAATAAGACCAAGTTGCAAGAATTAGTAGAGAAGCTGGAATTGGAACTGTCTGCTTCTGTGAGGAAAGGAGAGATACTTACAGCAGTAGCTCAGCATTTAAACTTGCTGAAGAAACCATCAGAATCTTTAGAGGTGGCAAGAATTCAATTGCAAATGAAGCAGATTGAATTAGAGGTGAGAGATAAGGAAAGTGCATCAGAAATGAAACAGATGGAGTTACGATTAGAAACAGAAGAAAAAGGAAAAGAAAGGGCTTTGAACTTCAAAAACTGACACTTAAAAAGGAAAGTCAGCTGAAAATGCTGGAGATACAGGCTGAAAGTAGGCTTAGTGAGGAAGAGAGTGAGGAGGAGCAAGCCCCTGGTAGTCAGAATCCTAACGAGAAACTGTTTAAGTATGTTCAAGCATTGCCTAAATTTGATGAAAAGGACATGGAAGCCTTTTTCATCTCATTTGAAAAGGTGGCTAAACAAATGCAGTGGCCTGTGGCAATGTGGGTTTTGTTGATCCAAGCAAAACTTGCAGGTAAGGCTAGGGAGGTATTTGCGTCACTATCCGAAAAGGCATCTGGGGAGTATGAGGAGGTGAAAAAAGCCAAGAGACAATGTTTCAGGAATCTAAGGATGGACCCTGGTCAAACTGATATTGAGTTTGAAAGGATCAAACGGAATAAGTTTGATAGATGGATAAGAGCTTTAAAAATTGAGCAAACCTATGATGCCCTTAGATAGGTAATTATTTTGGAACAATTCAAAAATTCACTGCCTGAAGTAGTGCAAACTCATGTGGAAGAGCAGAGAGTTAAAACAGCTAGGTTAGCAGCTGAAGTGGGTGATGATTATGACCTAGTCCATAAAACTTAGTTTGGCTTCCTGAATCAATTTCAGTCCATGAAGGACAGAAATTGGGGCAAAGAAAAATCCTCATCTGGAAAAGGAAAGGTCTATCTCAGTGAAGATCATAAGGAAAACTTACCACAGTGTAAAAAAGAAACTCTTGATGGGGACAATGAAGTTAAAAGGTTTTGGTATTTTCATTGTAATGAACTGGGCCACACGAAATCACAGTGTTGGTGGATTAGGAGAAAGTCAGATGTAGGAAAACCAGACAAGCCTGGAAGTTTTGTTGGAAGAGTAACAAAAAGGACAAGGGATGTTAGATAACTGCCTCAGAGTGTACAAGATGATCAGAAGTTGATTAGGGAGGAAGTGCCAGATCTGCTTAAAAAATACTTACAAGGGTAATGTTTATTCACATAGGCCAGGTGTAATAGGTAAAGTTAATAGGTAAGGTAATAGGAGGCTACAATATTAAGGGACACAGGATCCTCTCAGTCTGTAATGCTGAAGGATGAGGAGATATGCACTCTGAGAGACTATTGGCAGAAAAGGTACTGGTAACAGGAATTCATGGTGAGACAAAAAGTACTCAGTTATGTAAAGTGAGGCTGGAGAGTCCAGAGAAAAATGGAGAATTTGTGGTAGGAGAACTGGACAAACTCTCAGCTCCAGGATACAATTTGTCTTTGCAAATGATATTGCTGATTCACCAGTAGACGTGCTGCCTATTGTAGTTGAAAAGCCATCGGAGATACAGGCAACTGAAGAAATGAAGGACCTTTATCCAGGAATTTTCCCTGATTGTGTGATCACAAGATCACAGAGGCACAAGTTGAAGCAGGAGAGGTTAAAAGGCACTGATAAAGAGTGATCCAAAACTTCCTTTGATCAGATAAGTGGAACAGAGAAGGAGTAAATAGGTAAACATGCCAGTGTCTTTAGCTCTACTAAGCAGATTTACAGCAGAAAGATGAAGAGTTAAAACAATTATATCAAAAGGCATTTACCGAGAAAGAAAATGAATGCATTGCTGTGTGTTATTACTTAACAAATGTTGTCTTAATGAGGAAATGGAGACCATCACGCATTCAAGCAGATGAGAAATCGGCAGAGATTCATCAAATTGTTTTGCCAATATGGGATAGAAAGGAGGTGCTGCGAGTGGCGCATGAGCTACCACTTGGAGGTCATTTAAGGGTGAGGAAAACACAGGCTAAAATAAAAAGACATTTTTACTGGTCTGCACTACACAAAGAGGTAGTTGAATTTTGCAAGACATGTCAAAAATGTCAGCTAATCAGAAAACCACAGGCAGTAATAAAACCTACACCTTTAATGCCTATTCCAGTATTTGAGGAACCTTTCACATGAGTCTTAATTGATTGTATAGGTCCCCTACCTCAAACAAAAAGTGGGAATAAGTATTCATTAACAATAATGGATGTGTTGACTAGATTTCCAGAAACAATCCTGTTACACAACATCACAGCTGAAAGAAGAATTATTTAATTTTTTTACTCGATATGGACTGCCAATAGAGATCCAGTCAGATCAAGGATCAAACTTCACATCCTATTCAAGGAGGTTATGGATAACCTGGGAATAAAGCAATTCAAATCTACTAAATTGCAGGGAGAACTAGAGAGATGGCATCCAACACTAAAGACCATATTGAAGGCTTATGTTCAGGATTATCTAGATGATTGGGATAAGGGAGTTCCATTTATACTTTTTGCAATCAGAGATGCACTGAATGAATTGACCAAATTCAGTCCATTTGAATTAATGTTTGGGCATGAAGTAAGAGGACCGTTCAAATTGATTAAGGGGAAATTAATAAGTCAAGATTCAGAGACCACCCAATTGGACAATGTGTCAAATTTCAGAGAACGATTAAATAGAGCTGGAGAGTTGGCTAGACAGCATTTAAAAGTATCACAGCATACAATGAAACAGGAAATGGATAAGAAATCACAAATTCGCAATTTTGCAATTTGTGAATAGATATTGGTGTTACTTTCAGTAACAGATGAGCCTTGAAAAGCAAGGTTTAGTGGACCATATCAAATTGAGAAGAAATTGAGTGAGGTGAACTACTTGATAAGGACTCCAAGCAGGAAGAAATCTTACAGAGCGTGTCATGTGAATATGCTCAAAAGGTATTTGATAGGGAAGAAAAGCAAGAGAAGAATGTGTTCATGATTATAGCACAGAGGAAATTAAATTAGATTAGATTACAGTGTGGAAACAGGCTCTTCGGCCCAACAAGTCCACACCGACTGCCGAAGCACAACCCACCCCTACATTTACCCCTTACCTAACACTATGGGCAATTTAGTATGGCCAATTCACCTGACCTGCACATCTTTAGACTGTGGGAGGAAACCCACGCAAACACGGGGAGAACGTGCAAACTCCACACAGTCAATCGCCTGAGGTGGGAATTGAACCCGGGTCTCTGGCGCTGTGAGGCAGCAGTGCTAACCACTGTGCCACCGTGCCACCCACAAATTCAAAGGATTCTGAATTGGACATTCCTCAAATCAAATTGGACAATGAAGGTATTTTCAAAAATTGGGATAAATTATTGAATTACCTTCCACAAGAAAATCGAAATGACCTGCAAGTGTTATTACTATCACATAGGGAGATATGCGGAAATAAACTGGGAAGTACTACACTCATTTACACTAATTGTGCATGATGTAGATACAGAAGATACTGTTCTGATTAAGCAACATCCTTATAGGCATAACCCTCTAAAGTTGGCAAGGGTTCAGAAGGAGATAGAGCGCATGCTCCAAGATGGCAAAATCAAAGTGAATTATAGTGACTGAAGCTC
The DNA here is from genome assembly GCF_037043375.1 of Chiloscyllium plagiosum. NCBI lineage: Eukaryota > Metazoa > Chordata > Chondrichthyes > Orectolobiformes > Hemiscylliidae > Chiloscyllium > Chiloscyllium plagiosum. The sequence goes on along the minus strand of NW_028270154.1, from coordinate 66,538,104 downwards.
ACCCATAGTGTTGTTGCCAAAGCCAGATGGTACCCAATGGTTATGTGTGGACTATCGCAAAGTCAATGCCGTCACAAAGAGTGATGCATATCTCACTCCATGGTTGGAGGACTGTGTCGAAAAGGTGGGACAAGCAACTTACTTTTCTAAGTTGGCCTTGTTCAGAGGCTACTGGTAAGTACCTCTGTCAGAGAGGGCAAAGGCAATTTTGGCTTCCATAACGTCAAATGGACTATATCAGTTCAAGATCATGCCATTAGGTATGAAAAATGCTCCAACCACATTTCAGAGACTGACTAATGTGGTCATTGCCAGATTACCCAACTGTGTGGTGTATATTGATGACCTAGTGATTTTTAGTCACTCATGGAAGGAATAATTACAACATTTATCGGACTTGTTCGATCGACTTCAGAAGACAGGCTTGGTGGTAAACCTAGCTAAAAGCGAATTTGCCAAACCCAAATCACCTTCCTGGACCATGTTATTGGAAATGAACAATTAGCCCCACGGGGTGCGAAAATGAAAGTAATTGGGTAATTTCCCACACCATTGATGAAAAAATCAGTACTATGGTTCCTGGAGTTGAGTGGATTTTACCAAAAGTTTGTGCCAAATTTTAACAGTGTGACTGCTCCACTCAGCAAATTGTTAAAAAAGGTAAGAAGTTTCAGTGGACAGTAGACTCTCAAAAGGCATTTAACAGCCTAAAAACTGTGTTAATCATTTCCCCAGTATTATCCACACCGGATTACACGAAGCCTTTCAAAGTGGCTCTCAATGCTGGTGATGTGGGTGTCAGTGCGGTGCTCCTTAAGGAGGATGGCGAGGGAATAGAAAGACCCATGGGGTATTTTTCTAAGAGGTTGAACATTCATCAAGAGAAATATTCAACGGTGGAGAAAGAGACTTTAGGTTTGGTGTTGGCATTACAACATTTTGGTGTTTATATAAAGCAATGCACCTGAGACAATCGTATACACTGATCACAACCCATTGACGTTTGTGGAAAAATTTAAGGACAAAAATGCCAGACTGTTTAGGTGGAGCTTGTTGTTGCAGTCATTCAATTTGACAATTGTGCATGTGGCAGATCATGAAAACGTGATTGCTGATGCATTATCGAGACTCAAATGAGATACGGGGGCATTCGGTGGTGGGTGTACTGTGGCCTGAATTTGCATGTGGTTGTGCATGTTTGCATGTTTATAGTTAGTATAGTGTATATGTGTGTTTAGACTATTCACAGGGTCTTGAAGGGTTAAAAATGAAGCCATCTTTTGGTATTGATGGTTCATTTCTTTAAGGGGGGAGGTGTCACAAAGCTAGTCGTTTTTTTTGTTTAAAAGCTGTTCATTGGGTCAAGGACCCTCTGTCCTTGATATTTTTCAGAGGAGCAATAAACCGGGCCAGGCTTTGATCAGTCTGGCTTGCTACAAAGATGGAAAGGATTTTGAGAGGCCTTTTGTTTATATGTAAACAGATGAGGCTTCAGGCCAAAGTTGTCATGTTTTAGAAGTGACCTGTATAATGAAATGGGAGTGGTCAGCTCTCAGGTTGAGCTGAGTTGAGCAGTTTAATTCAGTCTTGAACTGGGAAGTTCAACAGTGAGCTGTGTGGAAACTCTCTCTTTTCTGCCCTTCAACTTCAACCTGTAAGCTTGTGTTCCATTTATACTGGTTTCTAAAAGGAGTTTGCTAATTGAGACTGTTGTGTATATTCGGAACAGCATAATTAAGTCTAGTTGGATAGATTGAGTTCTATAGAGGTTGTTTATTCTGTTCTTTGTGTTTATTTGTGTAATTTTGTGAATAAATTTTTGTCTGTTTTAAAATCTAATAGTCAACCTAGCTATCTTACTCCAAGTAATTTTCACTGTACATTTGCCAAATAAATTGCAAAGTTATGGTCTGCGGCTGCCTGCTTAAGAATGTTTTGAGTGGTCTGGCCTAGTCCATACCAGCTGCTGAGTGTGAGCTCACCAACCACAGCCTTATCTCAGGGTTCAAAATTCATCTTATGCTGATGGATTATAGATTTCATGACAGCAGGCTGACTGATTTACAATTAGGGATAGGGAACGCATTAGGGGATCTTGGCGTGGAAGTAATAGTCCCGTTAGAGGTGATGGTTGACTCATCACCATTTACTTCAATGCAGAACCTCATCAGTAACCATTACTTTTTATGTAAAGATCCACAGAAAAGGTAAATTATGGTGGAACAGTTTATCAAGAATAGTTTGAAAATGGTCTTTAGAGGGCAAAAGTAATTTTCTATGTGTGTTCATCGGATCTATTCACTGCACTGTCACAAAGGGTTGGTGAATTACAAGATATTACATCTCAGTAGACAACTCCGGTTACAAATGCTAAATAAATAAATCAGTGTTTGACATGACAGCAGGAAGGCCACAATATTTCACAATTATCTGATGGTCCTCACTCAACACCTAGTAACTATGCATACTTTGAATGCATTCCCCTGTTTAAAAAGATAAGCCAAAAATGTTACAATGTTTAGAAAAGCAGTACGAATCTTCAAAAAAATGTCTGAGAAAGAAATCTATTGAATCTGACACTGATGGATGTAAAACATTTCAGGGCCTTTTAAAAAGTGAGTTAAGAATACAAATCAGTAGTGCAGCTTAATGGCGAAAATATTGGAACCTGCATTGAAAAGGCAAAGTTATAACCTTAGAGCCAAAAACAAAATCATCACAGTTCATTTTACTTCATCTCAAACAGAAGAAAAGTCACTAGTGGAGAAATACTTCATGCACAAATTGAACATATTTTGTTTAAGAATCAGGTTTTTGACCTTACAATTTTAGCTTCAGATGTAATTTGAAGGATAGAAATGAAATGCTTTGGGATTTTTGTTTTGGTTAATTGCAATGCAATCTGACATTTGAGTTTGAGTGTAAACATTCAAATGAAAAATCATTCAAATGTATTCTATGGATTATCTGCATGAACTATGGAAATTGACTAAAATCATCCGATGAGTGTAAGAAGCTGCAAACATAAATGATTGTTTCCAAACTGTATTCACTTCTCTGCTCAGTTTGGAAGGTGTTAACAGTGGAAAATGACACATGGACACCTTATATCTGGCAATCAGTGAAATTGTTCCCCAGATCTGATACAGAATAAAGCTTTGTTTGTGCCCCATGTTGGTACGGAACCCCACTATGAAAGCTGCATTAGTGAATCCCACCTGCAATTCTTTCACTGGAAATATGCACAAAGACAATGCAAGCTATCTCTCTGAAGTGTCAGGGAGCATCCCAACCATGTTTGCATTTGGGCGCCATTTGAACATAAATCAACAAATTGCTGCTTCTATAACAATGGTGGGAGGGCAGGAAATCAGCAGGGTCCTATGCTCAGCTTCCTATCCTGGTCTTCTGAAAGATAGGGACCCAGTCCAAAAAGTGAATAAGCACTTGGTTGGCAACAAGGCACTTTTTTTGTTCATGAAGCCCAAATGTTCCAGCTCCTGGCCCCACAAAACCTCCAAAAAATTATTAAATGGGCTTTAAGGGTAAAAGGCCATTCATCACAATGTACAAGCTATGCAGTATGACCTTCCACTCATTTGTACCTGAAAGTTACAAAAGGAGTTTAAAATGCAATATATGACACCCAGCCTGTGCATTTCTATGCTCTAAAGCAAAAAATATACAGCTTGTCTATTCACAGGCCCTGCAGAAAATGATGGTATATGGAAGTGAGCTATGTTTATCTTCAAGGTGCCACAATAACTGAATCACAATATCAACTGTGTTTAAGTGAAACATTGAACTTTAATACAACAATGAAACGAAGAACAATCATTAGAAAGTGAATCACGGCCCATATTAAATTAAAGTTATAGAGTTATAGAGTCATACAGCATGGAAACAGGCTCTTCGTTCCAACTCATTCATGCTAACCAGCTTTCATACCTAGAACATAGAATATAGAACAGTTCACCACAGTATAGGCTTTCAGTTCTCAATGCTATGCCGGCCTTTTATCCTAATCTAAGGTCAGACTAAACTACATACCTTTCATTGTACTAACTTCTATGTGCCTATCCGAGAGTCTCTTAAATGTCCCTACTGTATCTGACTCTACTATCACTGTACGAACCTGCGTTCCATGCACCCATTCTTCTGAGTAAAGAACCTACCTCTGACATCTCCCCTAAACCTTCATCCGATTACCTTAAAATTACATCCCGTCGTGATTGACATTTCTGCCATGGGAAATCTGGCTATCCACTCTATCTATGCCTCTCAACATCTTGTACACATCTATCAAGTCATCTCTCATCCTTCTTTGCTCCAATGAAAAAAGCCCAAACTCCCTCAACTTTTCTTCATAAGACATGCCTTCTAATCCAGACAGCATCTTGGTAAATCTCCTTTGCACCATCTCTAAAGCTTCCACATCTTTCCTATAATTGGACAACCAGAACTGAACACAATATTCCAAGTGTGGTCTAACCGGGACTCTATAAAGCTGCAACATAATCTCGCAACTCTTAAACTCGATCTCTCTTCTAATGAAAGCCAAAACATCATACGCCATCTTAACAACCCTATCAACCTGGGTGGAATGTTTGAGGGATTGATGGACATGGACTCCAAGATCCCTCTGTTCCTCCACACTGTCAAGAATCCTGCCTTTAAATTTGACCTTGTTTCCAAGTTGAACTCCATCTACAACTTATAAGCCCAGGTCTGCATCCTGTCAATGTCTCTGCAACCTACAACAACCCTCCACACTATCCACAACACCATTAAACTTTGTGTCATTGCCAGATGTGCTAACCCAGCCTTCCACTTACTCATCCAAATCATTTATAAAATCACAAAGAGCAGAGGTCTCAGAACCGATCAATATAGAACACCACTGGTCACTGAGCTCCAGGCTGAATACTTTCCATTTACCAAAATTGTCTGTCTTCTATGGGCCAGCCAATTCTATTTACAGACAGACAGACAGGTTTCCTTATATCCCACGTCTCCTTACTTTCTGAATGAGCCTATCTTTCTAAAATCCATGTACACCACATCCACTGCTCTACCTTCATCAACATGTTTTGTCACATCCTCAAACAATTCAATAAGGTTTGTGAGGCATGATCTGCCCCTCACAAAGCCATGCTGACTATCTTTAATCAAAGTATTGTTTTCCAAGCAATCATAAACCCTGTCTCTCAGACTCCTCTCCAATACTTTGTCTACCACTGAAGTAAGACTGAGTGGGCTATAATTCCCAGGATTATCCCTATTCCCTTTCTTAATAATGGAATAACACTTGCCACCCTCCAATCATCTGATACTACTCTAGTGGACAGTGAGGACGCAGAGATCATTGCCAAACGTGCAACAACCTCTTTCCTCGCTTTCTGTCGAAACCTAGGGCATATCCCAAGTAGCCTAGGGGATTTATTCATCCTTGTGCTTTTCAAAATTTTCAGTATATCCTCCTTCCTAATATCAAGCTGTTCTAAAATATCAGTTTGTTTCATGCTGTCCTCAGAAACATCAAAGACCCTCTCAGGAATGAAAACTGAAGCAAAGTATTAAGTACCTCTCCTACTTCCTCCAACTCTAGGCACAAGTTCCCTCCATTGTCCCTGATCAGCCCTACCCTCACTTTGGCCATCCTCTTGTTCCACACGTAAGTGTAGAATGCCTTAGAGTTTTCCTGAATACCTGTAAAGCTTTTCATGCCCCCTTTTAGCATGTCTAAGTCCATTCTTCAGTTCCTTCCTGGCTACCTTGTCACCCTCTAAAGCCCTGTCTGATCCTTGTCTCCTCAACCTTAAGTAAGCTTCCTTCTTCCTGGGCGGCACAGTGGCACAGTGGTTAGCACTGTTGCCTCACAGCGCCAGAGACCCGGGTTCAATTCCCGCCTCAGGCGACTGACTGTGTGGAGTTTGCACGTTCTCCCCGTGTCTGCGTGGGTTTCCTCCGGGTGCTCCGGTTTTCTCCCACAATCCAAAAAATGTGCAGGTTAGGCAAATTGACCATGCTAAATTGCCCGTAGTGTTAGATGAAGGGGTAAATATAGGGGAATGGGTCTGGGTGGGTTACGCTTCGGCGGGTCGGTGTGGACTTGTTGGGCCGAAGGGCCTGTTTCCACACTGTAAGTAATCTAATCTAATCTTCCTCTTGACTAGATGTTCTCCATCTTTTGTCACCCAAGGTTCTTTCAACCTACCATCCCTTCCTTGTCTCAGTGGGACAAATCTGTCCAGCACTATGAGCAGGTGCTTCCTAAACAACTTCCACATTTGCATTGTGCATTTTCCTGAGAATGTCTGTTTTCAATTTAAGTACCCAAGTTCCTGCCTAATAGCATTGTAATTCACACTCCATTAATTAAATACCTTCCCATATCCTCTGCTACTCTCCCTCTCCATGAATATAGTAAAGGTTAGGGAGTTGTGATCACTATCACCTAAATGCTCTCCCACCAAGAGATCTGACACCTGCCATGGTTCGTTCCCAAGCACTAAATCCGATATGGCATACCCTCTGGTCAGATTATATACATGTTGAGTCAGGAAGCATTACTGGATACTCTTGACAACACTTGCTCCATCCAAACTATTTGAGCTAAGTAGTTTCCAATCAATACTAAGGAAGTTAAAGTCACCCATGACAACAATCCTGTTACTTCTGCGCATTTCCAAAATCTGCCTCCCAATCCGCTCCTCCATGTCTCTTGCTATTGGGAGCCTGTAAAAAACTCCCAATAAAGCGACTGTTCCTTTCCTGTTTCTGACTTCCATCCATACTGACTCTGTCGACAAACCCTCCTCGACGATCTCCCTTTCTGCAGCTGTGATACTCTCCCTGATTAGCAATGCCACTCCTCCAGCTTTCATCTTCCCCCTTATTCCTTTTGAAACATTTAAACCCTGGAACATCCAACAACCATTCCTGCCCCTGTGATATCTCTGTAATGGCCACAACATCATAGTTCGAAGTACTGATCCATGCCCCGAGTTCATCACCCTTATTCCTGATACTTCTTGCATTAATATAGACACACTTCAACCCATCACACTGACTGCACCTTTTGCTAATTGAACTAGTCCCATTTGCCTGCAATTGGGACGAAGCCTTTCCTATCAATGTACCTACCCAAATGTCTTTTAAATTATGTAATTGTACCTGCTTCCACAATTTCCCCCCGCAGTTTAATCCATATACACATCACCCTGTGTGAAAAACATTGTCCCTCAATAAACCTCTGTAAGGTCACCTCTCAGTCTCCTGCATTCCAGGGAATAAAATCCCAACCTATCCAGCCTCTCCTTATAAATCAATCTTTCCAGTCTCAGTAACATCCTTGTAAATGTTTTTTGCACCCTTTCCAGTTTAAAAGCATCCGTCCTACAGCAGGGGGACCAGAATTGCATATAGTACTCCAAATGTGGCCTTACCAATGCCTTGTAACGTGATGCTGGAAAAGCGCAGCAGGTCAGGCAGCATCCAAGGAGCAGGAGAATCGACGTTTCGGGCATGAGCCCTTCTTGACCTGCTGCGCTTTTCCAGCAACACATTTTCAGCTCTGATCTACAGCATCTGCAGTCCTCACTTTCTCGTTGTAACATGATGCCCCAACTCTTGCTTAATGCAGTAACCGATGCAGGAAAGCAAAGAAGGCAAACAATTTCTTCCCCACCTCATCTACCTGTGATGCCACCTTCAAGAAATTATGCACCTGCACCGTTATGTCTTTCTGTTCAAGAACACTCCGCAATACTCTTAACTTTGTATTGCCCTGGTTTGTCTTACTAAAGTGCAATATCTTGTATTTATCTAAATTAAACTGCATCTGCCTTACCTTGGCCCACTGGCCGTTTGATCAAGATCTCATTGTATTCTTAGAATACCTTCTTTATTGTTCATGTACCACCAATGTTGGTGTTATCAGCAAAATCTGCTAACAATGCATCCTATATTCTCATCTAAATTTTATATACATGACAGCCAATTCTTGAACTAATTTTCTAAGAAACCAGAGTTTTCTTTTCCTTTGATTAAAATCTCTGTTTGATTCCAGAAAATGTCCAAGCAAATCAATATTAACCAGTTTTTCCCATTGTCCACAAAAAAGAGCAATGGGTAATCCTAACAAAGGCAATATCATCCGCTAATGTGCATTCACTAGCAGAATTGTTAACGGAAAGAATATTAAAATGGCTGTACCATTTCTACAACACAACTGCAGGTCAAGCAAAACCTGTCCAGACCACAAGAATGTAGAACCTCTAGAGAAACGTCACAGCAAAAAGCAGCAGAGGTTATGCATCTCTATACACAGGGCAAAAACTGTCAACTTTGAAACCAGGACAGAAAGTGTGGTGGGCAGAAATTCAGAATCAGAAATTCAGAGTGCAGCACCATTATCCTGTTGTTGAACTCAAACAACACAAGTCAGGATGTCCAGCCAGAGTTTCAGAACATCTGGGCTTGAGAGATTCAGACTTTGCTGTAGGGTGAAGGGAGGGAGTTTAAACTAGCGTGGCAAAAGTGTTGGAATTGGAAGATAACATAAAAGACTACCAAAGTGCACAGTGTACTGGAAAAGATAGATATGACTACAACACAGACTAGTAAGTGAACTGGTAGGGTCAGAGTAAGACAGAAAATGCTGTAGTCTAAATATGTCATTTTGCATGTGTGTGAATACACAGGGCATGATAAGTAAGACCAGGTGAGTCGTAGGTGCTGAACAGCCAGATGAAGTATGGATTTGTGGCTTTACCTAAGAACTGGCTCAAAGAACAAGACTGAGTGTTAAATACATGTACACATGAAAAGTTTGGGCAAGATAGGGAAGCGGAAAAGGGGAAGGAGGGTGAGAGAGGTGGCAGTGATTAAGAAGTATGTTGTAGTACTGGAGAATGACAATGTCCTAGATGGTTCAAGGGTGAACTGATTTGCCTAAAGCTAAGAACAAAATGTGCAATGACTTTGTATCATATAGTCTACAAGCCATTAACCAGTGTGAAGCACAATCAGGCAAATAATTCAGAGACAAGTGTAAAAATTAATGTGTAGATATAATGGCAGGTTTTAATTATGCAAAAATACATAGGAATAGTAGGTGTGCAAAGGACAGAGAAGGGCAACAGTTTCTAGAGAGTGTTCAAGGAATTTTCTTCAATAATGTGTTCAGACGTCTAACAAGAAATGAAGCATTGCCAGATCTGGTTCTAGGGAATGAAGTGTGCCAAGTATATCAAATGCCAGTGAAAGGGGCATTTACTCCAAATGTGGCCTTTATGACACACTGATCATTTAGGGGCTCATGATCAGTGTATCATAAAGTTGAGAAAGTGAGGACTGCAGATGCTGGAGATCAGAGCTGAAAATGTGTTGCTGGAAAAGCGCAGCAGGTCAGGCAGCATCCAAGGAGCCCTGAAGAAGGGCTCATGCCCGAAACGTTGATTCTCCTGCTCCTTGGATGCTCCTGCTGCGCTTTTCCAGCAACACATTTTCAGCTATCATAAAATTAAGACTGACTATGGAAAAGGATAATGAACCATCCAGAATAAGAATAATTAATTGAGGGAAATTCAACTTTAATGGGTTAAACATGGATCTGGGTTAAGTAAATTAAAGTCAAACATTGCTAGGAAATTATATAATTGTGATTATGACCAATGTTAGGTCGAAAGTGCTACTGAGAATCAGGTGGAATATAATAGGTTCAGACAGATAATGAGAATACATATTACAAAAGCAAACATGCAATATGAAAATATGTCTTCCATTATAAAGAAATAATAAAAGGGTGGAATAGGAAGTGTGGGGCCAATTAGGGAACAAAAGAAAAAAATTAACACATTGGGATAGAGGTCATGGCTGAAGTACTAAACAAATATGTGCATGTGGTTCTTTTTAACAAAGAAAGAAGATGTATATAAGGTATGGTATAAGAACGTGTAAAATAGATAAGGAGGAAATTTTATTTAAGCTATGTCTGCTTAATTAACAAGACATTGGATGAGATGTATCAAAAAATATTGAGGGAAATGAGAATGGAAATTGCCGAGACATTGGAAGTAATCTTTCAGTCTTCCTTAGTCTCAGGGGTAGGAACATAGGAGAAGGATTGAGCCATTCAGCCTGTAAGGTCTGCCCCACTAGAGAATTGCAAATATTACATGCTTGTTCAAAAAAGGGTGTAAGGTTAAGCCAATTAGTTTGATTGCAGTGGTTGGAAAAATTCTAGTAACAATGATTCACGATAAAATTAATTGTCAGAAAAAGAAAAAGTTTAATTAAAGGGAGCCAGCACACATTGACTTACTGGAGCCTTTTGATCAGGTAACAGAAAGATTTACTCAGGGCAATGCTGTTGATATGGTACACATTGACTTTGAGAAGGCATTTGATACAGTGTTACATATTAAAATAGTGAGCTAGGTTAGAGTTAATGGAATAAAAGGAATAGTATCAATATGAAGATAAAAATTTGGCTGAGTACTAGGAAACAGAGACTTATTAATGGATTTTTCTCAGTCTGGGAAGCTTCGAGTGAAGGTTCCCAGCAGTTAGTGTTAAGATCCTTGCTTTTACTAGCGTATATTAATGATCCAGACCTTGGAGTATAGGTCATAATTACAAAATTTGAAAGTGTTACAAAATTTGGAACCATTGTAAGTGGAGAGGAGATGTCAGAAGGAAAAAATCAGGCTGATGCAGTAGATGGAAGATGACATTCAATATGGAGAAGTGTGAAATGATACATTGTGGTAGGAAGAACATAGATAGACAACATGAAATAAGGGGTACAAATTTACACAATTGGTTCCAGGGATGAGGAATTTTAGTGATAAAGGTAGATTGGAGAAGTTGGGACTATTCTCCTTAGAGAAGAAGAGACTGGGAAGAAATTTGGTTGAAGTATTCAATGTTATGAGAGATCTAGACAGAGCAAAATAGCTTGAAAATGTTTCCACTCATGAAAGATTGAGAATGAGGGGGCATAGATTTGAGGAAATTATTTATTTTCTCTTTATCGACATAGGCGTCTCTGACACGGGCCAACAATTGTTACCCAACCTTAACTGCTTTTGAATTTCTTACAGTCTTAGAGTCAAAGAGATAACAGCACGGAAACAGGCCCTTCAGTCCATCTTGCCCATGCCAACCAGATATTGTAAATTAGCCCAGTTCCATTACTATCATTGTTATCTTTATCACGGAATTGTTACAGTGCAGAAGAAAACCATTAAGACTCTGTCATCTCTTGAAATGAACATCTTCCCTAATGCCATTCTTCTGCCTTCTTCCTGTAAAGCCCCATATTGTTTCTTTTCAAATAACCACGTAGTTCCTTTTTGAATAACTTGTTTGAACCTAGTTCCCCACGCTCACAGCCCCTGCATTTCAGACCCTGACCACTTAGTCATAGAGACATAGAGACATAGTACAGCATGAAACAGAATCTTCGCTCCAACTCATCTTTGCCAACCAGATGTCCTAAATAATCTAGGTCCCATTTGCCTGCATTTTGACCCTTTCCCTCTAAACCCATCCTATTCATATACCCATCTAGATGCCTTTTAACTGTTGTAATCTTATCAGCCTCCACCACTTTCTCTGGCAGCTCATATCCATACACGCACCACCCTCTGCGTTGAAAGGTTACCCCTTAGATCCTTTTTAAATATTTCTCCTTTTATCTTCAATCTATGCCCTCTTGTTCTGGACTCCCCCACTCCAGGCAAAAGATCTTGTCTATTTATCCTATCCATGCCCTTCAATGACTTTATAAATCTCTATAAGGTCACCCCTCAGTCTCCAATGCTAATCAGTCCCTAATCAGTCCTTGGTTTTCCAAATACATGGAAATCCTGTATCTCAGGAGTCCCTCCAACAACTTGCCCACTACCAATGTTAGGTTCAGTATAATTCCTTGGCTTTTCCTTACCACCTTTCTTAAATTAGTGGCACCATGTTGCCCAAGCTCACGTCTTCTGGCACCTCACCTTGTGGTTGCCGATGGTGCAGATATCTCAGCAAGGGTCCCAACAAACACTTCCTTAGCTTCCCACAGAGTTTTAGGGTTCATTTGATCAGGTCCCAGGGATTTATCCACCTTTATGCGTTTTAAGCTGCCCAGCACCTCTGTCTCTGTAATATGGACATTTTTGAAGATGTTGCTATTTATTTCCCTACATTCTATAGCTTCCATATCCTTCTCCACAGTAAACACTGATGCAAAATACTTATTTAGTATCTCCCTCAGCACTTGTGGTTCCACGCAGAGGTTGCCTTGCTGATTTTTAAGTGGCCCTATTCTCTTCCTAATTACCTTTTTGTTCTTTATGTATTTGTAGAATCCCTTTGGATTCTTCTTAACCTATTTGCCAAAGCTATCTCATGTGCCCTTTATGCCCTCCTGATTTCCCTCTTAAACTCTTGTAAGGATTCACTTGATCTCTGCTGTCTATACCTGACATATGCTTCCTTCTTATTCATAACCAACACCTTAATTTTTCTCATCATCCTGCATTCCCTGCACCTATCAGCCCTGCCCTTCACCTGTCTCTGGACACTTGTTACCTCACGATTGAAAGATTCCCATTTTCCAGCTGTTCTCCTTTACATGTGAACATCCATCCCCAATGAACTTTTGGAAGTTCTTGCCTTATAAACTGGCCTTTCTCCAATTTAGAAATTCAATTTTTTAGATCTGGTCTATCCTTTTCACTCACTATTTTAAAACTAATAGAATTATAGTAACTGGTCCCAAAGTGCTCCTCCAATGACATCTCAGTCTTTCCCTATTTCCCTAGAGTAGGTCAAGTTTTGCACCTTTTTTAGTAAGTACATCCACAAACAGCACAAGAAAATTTTCTCATACACACAAAAATTCCTCTTCATCCAAGCCCTTAACACGATGGCAGTCCCAGTCTATGTTCAGAAAGTTAAAATCCCCTACCATAGCCACCCTATTTTTCTTACAAATAACTGAGATCTCCTTACAAATTTGTTTCACTATTTTCCACTGAATAGTGTCTGTGTGTGTGTGTCTGTGTGTGTGTGTCTGTGTGTGTGTGTCTGTGTGTGTGTGTCTGGGAGCGGGGGGGCGGGGGAGGGGGAGCGGGGGAGCGGGGTTGCCTAATGTACAATCCCAATAAGGTGATCATTCCTTTCTTGTTTCTCAGTTCCACACAAATAACTTCCCTGGACATATTCCCAGGAATATCTTCCCAAAGTATAGCTGTAATGTTATCCTTAATCAAAAATGTCACTCAAAAACTTTGTACTTCTCTTGATCACCATTTCTGTCCTTCCTATAGCATCTATACCCTGGAACATTAAGCTGTCAGTCCATCCCAAAGTCAAGTCTCCATAATTGCTATGATATCCCAGACCCATGTTCCCAACTATGTCCTGAGTTCATCTGTCTTACCTGTTAGTCCTCTTGCATTAAAATAAATCCAGTTTAATTTATCAGTCCTTCTTCATTCTCCACTTTGTTCCTGTCTCTTTTTCCCAACTGAACCAGTCTCAGGCTGATGTCTTTCTTCACTATCTCCCTGCATTCCCCCCTCCATCACCCCCTACCCCTCTCCCCATGTCCCCAACACTAGTTTAAATCCTCCTGAGAAGCTCCTACAAATTTCCAATCTCCCCACTAGTATGTTAGTCCCTTTCCAATTCAGTGAAATTCAACCTTCTTATACAGGTCACTTCTAACACAAAAAAGAATCCAATGATCCAAAAATATGAATTCTTCTCCCCTATACCAGCTCCTCAACCATGCATTAAACTATTCTATCTTCCTATTTCAACCTTCACTGACTTTTGGCACCGGCAGAAATCTAGATGTTACTACACTAGAGGACCTAATTCTAAATTCCTGCCTAATTTCCTATAATCTTTCCTCATAATCTTGCCCTTTTCTTTTCCTATATCATTAGTTCTAATGTGCACAACGATCTCTTGCTGATCCCTCTCCCCTTTGAGAATATTCTGCATCCTTTCTGGAATATCCTTGGTGCTGGCTCCAGGGAGGTAACACACCATTCTGATGTCTCGCTGTCAGGCACAGAAACATCTGTCTGTCCTTCTGACTACAGATTGTTTGGAACCTGGCACACTCCTTGGTACATCAGAGCCAGTCTGAGTACCAGAAACCTGGCTGTCCGTGCTACATTCCCCTGAGAATCCAACACCCCCTACATTTTCCAAAACAGCATACTTGTTTGAGATGGGAATAGCCACAGGAAATTTAATCAGGAGACAGATCCCAATAAAAACATATAATCAAAAAAGTACACACTCTACTCACTATTGTAGATTTACAAATTCAAGTAAAGTTACACTTTGAAGTTAACCACGTAACTGTCCCCCTACTGTGAGCTCCACCATATAGCTGTTTCTCCAAAGTCAGCTGTGAATATCAGTTAAAAATCACACAACACCAGGTTATAGTCCAACAGGTTTAATTGGAAGCAAACTAGCTTTCGGAGCACCGCTCCTTCATCAGGTGCTTCCATTTAAACCTGTTGGACTATAACCTGGTGTGGTGTGATTTTTAATTTTGTACACCCCAGTCCAACACCGGCATCTCCTAATCGTGAATATTAGTATTTGATTATTTTCCTTAGAACCAGCTCCACTCTCCAGAGATACTTGAAACTGAAGAGTAAGGGCAGCAGCTGTGCAGATTTACTGCTGGGTCAGTTTCTTTCTCCGTTTTAATCACTTCACATGTGATCACTACCTTTGTCTCCCTTTCTCCTTTATAGAGTGCTACTGTTTTGATTGTTTTCTTTCCCGAAGTTTCAAAACATTGCAACAGTTTGTAAATTAGTAATTACTGCTCTTAGAATTTGAAAAACTCAGCTCCAACAGTGAAAATGCCTCAAGAAAGGCACAGCTCTTACAGCCACAATTTTTTCCCATCCTCCATCTTAGATTACCCAGAATCCTTTCCTTGTTTAGTCCTTTCAGAGAACAGTATAGAAAAGCCACATTTCCACAGCATGTGGAGTTATATATCATCCAGATCAGGTATGGATGGTAGATTTCTTTCCCGAAAGGGCATTAGAGAAACAAGTCAGTTGTTATAGCAACTGATTGTGGTTTCATGACACCATTATGAAGGTCAGATTTATATTCTAGACTTACTAATTCAATGCAAATTCCATCAGCTTCAATGGTAAGGTTTGAACCCCTACCAGAACATTACTTCTGTATTACTAATCCAATGACAAAATGATTTGAAGAAAAACTTTATTCATCCAGCAATATTTGAACACTGCATTCAGTTCTGGTCTCTTTGCTTTGGGAAAGATGTTGTGAAATCTGAAAGGTTCAGAAAAGATTTACAAGGATGTTGCTATGGTTGAAGGGTTTGAGCTCTAGGAAGAGGCTGAATAGGCTGGTGCTATTTTCCCTGGAGTGTCGGAGGCTGAGGGGTGACCTTATAAAGGTCTGTAAAATCATGAGGGGCATGGATAGGTTGAATAGTCAAGGTCAATTCTCCAAAATAGGAGAGTCCAAAACTAGAAGGCATAGGTTTAAGGTGGGAGGGGAAAAATTTAAAAGGGGCTTAAAGGGCAACGTTTTCATGCAGAGGGTTGTGCGTGTATGGATGTGAATTGCCAGAAGAGGTTGTGGAGGCTGGTACAATTACAACAGTTAAAAGGTAACTGGAAGGGTATATGAATAGGAAGGGTTTTGAGGGAAAGGATTAAATGCTGGCAAATGGGACTAGATTAATTTAGGATATCTGGTCAGCATGGATGTGTTAGACCGACGGTTCTGTTTCATGCTGTACAACTCTATGTCTCTATGACTAAGTGGCCAGTGTCTGAAATGCAGAGGCTGAGAGTGTGGGGAAGTAGGTTCAAACAAGGCATTCAAAAAGGAACTATGTGATTATTTGAAAAGGAACAATATAGGGTTTTACAGGGAGAAGGCAGAAGAATGACATTAGGAAAGATGTTCATTTCAAGAGATGACAGAGTCTTAATGGTCTGAATGGTTTCCTTCTGCACTGTAGCAATTGTGTGACAACAATAATAATAATATTAATGATTATATAGAATATGTAAATCAGTAAAAGTAAACTACTGAAATCAATATGAAGTTCATCAAATCATGGAAATGTAATTGTAATTACAATTCTAATATCAGCATGAGATAAGAAACCTAGTTTAGCATGAACATGTGAAATGAGGGGTCTTAGGCACTACAGTATAGACCTGTATATGATCTCAAAGTGCTGGCAGCAGTAAAGCACAAAATAAAGCAGCATGTAAAACGCGGCTGTTATTCAATTGCAATTCTTTCTTGCAGATTCAAGAAAATATTCTTGCATTTATAAACTGCTTTTCATGGCCATGGGATATATTTCACAAACAATGAAGTGATCTATATGGACCTCAGTAAGGCATTCGACAAGGTTTCACATGGGAGACTGATTAGCAAGGTTAGATCTCATGGAATACAGGGAGAACTAGCCATTTGGATACAGAACTGGCTCAAAGGTAGAAGACAGAGGGTGGTGGTGGAGGGTTGTTTTTCAGACTGGAGGCCTGTGATCAGTGGAGTGTCACAAGGATCAGTGCTGGGCCCTCTACTTTTTGTCATTGACATAAATGATTTGGATGCGAGCATAAGAGGTACAGTTAGTAGGTTTGCAGATGATACCAAAATTGGAGGTGTACTGGACAGCGAAGAGGGTTACCTCAGATTACAACAGGATCTGGACCAGATGGGCAAATGGGCTGAGAAGTGGCAGATGGAGTTTAATTCAGATAAATGCGAGATGCTGCATTTTGGGAAAGCAAATCTTAGCAGGACTTATACACTTAATGGTAAGGTCCTAGGGAGTGTTGCTGAACAAAGAGACCTTGGAGCGCAGGTTCATAGGTCCTTGAAAGTGGAGTCACAGGTAGATAGGATAGTGAAGAAGGCGTTTGGTATGCTTTCCTTTATTGGTCAGAGTATTGAGTTCAGGAGTTGGGAGGTCATGTTGCAGCTGTACAGGACATTGGTTAGGCCATGCTGGAATATTGCATGCAATTCTGGTCTCCTTCCTATCGGAAAGATGTTGTGAAACTTGAAAGGGTTCAGAAAAGATTTACAAGGATGTTGCCAGGATGGGAGGATCTGAGCTACAGCGAGAGACTGTACAGGGTGGGGCTGTTTTCCCTGGAGCGTCGGAGCTGAGGGGTGACCTTATATGGGTTTACAAAATTATGAGGGGCATAGATAGGATAAATAGACCAAGTCTTTTCCCTGGGGTCGGGGAGTCCAGAACTAGATGGCATACGTTTACGGTGAGAGGGGAAAGATATAATAGAGATCTAAGGGACAACTTTTTCACGCAGAGGGTGGTACGTGTATAGAATGAGCACCCAGAGGGTGTGATGGAGGCTGTTACAATTGCAACATTTAAGAGGCATTTGGATGGGTATATGAATAGGAAGGGTTTGGAGGGATATGGGCCAGGTGCTAGCAGGTGGGACTAGATTGGGTTGGGATATCTGGTCGGCATGGACGGGTTGGACCGAAGGGTCTGTTTCCATGCTGTACATCTCTATGACTCTATGACTCTAAGTACTTTTGCAATATAGTCAATATTTTGAGGTAAAGAATGCAAAAGCCAATTGGGTACAGCAAATTCCCACAAACAGCAATGTAATGTTGTACCAAGTAGTGTGTTTTGTTGATGCTTATTAAAGGATGAATATTTACTAATTAACCAGTGAGAATCTCCCCTGATATTCTTTGAAATAGTGCTATGGAATCCTTTACACCCATTTCAGCAGCCTGATGAAACCTCAGTTTAATGACTCTATGGAAGATAGCAGCTCCAACAATACAGCACTCTCTCAGATTTGATTCTGTGCTCAAGTCCTGGAAAATGGCTTGAATCTGGAATCTTGTGACTCAGAGGTGAGAGGGCTACCAACTGAGCTGGGGCTGACTAAATCGAGACTTTTCAATCTGTTGTCACACTATCCTGTCATATATCTGAGTCCTGTTCAGTATCAGTGGGTTTGAAGGAGTGAAAAACAGATGTTACCATTTTTTCAGCAGAATGGTAGTGTGCATATTACCTTAAGAACCCCTTCCAATGCAAGCTGCAGGAATGGATAAGTATCTTTTGATATTTCAAAATAAAAGCACCTTGAAGTAGGTCATTTACAGCAGCAACTCCATTGAGACCAGGGCCACCTCAGAACTCAAATTCCAAGAGGAACCTTCACAGACAGTTATTTCTCAACCTATCATTCAGGGAACATTGTGTAAAAAACAGGTCTGGAATAAGTAGGCCAACTGCAACAAGAAGTAATTGTTGTAATAAGAGACAGTACAGTTGTTTTGCAAAATTGCTGCAACCATTTGGAAAATTTTACATTGGAAAATAAAAGTTTATTAACCTGATAAATGTCAGCATTTATTTCTATGAATATATGCAATTTAGTGAGCAGAATAGCTGAATTAATGAGCTATAAAATGTGAGGTTTTCAGTCCTGATACAAGGTGTAGATGTCTTTGGAGAGCAGCAGTATGTTTGTTATACATAGCTTCAGGCACAGCCACATAATGGTTTGTTGTGTATATCAGCATTTGAAATCCACCAAATTTCCAACAGTTCTTTATTTTTATGCTTCCTCATTTGCTTCTTATTAATAATTTTGATCAAGATCAAAACACTATGTTCCCTCTGCTGAGTCTGTTCTGTTCCATTCCCTACATCATCATCCCAGGAATGAATGAGGATTAATTCTGAGCCTGTCCATTTTCCGATCTATAAAGAACCCTTCAGTCACATCTGTCCACAGTCAAAGAGTTGGCATCTGCATAAGAGCATCCAGCTGCACATCTTCATGTATCACTTAACCTTCTTTATGTTGTCAGACTGAGCAATTATCAATTCAATTTTATAGTTAGGACACCAGTAGATGAAAATTTTCAACTTGTCAGCATAGATAAAATTGGTATCTAAGATCATCCACTCATTACAGTAACTATGCAACGTGTGCCCCCAGTGAAATAATTGAAAACTACTATTCAATTTAGCAGCAGACGGCAGATTGAAATAAATAGGTCAATCATATTCCTAAAAATGGCCGATGTGAACAGTTGAACAAATTTATGCAATGAATCTGTGTTATGTTTCACAGTCAGTATATTGATATACTTTAAGAGACAGTTATCAATACACGTTTAAGAGACATGCTCATGGCATCATGAGATGTGATTTAAGCATTTAAAGATCACATACTCCATCTTGACTCGGATAACTTGAAGCATAAAATACTATTAATAGTATGCTCCTCAGTTGTAATCTAATAGCTTTACGTTTGCTCAGGTATTGATTTGTCTGTGAATGTAATGTTTGTGCATAGTAGCCAGTTCTAATAAATGATTGTTAGATTCGTCAGTACCATGTTATCCATATCTCATCCCTTACATTACAGTGGATAATACAAGCACTTGATAATATCAGGAGAAATGTAATCAACTGATGGAAAAACAATCACATCACAAATCACAGTCACAAATCATAATCACCTATGTTATCCTCACTTCATTAAATTAATCTAAATGTGTACAATTTAATTTTTGGCCATGAGTTATCATGTGCAGTTTACCATCGACTCAAATATTTCAAAATTATTGAGGTGCTATTTTATAGAGTCATAGAGTCATAAAGATGTACAGCATGGAAACAGACCCTTCGGTCCAACCCGTCCATGCCGACCAGATATCCCAACCCAATCTAGTCCCACCTGTCAGCACCCGGCCCATATCCCTCCAATTCCTATTCATATACCCATCCAAATGCCTCTTAAATGTTGCAATTGTACCTGCCTCCACCACTTCCTCTGGCAGCTCATTCCATACACGTACCACATCCTGTGTGAAAAAGTTGCCCCATAGGTCTCTTTTATAGCTTTCGCCTCTTACCCTCTAGTTCTGGATTCCCCAACCCCAGGGAAAAGACTTTGCCTATTGACCCTATCCATGCCTCTCATAATTTTGTAAACCTCTATAAGGTCTCCCCTCAGCCTCCAATGCTCCAGGGAAAACAGTCCCAGCCTGTTCAGCCTCTCGCTATAGCTCAAATCCTCCAACCTTGGCAACATTCTTGTAAATCGTTTCTGAACCCTTTGAAGTTTCACAACATCATTCCGATAGGAAGGAGACCAGAATTATTTTATGGTTGGATCATGACTGTACATTAATTTCTTAAGCATGAATTAGAGCCTCTATATCATATCACTAAACTGAAAGATATTTGGTAATTTTACAGTTTAATAATTGTATCAAGGGATGTTTTGATCTGGAAAACAGCTACATTAGTATACTGTAGTATGCTTTGTGTAAGTGTTAAATGAAGTAAACATGAATTATATTTGGAAATCACAATCATCAATGAATGAGAGTCAAAAATTTTATGTCATATCATATAGCTTGTTTATTTATAGGAAATGACAACTCGCTACTCCAAAAGACTCCTTCTAGACCAGTTAACACAAAAGTCATTGATTATGACCAATTACATCAGGTATATGAAGAAACAGAAGTAAAATGGAATCCAACATTTCTATGTATTGAAGTGCTGGTTAAAATTTATTCTGAAAAAGCATAAGGAAATGCAAAGAAGAAATCCACTGAAATAAAGCTGAGAGAACAACCTATCAACAGGAAATGTAAGTAATCTAATTTTTAACCAACATCACTCATTACTCTGGATATTGGGGGAGTCGATATTTTCAATTTAGTTCATTTTAATGAGCAAAAGTGCATCCAACCTTAAAACAGGCAAATTAATCGAGTGCAAAAGAGATAAAATATTAGAGTCATAGCAACGTTGAGTCAAACAGCATGGAAATGGGACTTTTAGCCCAACTCGTCCATGCCGACCAGGATTCCTAAACTGAACTAGTCCCATTTCCTGCATTTGGCCCATATCTCTCCAAATATTTTCTATCCATGTACCTGTCCAAATATCTTTTCAATGTTGTAATTTTACCCGCCTCTACCACTTCCTCTAGCAGCTCCTTCCATATACACATAACTCCACAGATCCCTTTTCAATCTTTCTCCTCTTACCTTAAACCTATGCCTGCTGGTTTTGGACCCCCTAGGGAAAAGACCTTGACTATTCGGAATATCTGTGTCTCTCATGATCTTATAAAATTCTAGAAGGCCACCTCTTAGTCTCCTGTGCTCCAGGGACAAAGTCCTAGACAGTCCAGCCTTTCCTTAAAACTCAAACCTCTATTCTCGGTAACTTCCTCGTAAATCGTTTTTGCACCCTTTCCAGTTTAGTAACATTCTACCTACAGCAAGGTGACCAGAATTGTACTTAGTACACCAAATGTGGCCTTACATTTGGTACTGTACAGCTGTGACATGATATCCTGACTCCTGTACTCAGTGCTCTGATCGATGAAGGCAAGTGTACCAAACACCTTCTACATCATCCTACCTGTGATGCCACTTTCAAGGAACTATGTACCTGTACCCCTAGATCTCTCTGATAACACTCTCCTTGGCCCAACCATTAATTGTGCAAGTCTTGCCCTGGTTTGTCTTACAAAAATGCAACACCTCACATTTGTCTAAGTTAAATTCCATCTGCCATTCCTTGGCCCACTGCCCAGTTGACCAAGATCCTCTTGTACTTTTAGATAACCTTCACTGTTCATTATACCAGCAATTTTGGTGTCATCCCTCAAATTTACCAACCATGCCTCATACATTCTCATCTGAACAATTTATACAAATGTTGAATAATGGACCCAGCATCAATCCTTGTGGCACAGCACTGGTCACAGGCCTCAGTCTAAACAGCAACCCTCTACCACCACCCTCTGTATCCTAGCGCCAAGCCAATTTTGTATCCAATTGGCTAGCTCTCCTGGGATTCCATGTGATCTAATCTAACCAGTATACCATGCAAAATGATGTCGAAGGCATTGCTAAAGTCCATGTAGACAATATATACCACCTTCATCTATCTTCTTGGTCATCTCTTCAAAAAAACTCAATCAAATTTGTAAGACATGATTTCCCATGCGCAAAGCAATGCTGACTATCCCTAATCAGATTTTGCCATTGAAATGCATGTAGATCCTGTCTCTCAGAATCCCCTTAACAACTACACATTGCTGACAATAGGTTCACTGATCTATAGCTCCCTGTTTTTTCCTTGCAGCCTTTCTTAAATAATAGTAAAACATCAGCATCCAGTTTTGCAGGACCTCACCATTGGCTGTTGATGATACAAAATTTCTTCCCTCGCTTCTCACATTGTCCTGGGATATACTTGATGAGGTTCCAGGGATTCATCCACCTTTATGCATTTTAAGACCTCCATCATCTCCTCCTCTGTAATATTTTCAAGACATCACTATTTACTTCCTTAAGTTCCCTAGCTTCCATGTCTTTCTCTATGGTAAATACTGATGTGAAATATTCTCACCTATTTCCTGTGGCTGCACACTTTGATCTTTAAGGGGCCCTATTCTCTCCCAAGTTACTCTTTTGCCCTTAATATGCTTGTGAAATCCCTTTGAATTCTTTTTTGCCTTATCTGCACAAACCATTACATGTCCCCTTTTTGCCCTCCTAATTTCCCTCTTAAATGTAATTTTATACTCGCTAGTCTGCTCAAGGGAATCAGTTGATCTCAGTTGCCTATACCTGACATATGCCTCCTTCTTTTCCTTGACAAAACCCTTAATATCGCCAGTGATTCAGTGTTCCCTACTCCTGTCAGCCTTGTCTTTCATGCGAACAGAAACATGCTTGTCCTGAACTCTTGTAATCTCATTTTTGAAAGCCTTCCACTTGTCAAACATTGCTTTATCTGTGAACAGCCTTCCCGACTCAACTTTTAAATGTTCCTGTCTCATACAATCAAAACTGGCCTTGTCCCAATTTAGAACTTTCATTGTGAAAGCTAATAAAATTATTATCACCAGTCCCAAAGTGCTCCCCCACTAACACCTCATTTACTTGGTCACCCTTATTTCCAAAGAGGAGACTGAGTTTTGCCCCTTTCCCAGTAGGACCACCTACATATTGATTGAGAAAATATTCCTGAACACTTAACAAATTCCCCCCTGTCCCAGTCCCATGATTTCATCCATGCCCTAAGTTCATCTGCCTTACCTGTCAACCTTTTTCATTGAAATAAATGTGGTTTAAGTAATCAGTTTTCCCTTGTTCCCTGTCATGCTTTTGCCTGTGTTATTTATTTAACTTTCTCTCTGTAACGTTTGTACTAGCCTCAGCCATCTCTTTTGTCTGACTACTGTTTAGGTTCTCACCCTGCTGCCAGACTGGTTTCAAACCACCTGAGTAGCTGTAGCAAATCTCCCCACCAGGATATTGGTCCCCCTCAGTTCAGGTGCAATTGTCTCACTTGTTTAGGTCACCTCTGCCAATAAGATCACCCAATGATCTAAAAATCTGAATCCCCATCCCCCGCACCATCTTCTCAGCATTCATCTGTCTATCTTCCTATTCCTACTCTCACGAGCATGTGACACTAGAAGTAATCCAGAGATTACTACCCTTGAGGTCCTGCTTTAATGAAAAAACTTGGAGAAAGTGAGGACTGCAGATAGTGGAGATCAGAGTGAAAGAGTGGGGTGCAGGAAAAATACAGCTGATCAGGCAGCATCCGAGCAGAAGAATCGACATTTCAGGCATAAGCCCTTCATTAGGAATGAGGCCTCAGAGTCGGAGAGGTGTGGTGCTGGAAAAGCACAGCTGGTCAGGCAGCATCTGAGTACAGGAGAATTGACATTTCGAGCATAAGCCCTTCATCAGGAATGAGGCATCATTTCTGATGAAGGGCTTATGCCCGAAACATTGATTCTCTGCTCAGTAGATGTTGTCTTTGCCAGCACCACGCTCTTCAGCTTTAGTTTGATGTTGGCTGGTTCTGCAGGATTGGCAATGCAAGCTTAGTTATGTACATTAATATTACCAATTGCCAACAGTATTTGAAATTCCAACAAATTATTAAGCACCGCCTTGGGTAGAAACAATCATACTTTTCTTTCTCATTATAACAAATTGACCCAACCAAGCAATCCTTTAAAATCATTTATATAAGCTTTATCACAAAATAATACCACCACCTAATATCAATTCAAAATTTGCAATATTACGTTTCAGTTGACTAACTGATTGTCACCATGAGGTGCCAAGCTATTAATCTTATGTATTTTGGTATTAGTTTGTTCAAAGGTCTGTGAATGAAACTAAAACAACTTAGGCTTTGTACCTTGTGCTCAAGAAGCTCAATATAGATGCTGTGATTTTAATATTTCTGCTTTGAAATATTGCATTCTATGATTATTGTCTCAGGCTGAAACAAAACTGTACACCACCTTGGTGGCTTATTTGAGTTTGAGCAAAGCTTTTGATGTTTACTCTCTCCTATCACAAAAGCAATAACTTCCATCTTTCAATACTGCCCACCTCAGCCGATTTTCAGCTGAGACCCTTATTTATGCTTCTGTCAATTCTAGACTCAGTCATTCGAGTGGTCAATTCTCCAGCCTCCTATCACTAGCCCTCTGTAAACTTAAACGATCCATATATTTTCTTTTACCTAGTCCCACTCACTTGTCACCATATACTTGTAGATCTGAATTCAGCCTCCTGTCACTAATCCTCTACAAACTTTAGCAGTCTGTACATTTCATTTTACATAATCTCACTTACCTGTCACAATATACTTGCTGATCTGAATTGGCAACCAAACTAACAAAAGGTCTAGTTCTGGACTGCCACACCCTAGTGAAAAGACTTTTTCAATTTATCCTATCCATGCCCCAAACGATTTTATAAACATCTATGAGGTCACCCCTCAGCCTCCGATGCTCCAGGGAAAACAGCCCCAGCTTATTCAGCCTCTCCCTATTGTTCAAATCCTCCAACTCTGAAAACATGCTTGTAAATCTTTCAATCCTTTCAATTTTATCCTCCCTATTTGTGCAATGGTTGCCAGCATGTTTCTCTGATAAATGCTCCATCCTTTCACAACAGCATCATTTGACATGCTCTCAGCTACCTAGGTCCCTTTTCTAGAGTTATCCTCTTTGGACAATCTACTTCCAATTCTTTTAAGGCACTCCTAATACCTCCTTTTTCAATTAAGGCTCTGCCCAGCCATTTCTAATTTTGTTGATTTAGCGAACCCAAGTTCCCAACTCACATTTGGACTAATAGTCCAGCAACAATACCGTGGGCGGCACGGTGGCACAGTGGTTAGCACTGCTGCCTCACAGCGCCAGAGACCCGGGTTCAATTCCTGCCTCAGGCGACTGACTGTGTGGAGTTTGCACATTCTCCCCGTGTCTGCGTGGGTTTCCTCCGGGTGCTCCGGTTTCCTCCCACAGTCACGAAGATGTGCAGGTCAGGTGAATTGGCTGTGCTAAATTGTCCGTAGTGTTAGGTAAGGGGTAAATGTAGGGGTATGGGTGGTTTGCGCTTCGGCGGGTCGGTGTGGACTTGTTGGGCCGAAGGGCCTGTTTCCACACTGTAAAGTAATCTAATCTAATCTAATACCACTCGGCTGTCACCTCATCAAAATGCCTTGAGATATTTTCTCATTCTCAAGATATTGCAAGTAGTTGAATTGAAAGGAGGTGAGGAAATAAAAACTGGGAAAATAATTGCATAAACTCAGACAAATATATATTTTCAAAGCAGTTTCATGTTATCAAAAAAGGACATCAGTGGAAATACTGTATAATTGATCAAGAAAGTAACTGTCTAACTAAACATTTATAATTCAAGGAAAGATGCAATTTATCTTCAATTACAAGTTATTTAGTATATTGTCCTTGTTCTTTACGATCAATCAACTGAGTCATCATTAAGTTGAGTAACACCAACAAAGGGGTAGATAATTAGGTATAACTTTGTCAAGCTAGACAGGAGATGCACTACAAGCTTGATACTCTTTACCTATCACTGTCAAGCTCTGCGTGCCCTTGATAGAAAGGGCCTAGAAACCACGCTAGTTCAAAATAATGAATATTTATTGATGATTCGTAGAGAAAGGCTTTAGTAGGAAACCATGACAACATCTTCAGGTTCCATCTCTATACGATATGACATTATCTGATGTCACTGATGCTGCACTCTAGCTTTAGAATAGCCCCTGTTGTCCCATTATACAACACCTCCATTCAAGTCCTTCACTTTATCCATAAACTACACTCTTATCCTACTTCTTTTCTGTCCCAAACTCTTCCCCACAAAAGTCACCTGCCCAGAAGCATTAATTTTAAACTGCCTCTGCGATGCTTCTGGAGGACATGTAAGCTCTGAACTCTCTCCAGTCTTCTACTTGGAATTCACAAACATCAGCAGATTGGCATCTTAATCACTGTAGAAAGATGATAGATTGAGATTTTCATCTTCACTGCCTTCTTTTTCTCCTTGCTAGCACACTGGGAAAAGATTAATTTGTGAGCCTCTTCTCCTTGAATGAATGAAGCTCTTATCAGATCCTATGAGAGGCTGCACAGCTTTATCTTCCTCTGCTGCATGAAGCAAAGAATGGAGTAAAGGCTTATCTATGAATAAATCAAGTGAATGAAGAGAAGAACAAAGATTATTCTAAATAAAGAGTTATGATTTTCCTGCTAATATTATTAGAATTTATTTTTATGCAGATAATGGCTCTTCTTGCACACTGTCTTTGATGTGAGACTGCTCCTAGTGGCAATAGCATCTCTGAAACATCAGTAAGAAAAATGGTGTCACCAGCATCAACAGCGAAGAAAACTTGCAGACTTAAAGATGTTATTTCCTCTTGTACGGCTATAGCACTACTATGATACTTGATAATCTTCCCCATTGTTTTTGGATCTCAAGACATTATTAACATTTCAACAATTTCAGACAAATGTTCTACAACAGCTACCTTGGCAATAGAACATCTTCATTGAAAGGAATTATTCTATCAGGTTATTATTGTTGCATGTCATTGGTGTCTTCAGAAGGAAATGATTGATTTGCATTTTTGTTGCTTTCATGATAACCATGCTGTTCCTTCACTAACAAAAGAATCAAGTTAAACTTTTCTACATTGTCTTCAAAGCAAAGTAAAAAACCACACAACACCAGGTTATAGCCCAACAGATTTATTTGAAACCACAAACTTTCAGACCTCACTCCTTCTTCAGGTAGTTAGCGAGAGAGGACACATTGGACACAATTTATAAGTAAAAGATCAAAGGGCCAAACAACTGATGCAAATTGAACAAACCTACATGGCTGTTAAGTCTTTAATCAGTTGGATTGGAGATGCTGGTTTCAATTCATTAATATGTAAATCCCAGAATTTCTTCCAAATCACTGCTCCACAATAACTTAAAGTTTTATCAAAATAAAAGAGGTGACATCGCAGGTTAGACAATGCATTTTTGGTATGACGCCTTGTTTAGAGTCTGTCTGTGTCTTAACCTAGAGTCACATTGGTATTAATTCCAAAGTAGGAATTTATAAAATGCTGCATTGACTGAGTGTCTATGGATTGTGTGCATTTTGCACAAAATAGAAAGTATCTGCAAATTCACCCTATAGATTTATATGTATGTGCGCATGTGAGGGGGGGAGAGAGAAAGTGTGCGCATGCGCGTGTGCACGTGTGAATGAGAGGGAGAGAGAGAGAATGTATGTGTGAGGGAGAGAGAGATAGAGAGAGTGTGTGTATAAGAGAAAGAGATAGTATGTGTGCTTGAGAGAGAGTGTGTGTGAGAATGAGAAAGCATATGTGTCTGAGAGTGTGTGTGTGTGAGAGAGAGAGAGAATATATGTATGAGAGGGGATCTGTGCAAGTGTGACAGTGTGTTTGTGTGAGAGAGTGTGTGTATATGTGTGCATGGGTGTGAGTGTGTGTATGGGAGTATATAGAGTGGTGGGGTCAGCTGTAAGTGTGACTGGAGTCCAAGATCCCAGTTGAGGCTGTCCTCATGGGTAATGAACTTGGCTATCAGAGTCTGCTCAGCGACTCTGCGTGTTGCGTATCCCGAAGTGAACCTTGGACTGAATGTCTCTGACCGCTGAAGTGTTCCCTCACTGTGAGAAACATCTCTGTCTGGCGATTGTTGCACAGTGTCAATTCATCCATTGTTGTGGCATCTGAAATATACCATGTCTCAGGGAATCCTTGCCTGCAGTGGGTGAGTTAGAGAATGTTGGCTGAGTCACAATAGCATCTGCCATGGACTTGGTGGGTGGTGTCCCCACGTGTAATAGTGGTATCCATGTAGATCCTCTGACATTGCTTGCAGTGGTTGCTATGACAAGGCTATATGGTGTTGTGGTCAAGGTTCTCCTGAAGACTGGGTATTTTGCTGCAAACAATGATCTGTTTAACGTTTAGTGGTTGTTTGAAGGTGAGAAGTGGAGGCATAGGGAAGATCTTGGCATCATCATCGATAATGTGTTGCAGGCTGTGAAGAACATGGCATAGTCTCTCCACTCCTGGGAAGTACTGGACAATGAAGGGTGCCCTATTGGTTGTATCCCGTGTCTATCTTCTGAGGAGGTCCTTCCAGTTTCTCATTGTAGCATGTCAGAACTGGCAATCAATGAGTTGAGCTTAATATCCCATTCTTAAGGTGTCCTTCAACACCATGAGGTGTCCATTGCATTCCTCCTCATCTGAACAGATTCTATGTATGCATAAGGCTTGTCTATAGGAGATAATTTTAAAAATATGTTTAGGGTGGAAGCTAAAGAAGTGCAGCATCGTGAGGTTATCCGTGGGCTTGCGGTAGAGTGATGGAAATGAAACTGGTTCAAAAGAGTAGTCCATGGTAAGTCTGATAGTGGGATGGAATGTGTTGATATCACTGTGTAGTTGTTTCCGTGATTCCTCGCCATGAGTCTAATGGAAGAAAATGCCATCAATATGTCTGGTGCATATAAAGCATTGGTTGGAGATCCTATGCAACAAAAAAAATCTTGCTCAAACTTGTGTATGAAAATGTTGACATATTGGGTTCCCCACAGCTGTTTCATGTGCCTGGATGAAGAACTGTTTGTTGAAGGTGAAGATGTTGTGGTTGAGGATGAAGCGGATGAGTTGTAGGATGATGCCTGAAGATTGGCAGTATTGAGTGCTGAGGCTGTTGCAGCAATACCATCATCGTGGGGGATGCTGATGTAAAAGCCCAAAAAAATCCATTGTGACACAGAATGTTCCTGGTTCGACTGGTCCGTGGATGCTGAGTTTCAGTAAGAAATTTGTAGTGTCCTAACAGAAACTGGGGATCCCCTGTATATTGGGTTTCAAGATGTCCTCAACATAGCCAGAGAGGTTCTTATACAGGATTCCATTTCCTGATGGGGCATCCCGGTATGTTGGTTTTGTGTACCGTCAGAAGGCAGTAGGAGTCCCTATGTGAGAAAGTGCATAGGTACTCTGAATAGCTGGATCAAAGTCTTTATCCTTCTGTTGAGTTCACGGGTGTGTTCTTTGGTTGGATCGGCAGATAGTTGCCTGTAGGATTTCTGGTTGTTCAGTTGTCAGTGCATTTCTTTGCAGTAGTCCATTCTATTCTGTATGATGATGGCTCCTCCTTTGTCTACTAGTTTG
Source organism: Chiloscyllium plagiosum (assembly GCF_037043375.1). Lineage (NCBI taxonomy): Eukaryota > Metazoa > Chordata > Chondrichthyes > Orectolobiformes > Hemiscylliidae > Chiloscyllium > Chiloscyllium plagiosum. The sequence goes on along the minus strand of NW_028270154.1, from coordinate 66,508,463 downwards.
ATGACAATATTGCAATTGGTCTTGAGAGCATGGGTGGTGTTGCGTTGTGCTTGGGTGACAGTTTGTGTTGCTTTGTGAATGTGGCTGATGAACCTGACATTCACACATTTCCTGATGGTTTGAGATTGCTTGTCAAGCCCAGGACAACGGCAAAAACTAAGGTCTGGTTCTCCCCATATGATAAGTAATTCGTGTCAGTAGCATTTTCATTTACTTCTATTATTTCCTGAGAAAGCAAATAAAGGTCTAGAATTTTATCTTGCGGTCACTTTTTTCCTTGATGCATTTCTGTCTCACTACTTCTTGCCTCTCCTCAAAGAGAAATGAAAGAAGAACATTCTTCAGTGAAGATTGTTTCACAATATACTGTGTTAACTTAAATTTCTTCTGTATCTTTCAAATAAAGACAATTCAAAGTCACACAAGTTTCTTTGCTTAATACAGGATAATGCTGGTTTGTTCCCCTAATATCAAAATGTGGCATGCATCTACCCTCAAATCCTGAATGGAATGCCTCCTGTCCTATGAAGTTGATTTAAAGAAGATAGGATAAACTTAAGTTTCAGCCATGTTGTGTTGTCAGAAAGAACAGAACCCATGCAAACAAGTGCAGCAGGTTATTAAGAAGGCAAATGGAATTTTAGCCATAGGGTTTTGGAGTTTAAAAATAAAGATGTCTTGTTACAACTATACAGGATGTTGGTGAGGCTGTACCTGAAGTATTGTATAGCTTGCATATTTAAGAAAGATGTATTGGCATTAGACGCTGTTCAAAAGGCATTGCTGGGATGAAGAGATTAATTTATTATGAGTGGCCAAACAGGTTCTGCCTTTATTGATTAAAGTTTCAAAGAATGAGGAGTGATCTGACTGAAAAATACAAGATTCTGATAAGGCTTGACAGCATGTATGCTGAGAAAATGTTTTCACTACTTGGAGAATCGTAACATGGGACATAATTATAGAATAAAGAGACACTCCATTAAATCTGAAATGTGAAGGAATTTATTTTCCAAGATATGTTGAATGTCTGGGATTCTCTTTCCAGAGAGTTGCAGAAGCTAGATCACTGAGAAAGATAAGGAAGATAGATTTTGAAATACCAAGGAGTTGAAGCATCGGCTAGATCATCCATGATTTATAAGGGCAGGCTTGATGGGTCAGTTGGTCTCCTCCTACACTTTTTCTTCTGTTCTCACATACCTATGTTAAGTTAAAATCTGTACTCCTGCCATTAGCCATGATATTTACATGTCAGAAATCCTTTTGCAGGTCTACTACTTCTTCTAAAAACAGTACATCTACTTCTTTGGCTTACAAATTGAAGTGGCTCATTTATAAAATTTATGTTCCATGTCTCCTGCTACTGTGAAAACTACCTGAAAATGACCACTTGACTGGCTTGCGTTGCACTTGGCCTTAATGACTGGGAACTGCTTTTGATTGAGAGCAAATGTCAAGGTCATCTGCTGAGGCCAGAGGTGCTTGGAAATGTTGCCAAAAAACCTCCATTGGGCCTTTTACCAGCACCATCTTTATCAAAGCAGGCAAGGTGTTGCATTTTGGGAAAGCAAATCTTAGCAGGATTTGTACACTTAATGATAAGGTTCCTAGGGAGTGTTGCTGAACAAAGAGACCTTGGAGTGCAGGTTCATAGCTCCTTGAAAGTAGAGTTGCAGGTAAAGAGGATAGTGAAGAAGGCATTTGGTATGCTTTCCTTTATTGGTCAGAGCATTGAGTACAGGAGTTGGGAGGTCATGTTGCAGCTGTACAGGATGTTAGTTATGCCACTTTTGGAATATTGTGTGCAATTTTGGTCTCCTTCCTATTGAAAGGATGTTGTGAAACTTGAAAGGATTCAGAAAATATTTACAAGGATGTTGCCAGGGTTGGAGGATTTGAGCTGTAGAGAGATTCTGAATAGGCTGGGGCTGTTTTCCCTAGAGCAGCGGAGGCTGAGGGGTGACCTTATAGAGGTTTACAAAATCATGAGGGGCATGAATAGGATAAATAGACAAAGTTTTTTCCCTTGGGGTGAGGGAGTCCAGAACTAGAGGGCATAGGTTTAGGATGACAGGGGAAAGATATAAAAGAAGCTTAAGGGACAACATTTTCATGCAGAGGGTGATGTGTGTATGGAATGAGCTGCCAGAGGAAGTGGTGGAGGCTGGTACAATTGCAACATTTAAAATACATCTGGATGGGTATTTGAATAGGAAGGGTTAGAGAGGCATGGGCCAAGTGTTGGCAAATGGCACTAGATTAGGTTAGACTATCTGGTCGGCATGGACGAGTTGGATCAAAGGGTCTGTTTCTGAACTGTACATCTCTCTGACAATGACCCTTTGCTGGTGCTGGGATTTGTGACTGCTAAGTTGCAGGTGGGGGCACCATTTAAGGAATGGCTGGGGTGGAATGAAGATGCAGTTACAGAATGGTATTGAGAGATAACAGGGATTGGAGACCAAAGAGGTGTGAGGAGTGGTCAGAAGAAAGCTGGAAAATGTATGAGGAGAGGAGGTGGCTGCAAGAGGTGTCAAGAGGTAAGAGGGCAAATGCAAAGGAGAGACCTGTCAACAAAAGAATAAGCAGCTAACTGGGATCCAAGACAACTTCAAACCACTGAGGTAATGAATTCCTTGCAACTAGATAGGGAATGCATTGTTTAGGGTTGTAGAATTTCAGGAGCTACTTGGAAAAAATGTAATGGATCTGATGTAATGAACACTGTCAATCATTAAATCTGAGCTAGAAATCGAAGATGGAATAAATAGGTCATAATTGTCTGGTAAAAGTTTTCTGCTTTGTATATGTCTAATGGAAAGCCATTAGCTGTTACTTCACCTGTGTGTGGAATGCATATTTAAGGTAATGATTTTTTTCATGTGTTATCTTTTTTTTTCTTGGTAAATTTCACCTACTACCTTATACAAATGTAAATATGATCATGTCAAGGAAATTAATGCTTTCTTAGTTTGATGTGTTATTCATTCACATGATACAGGCATCACTGGTCAGCATTTATTACCAATCTCCAAATAGCCAGGGAACATTTAAGAATAAATCTGATTGTTGAGGGTCTAAAGTCACATGTAGACCAGACCAGGTAAGGACACAGATTTCTTTCTCTGAAGGACATCAGTGAACTAGATGTGTTTTTACGACAATCAACAGTTTTTTACAAGGTCATCTTAAGACTAGTATTTTATCCCACATTTTAACTGAATTAAATTTCACCTGCTGTCACATTGGAAAGTAAACCCATGATCCAAAAATATTGGCCTGGCGTTCTAGCTTACTTTGCATTATTAGTAAACCGCAGCCCTCCCTAAGGTATGTCTTTAAATTCATGGAGAGTTAATAATTATTGAGGATATTGATTAATTAAGTTATCCTAGTTTGTTAACATGCAAGGGTCAACACAAACACAGCAGATATTGTTACAATGTGTCAGTATCATCTAATAAATGAGCTGGTGAGAATGGAAAAGTAACCACCAAAAATTACAGAGTAGTCCTCTAGAAAATTTCAAGTAAAACCTTCAAAAAAGAAAACAAAACATGTCACCACTTTCACAGATATATCCCTGTTATCTCTCAATAGCATCAGTCTGATGCACCAAAATCAATCTATAGATAATAATGCTCAATTTAAATAACGCATTGACTTTCACCTCAAGAAATCTAATGAGATTACATACTTGTTCCATTGGAAATAACTAGGTCTCACACACAAGTACATAAGAAACAAACAAAAACACAGATGTTAGTACAACATCTCCTAAGCTTTTTTGGACCTCATGACCTGGAATCATCTTGATTTAGATGCTCAGAATTATCCTCTTTATTTTAGTTTCCCTTGAAGGTATAGTGCCTACAAGCAATATCCTATTTGATGATTGTATTACTACCAATTTTACATTTAAGAAGACTGGCAGTGATTGATAAATAATTATGCTAGAATAGTTTTTTTTTCCACATTCCTAGTTCATCATTCTTATAGTTTCTGATTTAAATTCTGTGTTAGTCTACAATAGGATGAGGTATCTCTCTTTTGTACTAATAATGAAGCTCTTCATTTTGGAAAGGGAAGCTAATGATGTTTTCCCAATGGATTTGGTTTAATAATGCTGTATTTACATATTGTAAACAGGATTTATTTTGTTTCTGTTGCAAGGATGCATTCTTAATTTACATTGAAATTCATCTCCTCTTCCTTCTGCTATCTGATTAATTTGTCTGGTATTCTGAATGTTTATAACTCATGCCTATTTGACCTGTCTATCCAATGTTAATCAATTTGCCATGCCAAGCAAAGACATCTTTATTATCTCCTAAAGTAGAACTCACTTTGGTATTATTCTATTCAGCTTTGTTTTGAGAAAACGTATAACAAAGTACAACATAAAATATTTATAGGATGGGAAAATAGGCTGGGAATGTTAGTGATAATATTCGACAGCTGCATGATCTTAAGCCCTGCGAACAATCTTTTATGGGCCGAAGACGGCACCAGCAGTTTCTTTTGTTCTGTAGCTGTTTCTGGACTGTTTGTATCTTACATGTACAAAAGAGAGAGGGAGAGTTTTGTTTCGAGAAGGGACTAATAGCATGACCCCTAATAGCAAATAAGGCAAACAGGTAGGAGGACAAAACCCATAAAATTCGAGAATACTGAGATATTACTCTATGTCCAAATTGCAGGATTTGGCATCAGGCTTTAAGCAGAAGTTGAGTGAACCCTTGACCTCTTGGGTGATGCAGTCATGGGACCAGGATGCTGCATTATATTATGCTCAGTGCCACAGAGAGAAGGAGTCTGGGAGTATTAAGTGCTGATTCACATGTGAATAGCATTTTAGAAATATAAGACAAACTGGATCATTGTGGGATGCACTGACCCTAGAAGTAAGAAAAAGGTACCCTTTCCCAATAGACTGGGAAGGTGATGTTGAAAGGTGGGAGAGCACTCCATAAGGTATAAAATGTTTGAGGGATTTGGCTATAAAAACGGGTATGTATTCCTGACAGTTTCAGGGTCCAGACAAGGAAGCTTCCTCAGCTGGAATGAGGAGCCAGCTAAAGCAAAGTGGTCCAAGCTGGATGAGAGGTGCCCTGTTAGTCCTATTAGGATTAGTCCAGGTACAGGCAGTTGGACAGGCATGTTTGTAATTCTGGCAGTCGGAGGATGTGGAGGCTGGAATGCAATGGGTGAGGCTCACCTGAGCAAGCAACAAATAGGGGCAACAAGGTAAAGATAGGGTGGGTTCAAAGGTGAAATAAAAGATAACAAACAAAAAGGAAATGTTCACTAACAGCAGGAATAGGCAAGAGTAAGATAATCAGAACATGGATGCCATGTACAACATGTGCAGGGCGCACTGCTCTCCAAAGTGTAACAAAGTAAGACAGACTAAATAAAACGTGAACGGAGGAAAAGAATCCATGCCAACAGCGTCTCCCACAAAATCACTATACCTCAGCCTCAAGTAGGTTGGGCAGTTGTGGCAAGTCAATCAGCCAATCGATTTAGGGTGGAGCCAGGACTCTAGAGTATAAGGGATGTTGCCAGGACCCAAGAGTCTGAGTTTAGGGAGAGATGATACAAGCTAGGCCTTTTCTTTTTCAGAGTATAAGAGACTGAGGGGGCCCTTTCAGAATATAAGATCATGAGAGGCATGAATAGGGTGAATGCACTCAGTGTTTTTTCCCCAGTGTTGGGGAATTGGGGACTAGAGAGCATCAGTTTAAGATTAGAGGGGAAAGAATAAAAGGGAACCTGAGGGCCAACATACAGAGGGTTGTACACATGTATGGAATGAGCTGCCAGTGGAAGTGGTTGAGGCAGGTACTTCAACCAACATTTATAGAGTCATAGAGTCATAGAGATGTACACCATGGAAACAGACCCTTAGGTCCAACTTGTCCATGCCGACCAGATACCCCAACCCAATCTAGTCCCGCCTGCCAGCACCCAGCCCATATCCCTCCAAACCCTTCCTATCCATATTCCCATCCAACTACCTCTTAAATATTGCAATTGTACCAGCCTCCACCACTTCCTCTGGCAGCTCATTCCATACCCGTACCACTCTCTGCATGAAAACGTTGCCCCGTAGGTCTCTTTTATATCTTTCCCCTCTCACTCTAAACCTGTGCCCTCTAGTTCTGGACTCCCCGACGCAGGGAAAAGACTTTGTCTATTTATCCTTTGAATTATAAATATCAATAGTACAAGATGTAGCCATCTGGAGCTTATGGCAGAGAGAAAAGGGGAAAGCAATACTTTTGGGCTTCTGGACCAGAAAACTGACTGAGGCAGCTACGTGTTACACACCATTTGAAAAGCAACTTCTGGCCTTCTACTGGCCCTAGTAGAAACTGAAGGGCAGAGGGTTGAGAACAAAGTGCTCCTCAGACCTGAGTGACTATGTCGGATGTGGATCTTATCTGATATTGTGACCCACAAGGTCAGTAGAGCCCAACAAAGTTTCATTATAAAATGGAAATGGTACACAGCTGATCGAGCCAAGAAGGGAAAGGAAGGGGTTACCAAACTCCATGAAAAAATAGCTGAATACCCACTTAGTGAACAAACTCCAAGTTCCAACCTAGCCATACCTGCATCTCCCGGTCAATGGGGCAATCCGTTTGAACAACTGCCTGAAGATACTCATCACTGTGCTTATTTCACTGATGGATCAGCCACCTGGATGAATGGCTAAAGGCGGTGGCTCCTTCCACACATGTGATTACTCATAGTGAGGGAGATGGGGGATTCTTGCCAGTATGCTAAATTAGAGCTGTAGTCCTCCTGTTGGAGGAGGAGGGTCAGTGTCTGCACATTTATACTGACTCATGGGTGGTGGCCAATGGAATTGCTGCATGGATGCTAACCTGGCAGTCATATGCCTGAAAGATTGCAGGAAAGCCTGTGTGGAGAACGGAATTATGGAAACAAACATGAGCAAAGGCACAGCATGTGAAAATTACTGTGTACCGTGTTGATGCCCATGTAAAGGATGGTTCCGGATCTGCTGATCACAACAATACTGTACGCAAAATAGTAAATGCCAGAACAGTTGATACATCTGAAGAGTATCCCACTGGAAAATAGGCTCATGAAAAGTCAGGACATTTAGGATATCATGGCACTATGCAGTGGGCAAGAGTTTGAGGTTTGCACTTATCTGCTGGTCTGGTGAAAGAAGTCATTGGCAAGTGTGAGATACGGCAAAAAAGCCAATGGCATAAATCAAGTAAGGAGATCAGCCTGCTCAAATGTGGCAGATTGACTATGTTGGCCCATTACTGCTACAACAACAATTTGTTAAGCATAGTGGACACTTACTCTGGGATGATGTTAGCTTTCTCGACAATCACAGCAAATCAGAGTAACACTATTAAGGGCCTAGAGCAGTTAATATCCTATTATAGTGAACCCTCAGAAATACAATCAAATAATGGCTCACACTTTATAGCAATGGGCTGCAGACAATGGGATACATTGGATGTTCCACATTGCTTATTACCCTCAAACGGCTGGCCTGTCAAACAAATGAATGGGTTATTAAAACACCAAGTTAAATTATTGACCCCTTATCATACATTACAAGAGTGGCTCAAAGACCTGCCACAGGCATTGTATAAGCTGAATAACTAGCTCCTGAAGGGAGGGATACCCATGAGCATGCCCACTGTTTAAAGCGGGTGACCAGTTATATCCTCCCACAATGTCTGATGACCTTTGTACAGGGGGAAAAGTTTGGGTACATCAGCCACAACACCTGCCTAAGCCTGATGAGATACTTGCCCATGGACGAGGTGATACCTATCGGTTGTTGATAGTGGGGCAGGAAGCACCAGAATGTATAGACAGGGGAATATTAATGAAAACAGTTTGAGGTGTCAATGATTGCAAACTGATAAGGAATGATTTCTTCACAGGACCATATGAATTTATTACAAACGGCTGCTACTGTGGACGATTCATCAGTTGGCAGCTTCTGTATGTAATCTTACAAAAAAAGGCCACTGCGGTAATTAATTTGATGATACACCCTATTGTTATAGTTTTCACATTGATGATGGTTATTTTCGTTGCAGCTTTAATTATCTGATGTAGGTTAACACACTTAATATATGTTCTCACATGGCTGTCACTGATTTGCGTCTGCATTTACAATTGCAAAATGCGCTGTAAAATATCATCAGAGTGGATTGTATAGGAAGGGAAGATAGGTTGGGAAAACTAGTGATGATATTCAACAGCTGCATTACCTTGATTGAGTCCTGTGAACAGTTCTGTAGCTGTTTCTGTACTGTCTGTTTGTTATACTGTCTAAGGGAGAGAGGGTTTGATTCTGAGCTTTTGGAGTTTGTTTTGGGCCGGAATCATAAACGGTGTCAGGAACAGACCTAAACCTCCAGACGAGCCATTGATCCAGGGGACATGAGACTTGTTGCTTTTTCTAATTTTTTTTCATTTATTATTCTTACTATTATCACTATTACAACTTAATCAACATTCACATTTTAGCAAATTGCTATTGTCAAGTCTATTTCTAATTATATTTAAACAAATCCAAAAGAACCATTTGGATACACATTGTTATCCAAGACAAACATCTGGTATGTGAATCTCAGGCTGGTGGAATAGGAGTGTCGGTATCTAACTTGATTTAAAAAGGCGTAGTGGCAGAAAACTGAGTTATCGTGAATTGTTAATGTTTGAACTAATCAGAGACAATGGCGTTTCCAACGGTAAGTGTTTTTGTTTCTAAAAACAAATGAATTTCTTCTCAGAAAAATGAGTCAAATTTCAAAGTTTAGTGATACATTCAAACTTGGACAAATGGGAATCATTGAGGAAGACTTGACATATATAAGCTAACAGAACAGTACTAGCTGGAATTCACCACAAACTTTAAAATAATCATTAACTGCACCCCCCACCCCCACCCCTTCCACCACTGCTTTATGAGGTAAAGAGTTCCAAATTTGTATAATACTTGGAGAGAAAAAAATTCTCTCCATCTCTGTCCTGAAAGTGCAGTCTGTAATTTTACAACAGTTACCTTTACTTCTGAACTGATCCACAAACATCCTTTCCATGTCCACCTCATCAAGATTATTCAAGATTTTATTCATCAAATCCATTGTTGTTCTAATCTCCAAAGGAAACAAGCCCATCCTGTCCAACCTATCCTAAGGTCTTGGTGGATAGGTTTGTGCAAGGAGAAGATTCCTCTTCCTGGAATACTGGCAGAGAAGGCCACACCACCAATTCCTGGCAGCCTGGTGTGAGGTCAGCACACAGGTTAGTGCCGTCTTCAGGGTCCAGAGGAATGGCAAGCAGTACCATAAGAACGTCAATGACTTTTTCCACTGTACCTAAATACCACACAGTGCTACCTCACACTCACTCTGTTTCTGCTACCCACCCATTTCGCAACAAAGCTCATACCCTACCACTCTTATGACTGCCTGCAGTGTCCTCCCTCACCTGCTCTCACCCCATTCCCCCAACCTCTAAAGAGTATGCCATCCAATTTCACTTTATTTTCTCCCTCCCTTTCTTTCATTTGAGAAGAAGGCAGCCTGCAATAGGACAGAAAGGACTCTGAAAAGTGGAGTGCTGTCCAAAATTCAACTCCTCAGCCTCTTTGAGGAGAGAATCCTGCCCCTAACAGGAGAAGATTTGGATCAATCCTGCAGGGATGCCAAGACATCCATGTTCTAGAAACCAAGTAAGTTCATTCCACTGCAACTCTCACAGTCACCTCTCTGTCAGTCTCAATCATCACATTCCCCTTCTAACAATTGGATGTGATACCTTCTCCCTTTTTTATCTTGCAGATTATGCGAGATACTGTTGTTCTGTTTCACAACTGTCACATCACTTTTCCATCTCTAACCAAACTAAAATACTTTGTGGTGTGTTGATGAGGTAAGGATTTTCTATTTCTTTTTAATCATGTGATTGGTTAAAAAAATCTCTTTCTTTAATGTATCTGTTATTTGATACTATACTTGGACTAAGTCAAGCTTAAGATCAAAAATGGTAGGCGATCTCAGACCTATGTTATGGTCTGCTTGCTCAATGTGGCAGCCCAGGGACGCAGCTGATGTCCCTAACTCCTTCACATGCAGGAAGTGTGTCCAGCTGCAGCTCTTGTTAGACTGCATCATGGCTCTGGAGCTGCGGATGGACTCACTTTGGAGTATCTGTGATGCTGAGGAGGTCATGGATAGCATGTTTAGTGAATTAATCACACTGCAAATTATGATTGCTGATGGAGAAAGGGAATGGGTGACCAAAAGGCAGAGAAAGTGCAGAAGGCAGTGCAGGTATCCCCTGGGGTCATCTCCCTCCAAAACATGTATACCATTTTGGATAATGTTGAGCTCACTAAGGGATTGAATTGAATTAAATTGAATTGAATTTATTGTCATGTGTACCGAGGCGCAGTGAAAAGCTTTGTCTTGCGAGCAATACAACCAGATCACAGAGTCAAATAGCATAGATAAGTAATAGTATAGATCAGGACATGCGCAGATCAACTGGCAGAGGTCTTCTCAGACACCTTCAACCTTTCCCTGTAGCAGGCTAGTGTCCCTGCCTGTTTAAGAAGGACAACATCATCCCTGTGTCTAAGAAGGCTCATGCAGCATGTCTCAATGACTACCGCCCAGTGGCCTTAACTTTGGTAGTCATGAAGTGCTTTGAAAGGCTGGTCATGGCAGTAATCAACTCCAACCTCCCTACTACTCTTGACCCATTCCAATTTGCCTATCGGACCAACAGATCCACATTAGTTGCGATATCACTTGCCCTTCACTTCTCCCTAGAACATGTTGATACCAAGAACATCTACGTAAGAATCCTACTCATTAACTACGGTTCAGCCTTCAACATTAGTTTCTCCTCAAGACCGATTACTAAACTTAGTGATTTCGGACTAAGCCCCATTCTCTGCAACAGTATCCTCAGTTTCCTGACCCACAAGCTACCATCAGTGAAGATTGGGGACAATAGTTCATCCTCACTAACACTCAACAATGCAGCCCCCTACTGTACTCACTGTTTACCCATGACTGAGTCGATAAATACAAGACTAATGCCATTTACAAGTTCACTGATGACTCCACCATAATATGGAGATGCCGGTGTTGGACTGGGGTGTACAAAGTTAAAAATCACACAACACCAGGTTATAGTCCAACAGGTTTAATTGGAAGCACACTAGCTTTTGGAGCATCGTTCCTTCATCAGGTGGTAGTGGAGGGCTCAATCCTAACACACATATGCTATAAATTATGTGTGTTAGGATTGAGCCCTCCACTACCACCTGATGAAGGAGCGATGCTCCAAAAGCTAGTGTGCTTCCAATTAAACCTGTTGGACTATAACCTGGTGTTGTGTGATTTTTAACTTTGGACACCACCATAGCTGGTCAAATCTCAGATGGTGATGAAGCAGACTATAGACAGGAGGTGGAAGACCTGGAAAAATGGTGCACTGAAAACAACCTAGCTCTCAATGCCAGCAAAATCAAGAAACTTATTATTAACTTGCAGCGGGATGTTACTGATGCCCCCCACACATTAACAGCACAGAGGTGGAATGTGTGGAGAGTGTCAAGCTCTCAGGAATGGTCATCCACAACAAGCTTTCTTGGACTCTTCATGTGGATGCAGAGACTTGGTTGAAGGAAAGGCATGACTGGTAACTAAATATCCCAGGATATTGATGCTTCTGATGAAGGAGTTGCATTACTAGTCAGAGAGGATTTCACAGCTATGCTGAAGTAGGGCACTATGGAGAAATCAAGCAGTGAGGCTATATGGGCAGAGCTCAGAAATAGGAAGGGTGCGATAACAATGTTGGGGCTGTATTACAGGCCTCCCAACAGTGAGCGTGAGATAGGTACAAATATGTAGACAGATTATGGAAAGATGTAAGAGCAACACTGTAGTGATGATGGGAGATTTTAATTTTCCCAGCATTGACCGGGATTCACTTGCTGTTAGAGATCTGGATGGAGCAGAATTTGCAAGGAACATCCAGGAGGGTTTTAGAGAGCAATATGCAAATAGTGCAACTTGGGAAGGGGCCACACTGGATCTGGTGTTGTGGAATGAGCCCGGCCAGGTAGTTGAAGTTTCAGTAGGCGATTACTTTGGGGATAGTGATCACAATTCGGTAAGTTTTAGAATACTCATGGACAAAGATAAGAGTGGTAGTAAAGGAAGAGTGCTAAATTGGGGAAAGGCCAACTATACCAAAATTCAGCAAGAGCTGGGGAATGTAGATTAGGAGCAGCTGTTTGAAGATAAATCTACATTTGATATATGGGAGGCCTTTAAAGAGAGGTAGATTAGAGTACATTGGAATGCAGACTTGTCCCTGTGAAAATGAGGGCTAGAAATGGCAGGAGTAGGGAAGCATGGATGACAGGTGAAATTGTGAGACTAGCTAAGAAGAAAAAGGAAGCATACAGGTGACTGAAAATAGATGAAGCTCTGGAAGAACTTCAGGAAAATAGGACCAATCTGAAATGAGGAATTAAGAGGGCTAAAAGGTGTCATGAAATATTTTTAGCAAACAGAGTTAAGGAAAATCCCAAAGCCTTTTATTTGTATACAAGGAGCAGGACGGTAACTAGAGAAAGAGTTGGCTCACTCAAGGACTCAGAAGGAAAGTTATGCGTGGAGTTAGAGAAAATGGGTGAGATTCTTAATGTGTACTTTGCATCGGTATTCTCCGAGGAAAGGAACATGATGGATATTGAGATTAAGGATGGATGTTTGATTCCTTTAGGTCAAGATGGCATAAGGCGGGAAGAAATGTTGGGTATTCTAAAAGACATTAAGATGGACAAGTCCCCAAGTCCAGATGGTATCAATCCCAGTTTATTGAGGGAAGCAATGGAGGAAATAACTGGGCCCTTAACATATATCTTTGCAGCATCTTTGAACATTGGTGAGGTACCAGAGGACTGAAGAATTGTGAATGTTGTCCCCTTGTTTAACAAGGGTAGCAGGGATAGTCCAGGTAATTATAGAATGGTGAGACTGGCATCAGTGTTAGGGAAGCTGCTGGTGAAGATACTGAGGGATAGGATCTATTAACATTTGGAAGAAAATGGGCTTATCAGAGATAGGCAACATGGTTTTGTACAAGGAAGATCATGTCTTACCAACATAACAGAATTCTTTAAGGAAGTGACAAAGTTGATTGATGAGGCTGGAGATGTCATATACATGGACTTCAGCAAGGCGCTTGATAAGGTTCCCCATGGTAGGCTGATGGAAAAAGTGAAGTTACTTGGGGCTCAATGTGTACTAGTTAGATAGGTAGAGAATTGGCTGGGCAGCAGGAGACAGAGAGTAGTTGTGGAAGGTAGTTTCTCAAAATGGAGAACTGTGACCACAGTTCCATGAGGATCTGTGCTGGGACAACTGTTGTTTGCGATATACATAAATGATCTTGAGGAAGGTATAGGTGGTTTGATCAACAAGTTGCAGATGTCACTTATATTGGTGAAGTAGCAGATAGTGAAGGGGACTGTCAGAGAATGCAGCAGAATACAGATAAATTGGAGAGTTGGGCAGAGAAATGGAGTTCAATCCAGGCAAATGCGAGGTCATGCATTTTGAAAGATCCAATTCAAGAGTGAACTCTACAGTAAATGGAAAAGCCCTGAAGAAAATTGATGTACAGAGTGATCTGGGTGATCAGGTCCATTGTACCCCAAAGGTAGCAGCGCAGGTCGATAGAGTCATCAAGAAGGCATATAGCATGCTTCTCTTCATTGGGCAGGATATTGAGTACAAGAGTTGCAGGTCACATTACAGTTGTACAGGACTTTGGTCCTGCCACATTTGGAATACTGTGTACAATTCTGGTCACCACATTACCAAATGGATGTGGATAGTTTGGAGAGAGTGCAGAGGAGATTCACTAGGATGTTGCATGGTATGGAGAATGCTAGCTATGAAGAGAGGTTGAGTAGATTAGGATTATTTTCATTAGAAAGACGGAGGTTGAGGGCGACATCGTTGAGGGCTACAAAACCATGAGATGTTTCAACAGGGTAGATAGCAAGAAGCTTTTTCACAGAGTAGGGCACTCAATTACTAGGGATTAGATTAGATTACATTACAGTGTGGAAACAGGCCCTTCGGCCCAACACGTCCACACCGACCCGCCGAAGCGCAACCCACCCATATCCTTACATTTACCCCTTACCTAACACTATGGGCAATTTAGCATGGCCAATTCACCTGACCTGCACATCTTTGGACTGTGGGAGGAAACCGGAGCACCCAGAGGAAACCCACGCAGACACAGGGAGAACGTGCAGACTCCACACAGTTAGTCGCCTGAGGCGGGAATTGAACCCGGGTCTCAGGCGCTGTGAGGCAGCAGTGCTAACCACTGTGCCACCGTGCCATGAGCTCAAGGTGAGAGAGGAGAAGTTTAAGAGAGATATGTGTGGAAAGTTCTTTACGCAGAGGTTGGTGGGTGCCTGGAACACGTTGCCAGCGGAGGTTGTAGAGGCGGGCACGATAGCCTCATTTAAGATGTATCTAGGCAGATACATGAATGGCTAGGGAGCAGAAAATAGGCAACACGTTTAGATAGAGGATCTGGATCAGCACAGGATGGAAGGCCAAAGGGCCTGTTCCTGTTGTGGAAGTATCTTTGTTCTTTATTTAATTCATGGTTTCTCAATTCCCACACTTGGATGACAAACATTCATTCCTTTGAAGTCAATGATAGCATTTGGAGAGTTGGGGTAAAATATGCATTTCATAATTTCATTTAATTCTCACAGAAAACTAGTTTTTTTTTAGATTAGATTACTTACAGTGTGGAAACAGGCCCTTCGGCCCAACAAGTCCACACCGCCCCGCCGAAGCGCAACCCACCCATAACCCTACATTTACCCCTTACCTAACACTACGGGAAATTTAGCATGGCCAATTCACCTGACCTGCACATCTTTGGACTGTGGGAGGAAACCGGAGCACCCAGAGGAAACCCACGCAGACACGGGGAGAACGTGCAAACTCCACACAGTCAGTCGCCTGAGGCGGGAATTGAACCCGGGTCTCTAGCACTGTGAGGCAGCAGTGCTAACCACTGTGCCACCGTGCCGCCCACTAGTTATTCAAATACCACCTGGTTTCAAACATTCCATTGATTCCACTGGACAATAAACAATGATTTTCCAAATTCACAGGATTTGTAGCGAGAAATAGAACCACCTTTCAAAAATTATAAAAACATTTTGTATTCAATGGGTCAATAGTTGAAATATATTTTATATGGATGAGTGAGTAATTTAGATCAATTTTTTCTAAATGTTAAATTCTTTTCATGTTACTTAATTTTCTTTACTTTTCAAAGACAGTGCTGTTATAATACTATGGTGTATTTCTCTCAGTCAATGGACAGCAATATCATGTGAGCAAAAAAACAAGTTTATTGATACTTACAGTCATTGTGAGAACAAGCAATAGAGATCAGCCAATGTAAATGCCAGTGTAAGAAGAACCTAAAGAGAGGAGGACTGAACAGTTCAGAGGCGGAAGGTTCAATGAAATCAGCAAACAAAGTGTAGGCAAATGTGATATCTTTTCAAGCAGTGAAGAGTTGAATTTCAGTATATCTTTCAGGCTTAAAATCCTAAAATCAATATATGGCAAGTCATTGGGCTGAACTTTCTTTATTTTGATAAAAGGTAATTTCAAGTTTCATGGGGGGATTTTCTCTGTGACGCGTTTTCCCATACTATCATCCTAAAATTGTGTCATTACTACTTACCAAGTATCTGTGACACCCCTTAGTCTGATAGTAACCTGGTGCTCCTATTCAACATAGCCAGAAGCATTTGGTCATGCTGGAATATCTAGGATTTCTGATGCTGGTGCCTTCTTTAAAAGGTTAGCATGCACCCAGTCAAGTGCCAGCAGTCCAGAGCTACCCTGCATGCTTCTTGACATTTACCTTGGACATGAAAGAAAGGAAAATTGACATGCTGCCTTGTGGACCTGGACATCCAGGTGCAAAGGAGGGCTATTCTCTTGCCCTGAGGATCGCCAGCCGATGCTCCGATGCCAGACCCTGCCAGCCAGGTCTAAGGTTGATGGATCAATGCAGCAATGCCACAAGAAGGTCATTGGTTCTTTCCACTGCACCAGGGTAAGTACCACAAACTCCTGCCTGCTAAGTTGCACTCATTGAATCTCTTCTACTGCACCCACATCACCACCAAGGTTCTTGCTCTACCACTCTCACTATCACATGCAACATCTCGCCTTGCTCAGTCTCTCCTACACAATCCCCCAGATTATTAACCCTCCTTGACCTCTCGTCCTTTTACTCACTCACTCAGGACACCACACTACCTTTCCCATCAGTCTCACTGAATTCTCCCTTTGCTTCATTCCAGGAGAAAGTGTCCACAGTAGGTAAGGAAGAGCCAAGATGAGTCACAGAGTGCCGAATATCTCCTTTCTCACCCCGATAATGAAAGGATCCTG
This sequence comes from Chiloscyllium plagiosum, assembly GCF_037043375.1. Taxonomy (NCBI): domain Eukaryota; kingdom Metazoa; phylum Chordata; class Chondrichthyes; order Orectolobiformes; family Hemiscylliidae; genus Chiloscyllium; species Chiloscyllium plagiosum. The sequence goes on along the minus strand of NW_028270154.1, from coordinate 66,491,910 downwards.
ACTGTCTCTGCCCCAAACAGCTGAATAACTGTCCCCAAGCCCATGGAATAACTTCAGGGGATGCCCTTGACTGACTATTCAGGAAACTCCCCTGGTGATGGCAGCCCCCGGACTTAACTGGCTTTCTTTTGTGCTAAGCTGAAAATGTGTTGCTGGAAAAGCGCAGCAGGTCAGGCAGCATCCAAGGAACAGGAGAATCGACGTTTCGGGCATAAGCCCTTCTTTAGGAATCTTTTGTGCTTTTGTGCTAAACAGCAAGTCAAGGCAGAAGTACTCTGAGTCTTTATGTTCTGGCTGAGGGATCAAAGCATAAAATAGCAAGGCAATGCCAGGTTACTGTGTGCATCCATGTAGATGCCAAGTGAGAACATGCTAAAAGAGCACACAATCAGGCCTGAGATGCTTTCTGGTGCAGCCTATGAACTGGGTGCCTGTCCCAGTGCATAAAAATATCCTTGTTGCAACATTCAAATGAAAGATGCCAGTGCACACTTAAGTTCAGCATTAAAGCATACTTGCAGTGGATCTGAGGTGTGCTGTGATGATGTGAAGAAGCTAATAGATTTTGGAAATCAATCATGAATGCGGGACAGGCTTTATCACTGTTAGAGAGCTGACCCTGAGAAGTTGGCATGAAGTGCCCAGGATGATGGCCTGGAGGATGAATGGTAAGCTGATTTTCCAGGAATCCGCTCTGACTTTCGTGTCAGGATTTTTTTGCCATCTAGCTTCTAGCCAGTGAATGGGAGAACTGTAGGAATTTTCTAATCAATATTTTCAGGGATGACCTGATAGAGTCTACAAAATTGTGAGAGGCATAGATAGGGTGGATAGTCAGAGGCTTTTTTCCAGGGTAGAAGTTTCAGTTACAAGGGGGCACAGTGAGAGGGGGAAAGTTTAAGAGAGATGTGCAAGGGATGTTTTTCACACAGAAAGCAGTAGAAGCCTGGAACACACTGCCAAAAGAGCTGGTGGAAGCAGGCACATTGGCAATGTTGAAGTGACATCTGGATGGTTACATGAATAGGGAGGGAATAGAGGGATACAGACCGAATAAGAGCAGAAGGTTTGTTTTTTAGTCTAGTTAGGGCATGATGATTGGCACAGGCTTGGAGGCCAAATGCCTGTTCCTGTGCTGTACTTCTATTTTGTTCTTTTATGTTATTACATACCTATGGAGCAGGTGAGACTTAAATCCAGGCCTCCTGGCTTACAGTTAAGGACATTAACACTGACATAAAAACTCAATGGGAAACTGTATAGTGATGAGATGAAATTAGGTAGCAATGAGAGTGATAATGAGCAATACTTCTTGTTAGCAGACCTTAGCACTACTCACTCATGAGAATCTCATTTTCAACATCTGGGACTTGGTTGGAAAATGCAACTTTATGACCTCAACATTGAGAAGGGCCTCACTTAACAGCTCATATAATTTTCCTCAATTTCTTGCTAGAGCCCACATTGTTCAGAGCTTGGGAAGATTCTGTCTTATGTTTCCACTTTTGTCCAATTACAATGAATGAAGCCTTTATTTACCATTGACCTGTGGTGGCCATGGTTTGCAGATAGATTGCAAAAAGCAGGAGTGCATGCCAATGCTGATAGACATTAAGTGGCATTTGGATGCTAACAACAGTACAAGACCCACATTTGAATGTATTATTGGACAAAAGAATGATCACTAAATCAAAGCAAAACTATGTGTCTCCAATAGTAATTCTGTAACTTTCATTTTGTAACAGGTGAGACAATATAAGATAAGGGTTGGCTCCATTCTTTTATGTATTTGATATCTTGGTAAATTAAGTACTTCATTCTCCAAATAAATCATGTTGAGCTTACCAATCAAAATAAGAATACCATTTTTTCAAGCTTTTTTTTATTTTTAAAATGATGCAATTACAATCATAAGCTATTGGAATGATTAGCCAGCTTTCACATCTTTATTATTATGCACTTCACAAATCAACATACAATAGACAATGGACAATAGGTGCAGGAATAGGCCATTCTGCCCTTCGAGCCTGCACCACCATTCAATAAGATCATGGCTGATCATCCTTAATCAGTATCCTGTTCCTGCCTTATCTCCATAACCCTTGATTTCACTATCCTTGAGAGCTCTATCCAACTCTTTCTTAAATGAATCCAGAGACTGGGCCTCCACTGCCCTCTGGGGCAGAGCATTCCACACACCCACCACTCTCTGGGTGAAGACGTTTCTCCTCATCTCTGTCCTAAATGGTCTACCCTGTATTTTTAAGCTGTGTCCTCTGGTTCGGCACTCACCCATCAGCAAAAACATGTTTCCTGCCTCCAGAGTGTCCAATCCTTTAATAATCTTATATGTGTCAATCAGATCCCCTCTCAGTCTTCTAAACTCATGGGTATACAAGCCCAGTCGCTCCAGTCTTTCAGTGTAAGGTAGTCCTGCCATTCTAGGACTTGACCTCGTGAACCTACGCTGCACTCCCTCAATAGCCAGGACGTCTTTCCTCAAATTTGGAGACCAGAACTGCACACAGTACTCCAGGTGTGGTCTCACCAGGTCCCTGTACAGCTGCAGAAGAACCTCTTTGCTTCTATACTCAATCCCTCTTGTTATGAAGGCCAGCATGCTATTAGCCTTCTTTACTACCTGCTGTACCTGCATGCTTACCTTCATTGACTGGTGTACAAGAACACCCAGATCTCTCTGTACTGCCCCTTTACCTAAATTGATTACATTTAGGTAGTAATCTGCCTTCCTGTTCTTGCCACCAAAGTGGATAACCATACATTTGTCCACATTAAACTGCATCTGCCATGCATCTGACCACTCACCTAACTTGTCCAGGTCACCCTGTAATCTCCTAACATTCTCATCACATTTCACCCTGCCACCCAGCTTAGTATCATCAGCAAATTTGCTAATGTTATTGCTAATACCATCTTCTATATCATTAACATATATTATAAAAAGCTGCAGTCCCAGTACTGATCCCTGCGGTACCCCACTGGTCACTGCCTGCCATTCCAAAATGGAGCCGTTATTCACTACTCTTTGTTTCCTATCAGCCAACCAACTTTCAATTCAAGTTAGTACTTTGCCCCCAATACCATGCGCCCTAATTTTGCTGACTAACCTCTTATGTGGGACTTAACATAGAACATAGAACAATACATCACAGAACAGGCCCTTTGGCCCACGATGTTGTGCCGAACATTTTTCCTAGTTTAAGCACCCATCCATGTACCTATCCAATTGCCGCTTAAAGGTCACCAATGATTCTGACTCTGCCACTCCCACAGACAGCGCATTCCATGCCCCCACCACTCTCTGGGTAAAGAACCCACCCCTGACATCTCCCCTATACCACCCTTCACCTTAAATTTATGTCCCCTTGTAACACTCTGTTGTACCCGCAGAAAAAGTTTCTGACTATCTACTCTATCTATTCCTCTGATCATCTTATAAACCTCTATCAAGTCACCCCTCATCCTTCGCCGTTCCAACGAGAAAAGGCCTAGCACTCTCAACCTATTCTCATACGACCTATTCTCCATTCCAGGCGACATCCTGGTAAATCTTCTCTGCACCCTCTCCAAAGCTTCCACATCTTTCCTAAAGTGAGGCGACCAGAACTGCACACAGTACTCCAAATGTGGCCTAACCAAAGTCCTGTACAGTTGCAACATCACTTCACGACTCTTGAATTCAATCCCTCTGCTAATGAATGCTAATACACCTTGGGCCTTCTTACAAGCTCTATCCACCTGAGTGGCAACTTTCAAAGATCTATGAACATAGACCCCAAGATCCCTCTGCTCCTCCACCTTACTAAGAACCCTACCGTTAACCCTGTATTCCGCATTCTTATTTGTCTTTCCAAAATGGACAACCTCACATTTGTCAGGGTTGAACTCCATCTGCCACTCCTCAGCCCAGCTCTGCATCATATCTAAGTCTCTTTGCAGCCGACAACAGCCCTCCTCACTATCCACAACTCCACCAATCTTCGTATCATCTGCAAATTTACTGACCCACCCTTCGACTCCCTCATCCAAGTCATTAATAAAAATGACAAACAGCAGAGGACCCAGAACTGATCCCTGCGGAACTCCACTTGTAACTGGGCTCCAGGCTGAATATTTACCATCTACCATCACTCTCTGACTTTGACCGGTTAGCCAGTTTTCTATCCAAATGGCCAAATTTCCCACTATCCCATGCCTCCTGACTTTCCGCATAAGCCTACCATGGGGAACCTTATCAAATGCCTTACTAAAATCCATGTATACTACATCCACTGCTCTACCCTCATCCACATGCTTAGTCACCTCCTCAAAGAATTCAATAAGACTTGTAAGGCAAGACCTACCCTTCACAAATCCGTGCAGCCAGTCCCTATTCAAGCAGTGTCTTTCCAGATACTCATAAATCCTATCCCTCAGTACCCTTTCCATTACTTTGCCAACCACCGAAGTAAGACTAACTGGCCTGTAATTCCCGGGGTTATCCCTATTCCCTTTTTTGAACAGGGGCACAACATTCGCCACTCTCCAGTCCCCTGGTACCACCCCCGTTGACAGTGAATACGAAAAGATCATTGCCAACGGTACTGCAATTTCCTCTCTTGCTTCCCACATAATCCTAGGATATATCCCGTCAGGTCCGGGGGACTTGTCTATCCTCAAATTGTTCAAAATGTCCAACACATCTTACTTCCTAACAAGTATCTCCTCTAGCTTACCAGTCCGATTCACACTCTCCTCTTCAACAATACGGTCCCTCTCGTTCGTAAATACTGAAGATAAGTACTCATTCAAGACCTCTCCTATCTCTTCCGACTCAATACACAGTCTCCCACTACTGTCCTTGATCGGACCTACCCTCGTTCTCGTCATTCTCATGTTTCTCACATACGCATAAAATGCCTTGGGGTTATCCTTGATCCTAGCCGCCAAAGATTTTTCATGCCCTCTCTTAGCTCTCCTAATCCCTTTCTTCAGGTCCCTTCTGGCTATCCTGTATCCCTCCACTGCTCTGTCTGAACTCTGTTTCCTCAATCTTATGTAAGCCTCCTTCTTCCTCTTTACAAGACATTCAACCTTCCTCGTCAACCAAGGTTCCCTCACACGACCATCTCTTTCCTGTCTGACAGGTACATACATATCAAGGACACGTCGTATCTGTTCCTTGAAAAAGTTCCACATTTCCACGATATCCTTCCCTGACAGCCTATGCTCCCAACTTATGCTCCTCAGATCCTGTCTTACAGCATCATATTTACCCTTCCCCCAATTGTAAAACCTACCCTGTTGCATGCACCTATCTCTCTCCATAACCAAGGTGAAAGTCACAGAATTGTGGTCACCATCACCAAAATGTTCACCCATTAACAAGCCCATCACTTGTCCCGGTTTGTTACCAAGTACCAAATCCAATATGGCCTCCCCTCTGGTCTGACAATCTACATACTGAGTTAGAAAAGCTTCCTGGACACACTGCACAAACACCACCCCATCCAATCTACTTGATCTAAAGAGCTTCCAATCAATATTTGGGAAGTTGAAATCGCCCATGACTACTACCCTGTGGCTTCTGCACCTTTCCAAAATCTGTTTCCCAATCTGTTTCTCCACATCTCTGCTGCTATTGGGGGGCCTATAGTAAACACCCAACAATGTGACTGCACCTTTCCTATTTCTGACTTCAGCCCATACTACCTCCAAAGGCAGATCCCCCTCGAACTGCCTTTCTGCAGCCGTTGTACCATTTCTAATTAGCAACGCCACCCCCCCTCCTTTTTTACCACCCTCCCTAATCTTACTGAAACATCTGTAACCAGGAACCTCCAACAACCATTCCTGTCCCTCTTCTATCCACGTTTCTGTGATGGCCACAACATCGTAGTCCCAGGTACTGTTTGTATGTGAGAGTGTGTATGTTAGAGAGTGTGTGTGTGAGAGAGTGTGAGTGTGTATGAGAGAAAATGAGTGTGTGTTAGTGTGTGAGGGAGTGTGTGTGCCTTTGTATGTCTGTTTGTGTGTGTCTGTGTGAGAGGTTGTGTGAGTGTGCTTGAGAGTGTGAGTATGAGCTGAGTGTATGTGTGTGCACATGAGAGTATGCGTGCGTGAGTGTGTGTGTGCGAGTGTGCATGGAGCTTTATCAAAAGCCTTCTGAAAGTCCAGGTACACTACATCTACTGGATCTCCCTCGTCCATCTTTAGAGTTACATCCTCAAAACATTCCAGAAGATTAGTCAAGCACGATTTCCCCTTCATAAATCCATGCTGACTCTGACCTATCCTGTTACTACTATCCAGATGTGTCCTAATTTCATCCTTTATAATAGATTCCAGCATCTTTCCCACCACTGAGGTCAGTGGTGAGGTCTATAATTTCCTGCTTTCTCTCTCCCACCTTTCTTAAAAAGTGGTACAACATTAGCCACCCTCCAATCCGCAGGAACTGATCCCAAATCAATCAAACTCTGGAAAATAATCACCAACGCATCCACGATTTCTCGAGCCACCTCCTTCAGCACCCTGGGATGTAGACCATCAGGCCCCGGAGACTTATCAACCTTCAGACCTAACAGTTTCTCCAACACCAATTCCTGGCAAATATAGATTCCCTTAAGTTCAGGTCCTTCCGCCATTGTTACGTCAGAGAGATTGCTTGTGACTTCCCCAGTGAACACAGATCTGAAGTACCAATTCAATTCTTCTGCCATTTCTTTGTTCCCCGTAATATATTCCCCTGTTTCTGTCTTCAAGGGCCCAATTTTAGTCTTAACCATTTTTTTGCCTTTCACATACCTAAAAAAGCTTTTACTATCCTCCTTTATATTTTTGGCCAGTTTACACTAAGATGACATTCAAGAGAACAGGCTCCAGCTGGAGAAGGTTCACAAATTACCATTCCCTTTACTCTTTGAAAGAGAACTACTTTGTTCATCATGGCATAATAAAGCCTGAGGGAGTAGGGAAGTAGGAAATATCTTGAATATTCTTGGGAAATCAGTTTTGCAGAAAGCTCTTAAAAGAAGTACATTGCTTATGCCTGAGGGATAATTTAGTTCCAAAAATATTTGCATTTCTAATGTTTACATTATATGCCCAAATGGTATGTATTTACCAGCTCAAGTTGAAATGTTAAAGAGTGATTGTTAAAGTCTGTGTAGAAGAGCATGTCAACTTTATGTAGAGAGATGGTGCCTTTATATTTATCATGTCTGGGAGATGTGTTAGTTGGGATGTTCAGGTACAAAAAGAAGCACCAAGTCTAAGATCTTTCTTTTGAAAAATTAATGATGCTGAAAGTTGGAGCCTGTCTTTTGGTTAGTTTATCTGTGTCCATTTGTTGAAAAATGGAGGATTTGCTCAAGCTGATAGCTAGGAGAAGATTACTACAATGTTCCTTAATGAACCTTCTGGCAGAAAGCAGTCAGCTTGGCAGTTAGCTTGAAAAGAACAGTACAAAAGCTGTGAGATTAGTTTGGAGAATAAAACAACCTAACTATTTTAAAAGCCAGGACAAGGTCAACAGGGTGATTAATAAGGCATACACACATTTGCTGTTATCAATAACAGCATAGATTATAAGAGCAGTGAGGTTATGTTGGAGCTATATGAAGTTTTAAATTGGCCTCAGCTGGAGTACCCTATGCAGTTCTAGTTGTCACACTGATATGATTGCAATGGAAAGGTGCAGAGGTGATTCACCAGGAAGTTAACTGTGTTGGACCCATGAGAGAAGCTGAATAGGCTTGGGCAGAGAAGTCTGAGGAGTACCTGATTGACTAGATTATGAGGGGCAAAGAAAAGGTGGGAAAAACAACCATTCTCCTTAATTAAAGGGTCAGTAAATGGAGACACATAATTTTAAGGTGAAAAGATTTGAGGGGATTTGAGGAAATTGTTTTTCATCCAGATAGTGGTAGGAATCTGAAATGTACTGCCTCTCACAATCTTTAAGAAGTACTTTGATGAGCACTTGACATTCAAGACCATGGGATGCATGTTGGAAAGTGAGGGTTAGTGTAGGTGTAGGCTTGATGGGCTAAAGAGCCTCTTCTGTGCTGTATGATTCTAAGGAGCTGAAACATTCACAGTTGTGAAGTCTAAAGAAAATTGGAGGATCACTCATCCAAAAGCTGTGGAAGGATGCTCATGAAATGTGTTTTTTGAAGATTGACTAATGCACTGAGGAGAATTAAAGTAAATTCTTGGGGCCATGACATATTTTTGTGTTGATCCTAGGAAAGGTCTTTGAACGTCTTATGAGGAAAGGCTGAGAGACTTGGGTCTGTTCTCATTGGAAAGAAGAAGGTTAAGAGGAGATTTGATAGAGACATACAAGATGATCAGAGGATTCGATAGGGTAGATTGTGAAAGTCTTTTTCCTAGGATGATGATGTCAGCTTGTATAAGGGGGCATAACTACAAATTGAGGGGTGATGAATTTAAGGCAGATATCAGAGGCAGGTTCTTTACGCAGAGTGGTAAGGAATGCCCTACCTGCTAATGTAGTCAACTCAGCCACATTAGGGAGATTTAAGCAATCCTTAGATAAGCACATGGATGATTTTGGGATAGTGCAGGGGGACGAGCTGAGAATAGTTCACAGGTCGGTGTAACATTGAGGGCTGAAGGGCCTGTTCTGCGCTGTATTGTTCTATGTTCTATGAAAAGTGAATGAACTTGCAAAACATTGTAGAATAAGGAAACCAGGATTTTGAGACAAGGGGATGTGTGGGGTGGGGGTGGTGACTGAGGAGTAGAACCAAGTAGGATAAGTAATTACAAACTTTAATGATAAATTAATAGTGCTTACTAAATTTAGCTTCTTTTCACAGATAAAATCAAGTTTATTGTTATCAAAAAAATGAAATCTTGTAATGTAGTTCCATGAATTAATTTTTGGGGATTCAGATTTCTTTCTTAAACATTAATCGCAGGATGATAACAGCCTGTCTGTCCAAATGCCTTTTAACACTGCACTTAAGAAGTCGCATTGGACACTTGGGTTATTTTTTCAGAACCAAAAGGTGCAAATGTTGGTTCACGGATTGAAAAAAAGTAGTGAAGGACATCGCGAGGTTAATAGAACTCGTAACTGATTATTCTGCAGAGTAATCCTGCCTTATTTTTATGAACCAATTAGGGATACATATCATTTAAGTTTAGTACCAGTGTACTTCTTAAGACATATTTATTATTTTGCACTCCACTACAATATTTAGACTGATTATGTAGCATCTATTCTGCACTGAGTCTTTGTAATTTTTATGGTTTTGCTAAATGGTCACCTTGCATGATGTATGGAATAACTAACTGGCAACCTTGTACAATTTATTCAGAAATATGCTGGCACTTAAAACACTTGTTTGAGGACATTGTGAAGCAGACGGACAAGCTTCAGGGCTAATATTGAAAGATATTTGTCTGGAATCTGTCTTTTGATGTTCTACATAGTCATGCACAGCTATCTGTTCCAATGGGGGTAAGAGAGTGTAACTCAATGTTTTTTTCAATATAGAGTAGCCATGGAACTGGGAGAATGGCCAGATGCTCTTTAGCCCTTATATGGTATCACCATGGTAACCAGTTCTTTAGCAATGCAGATAATACTGATGCAGTACAACCCACTGTAGAAATGAAATGTCAGTAAGTAATCTCAAAATAACAGTAGCTGTTTTTCACCAACCAGTAGCTTCAGTATTTTGAGGATTTCTTATACTAATGATTTCTACATAACAAGCTTAACAAAAACTATTGAGACACACACACACATTGATAGAATTTGCACCAGTTAAATTCACTGGGGAAGAAAAGAATATGTCTGTGAAAACAACTATAGGCAGCTGTGATTAGTGGTGAGCGCTGCCGTGAATCGTCTTTTCTATGTTGGATCTAAGGGCTTGTTTAGTTAACAATGGTAGCGAATTAACCCTTGCTGCATCCTTACAAGGAGAGGCACTTGTCAATAACAATAGGTACAAGTTACATTGGCTCAATAGGCTTAATCAGTAATGTTAAGGTAAGTTAGAGATAATATTTTGCCTTTATGGCACCTAGAATGGTACCCTTCAACTCTCCATCCAAGATTGTGTGGTATCATCAGAGTGGTTGGAGCCTACTGCATTTGCCAATATTAATTAGTTCAGAACAATAGCAAATTTCTAACAAAATTCAATTCACAAAGTTCATTCTCTCAAATGACACAATGCAGACTGTTTAGATTCTTCATTGTCTAATGCCAATGCTTGCCTCTGAGGAATGTCTTGCAAGGCTACAAAATCAAATTTCCCTCCCTTGGTAAATATGAAAATGTTTGAGTTGACTTTTCATGATTCATGTTTGTCATAAGCCAAAAATACAACTAAACTCACTATATCCTTTACCAAAAATGTATCTCAACCCAACCTGAGAAGAGCATCCTTGTCTGCCTTGGTGCAGAATGTCATATTTCATGTGCTATGCTTGCCAGCAATCCTTATGGGTGAACAGAATGCTGAGCTTTTGTGGTGCCACATAAGTTACAATGGCACTTGTCTGAGATCCTTTATGAAAACCATTTCTGTTATAATGGCAGCTATCAAAAGCTGCAGCACAGCAGGTGTACTAATTCACACCCGACCTATTTTGGAAAGAGTATGTTCCAAGTTCTCTGCTAAACCCTGTGCCAAGTAGGTGGTGGAAAACGTTGTACTCCTTGACAATGAAAGTAGGTTTTACAGTGTACCCAGCACTTTGTTGCGCATACCTATAGGCATTTTTTGGAGTCTAGTCCATCAAAGTCATCAACTGAATCCCCTGCTATGAAACTGCAGAAATACTGTGCAATCTCATCATCCAGAGAGTTTTAATATATTCTATCCATCTCCCCACTTTAGCTTCGACAGGTGTGCAGAACACTTCTTTATTCTATCCACCAAATATACATGCAGTTCAGTATCTGAGCTGATGACTGCAAATGTAAAATCAAGTGTTGATTGTTCTTCCATTTCAATGATTTTTCCAGCCTCCATTATCTGGTAAGTATCATTTTTTGGTATTCTGAAATTAAAATGGGCTGGGTGAGAGGAGGGGAAGAGAAAATATAAAACGAGTTCTTAAAGCACCTACAGTTTTCAACCAATATAAATTAAAAATTGCAGGAAATGTGGGATGTGAGGAGGAGGAATTAATTGGCAAAAATCCAAATCATCTGCCCCAATAGTCCTATAGCATCCACCTCAAGCTCCTTTGCATGGTAGCTGGCACTATCTCCTTCACAAGGGCTAAAAGATATAGATGTTCTTGGTCTCATTCAGTTCTCATCCAGTTGTTGCCTTTGGTATGTGCCATTTTCTGTTGCAAAAAAAAAGGGGAGTTTATCATGCTAATTCCTTTGCCCCCCACACCCTCTTTGCTTCTCTTCCTTCCCCCCCCTTAATTCCCTTCGCCTTCCTCCCCCCACTTCCTTATCATATTTCAGTGGTGTCATTGTCATGATGGAAAATCAGTCTACGTGTATGAGTTGTAAGTAGTGTGTGTGAAGGTTGCAACAATGTTAAATGTGTAAAGATGGGGAGAAGCATTTAATTCAATCGCTGAGCATTGTTTTATGGAAATTGTTTTAGATGGATGTTGGGAGTGTAGTGAATTTAGTTATGGATAAAGACAGCAGTCGATTGAAGATGCTATTTGAAGTTCAGGTTATTCACTCTGATAACCTGCAGACGATCATGAAATATCCTTTTATACTGCACATCCATCACCTGGAGGTCTTCCCATTGTCCCCTAAGCAAATGACAGGAAGGCTACTGGCCACTTTGAAGATACAGGAGGTCTCTCCTTATTCATTCTTCTTCCACTAAGATTTCTAGTGCATGCTCTGAAAAATTTGGTGCCAACTCTCATGGATACAACAATTACAACAAAAGTATCAGAGCATAGGTTCAGTCTCATCACTTATTGTAGCCATAATATACTGATTCTCATAAACAGTTATAGCTATAGTTAAGTTTGGCTGGCCATTGGTGGCGTCAATTCCTTGCTAAATGTGTGCAGTCAATGATCAACGCAAAAAGCTTTAACTTCACACAGCAATCATTCACTATTCTACTCAAAATAAAATGAATGGATATGTTAGTTGTACATTGTGATCACCATGTCTGCTTCCAAGGTGAGCCAATTTCTCCCCCAGTCAACCTGAAGTACTTTAGAACAAAGAGCAATGCAGCACAAGAACAGGCCTTTTGGCCCTTCAAGCCTGCAAAGACACATTTTATCCTTCCATACTAAAACTGTCTTCACTTATAGAGTCCACATCCCTCTGTTCATTTCTTATTCATATATTTATCTAGGAGTTTTTTGAATGCTGCTATTGTGTCTGATTCCACCACCTCCTCTGGCAATGTGTCCCAGGCACTCACCACCCTTCGGGTGAAAAACCTGCCTCACTCATCTCTTTTAGACTCCTTCCCCCACACTTTGAACCAGTGTTCCTTTGGAATTGACCTCCCCACACTGAGAAAAAGCCTCATCCTTTCCACTCTATCCATACTGTTCACAATTTTATAAACTTCCATCAGGTCATCCCTTAATATCCCGCATTCCAGGAAAAACAAACCCAATCTATTAAACCTTTCTTTACAGCTAAAACCCTCCAGACTAGGCAACATTCTGGTAGGCCTTTTCTGTATCTTTTCCAAGGCATGAACATTCTTCTGGTAATGTGGTCACTATAACTGTTCGCAATATTCCAAATGTGGTCTATCTAAAGTTCTATAAAACTGCAGCCTAACTTGCCTATCCTTTTACTCAATGCCCCTCCCAATGAAGGCAAGCATACCATAAGCCTTTTTTACTAACTTATCTACCTGCACTGCCACCTTCAGTGATCTGTGGACCTGCACACACAAATCTCTCTGTATATTAATACTTCTAACAGTTCTGACATTCACAATATAATTTCCACCTATACTTGACCTTCCAAAATGCATCACCTCACATTTGTCCAGATTATTCTCTCTCTGCCATTTTTCTGCTCATGCCTCTAACTGATCTATATCCTATGTATCCTCTGACAATCCTCCTCTCTATCCATGACTCTACAAATCTTTGTATCATCTGGAAATATACTAATTAGATGAGCCATGTTTTCCTCTGAATCATTCATATAGACCATGAACAGCAGAGGTCCCAGCACTGATCCCTGTGGAGCTCCACTAATCACAACCCTCCATTCTGAAAAGCATCCTTCCACCGCTACCCTCTGTCTCTTATGACTAAACCAATTCTGTATCCATGTTGCCAGCTCACCCCTGATACCATGTGACTTCATCTTTTTTAATATATGATTAAAGTAAATGTGGTTTATTGATACTTCTGCACATGTGGTTCTTACAGCTGATTTTATGCAGTTATAAACATTTTTAATAGATTGAAGCTAATCTCATTAATGCTGAGAGGTTCTTCAGCAAAACCAAGCTGTCAGATGAAATATGGAATGAAATTTGTGATATTAGTAAATGTCTCTCACTACATAAGTGCTGTATTAGTGTTACAATGAAGAAAGATATGTTTGAACTAAATCTACTTCATACTGCTAGAGATGTAAGACTGTTTACCACTTCAACCGTCAGAAAGCAGTAGAGCATCACGTGGGGATAACATTCTTTCTCACGTTCTGCTCTCATGTAAGCTCACTCATAATTGTTAAACTTGTGAAAGCACAAAGCTCTTTGTCATTCTGAATGGGAAATAATTCTTTGGTCATAGCATAGGTAAAATAAAAGTAAAAGTACGAGCTGCTGAAACTGCAGAGGGAACTTTACAAGTGATTAACGAATGCCTAGAAAATTTGTTGGAAGCTTGCCAAGGAACGATGCCTAACAACAGAGCACTGAAGAAAATGGTTCGTAGGACAAGGAAAGAAATTGCTGCTTCCCCAGTAAATCCAAGAAATTTAGAAGAACTTGTAATTCCAGATAGCTTTAAAACATATTCTGTTAATAAATATAATGAAGAACAATTTTTACTAGTCGACAGCGGTAGCACCATCTGCAGAATTCTTATATTTGGAAGAAAAATGAATGCCGAGTTTCTGAAACAATTAAAAAGTTATATGTTGATGGAACATTCAAAGTTTCCCCACCTTTCACAAGTTGATGTTATTTAGGGGAAATACGTAAAGGTGTGTTCCCACTGTTGTTTGCTTTACTCCCAAATAAGTTACAAACAACATATGATAAATTATTTGAAATGGTTCTGTAAATACAGCCTGAATGCCGCCCTGACATTATCAACTGTGACTTTGAACTTGCAAATTTCAAAAGTTTACAGCTGCATTTTCCTTCTGCAGAAATCCGGGGATTTTTTTTCATCTGGCTCAAAATATGAGAAAACATCTTGCCAGTTTGGGACACTTGAGTAAGTATAACATTGACTCGGAATTTTCTTTGAGAGCTAAAATAATAATTGGTCTTGCATTTATTCTGATTGAAAACATTGATAAAGCTATTGAACATTTGGCTGATGTGCTTCCAGATGAACTGCAACCGCTGCTGGACTGGTTCGAGGATAACTATGTAGGTAGAAGATTACGCAGAGGAAATGGTAGACATCCATCGCTTTTTCCAGTTGGAATGTGGAATTTATATGAAAGAACTTTAAACATTGAAGACAGAACAAACAATCATGCAGAAGCTGCCCACAGGAGATTACAATGCGATCTTGGAGTGGAACATCCAATCATTTGGAAATGTATTGACAGTTTACGAAAAGTTTGGGTGAAGATTTGTAGTTCGGGTGCTCGTTGTTGTGGTTCTGTTCGCCAAGCTGGAAATTTTTGTTGCAAACGTTTCGTCCCCAATACACCGGCCAAATACAGCGGACAGCTGAAACTGACGACCGGAAGTGGCAGGGACAGGCCACTATAAATGCTGGAGGAAACACCACAGAAGCGCTTCACAGGAGGCTCCCAAGCACTGAGGATGTCACCTAGACAGGGGACGAAACGTTTGCAACAAAAATTTCCAGCTCGGCGAACAGAACCACAACAACAGTTTACGAAAAGTTCAGAGAGGAAGGGACATTTACTACGAGCATCTCATAGCAGGGCACGATATTTCATTGAAATTAAAGAAATTCAGTGAAGCAGATGCTAGAATACAAACACTCGTAAGAAGATTTAGTGAGAGAAATGATGTTGAGTATTTACGAGGGACTGCCCATAACTTTGAGTAAACGTCATATTTTAGATTTTTCGTAATTAACTTTTTTTTTCTTTTTAAGATTTTTATTAAAGAGAATAAACATTATTTTTATTTTTATTGCTTTGATTAATGCTTTTAACTAAGCCTGTAAAGGAATAAATATGAGCTGCACCGAAATAGTTCTGCACCTAAATGGGTCTAACCACTAAGACAAAGCACTGAGGATGGCAAGGGTACAAAATGTACTTTGGGTGGGGGAGTTCAATGTCTACCACCACGACTGGCTCACAGTAGTACAATTGATCAATCTGATAGAGTCCTAAAGAACATAGCTACTAAACTGAGTCTGCAGCAGAAGGTGAGGGATCCAACAAGAGGGAAAAACATACTTGATCTCATTCTTCCCAAGCTGCCAGCTGCGCATGCATCTATCCATAACAGTACAAGTAAGAGTGACCATTGCACATTGACCCAGCACCACCATGAAGTCCTGCCTTCACGTTGAGAATAACTTCCATCATGCTGTGCGTCACTATCACCGTACTAAATGAGACAGACTTCAAAGTAATTTTAGCAACCCAAGACTATCCATGAGATATGTGGGGCATCAATAGCAGCAGAATAGTAGTCCAGCACAATCTGTAACCTCATGGCCAGGCATATTCCCCACTCAACCATTACCATCAAGCCCGTGGATCAACCCTGGTTCAACGTAGCGTGCAGGAGGGCATGTCATGAACAGTACCAGGCATACCTGAAGATGAGGTGTCAACTTGGTGAAGCTGCCAAACAGGACTACTTGCATGCCAAACAGAATAAGCAGGGAGAAAGTGGGGACTGCAGATGCGGGAGATCAGAGTCAAAAAATGTGGAGCTAGAAAAGCACTGCTGGTCAGGCAGTATCTGAGAAGCAGGGGAGTCAATGTTTTGAGCATAAGCACTTCATCAGGAATGTGGGGGAGGCCCAAGAGGGCTGGGGTATAAATGGGAGGGGTGGGGCTAGGGGGAAGGTAGCTAGGAATGCAAGAGGTAGATGAAGGTGAGAGATGATGCTGTTGGGTTGGAGCAGAGGGTGGAACGGATAGGTGGGAAAGAAGATAGACACATAGAACAGTTCAAGCGGGCGGTGCCGAGTTGGAGGGTTGGACCTGGGATAAGGTGGGGGGGAGGGGAGGTGAGGAAACTGGTGAAATCAACATTTGGGCCTCCCCCACATTCATGATGAAGAATTTATGCTCGAAACGTCAACTCTTCTGCTCCTCGGATGCTACCTGACCAGCTATGCTTTTCCAGCACCACACCTTTTGAAACAGAATAAGCAGCAAGTCATAGACAGAGCTAAGTGATCCCACGACCATAGGGTGAGATCTAAGCTTTGCAGTCCTGTCACATCCAGTCTTAAATGATGGTGGGTGATCACAGGAGGAGAAGGAGGCTCCACGAATATCTGCATCCTCAATAATGGAAGAACCCAGCATATCAGTGCAAAAGATAAGGCTGAACCTTTCACAGAAATCTTCAGCCAAAAGTGTCAAGAGGATGATCCAATTCAGCCTCGTCCACTGATCACCAGCATTACAGATTCCAGTCCTCAGCCAATTCAATTCACTCCACGTGATATCAAGAAATGGTTGCCGACATGGATACTACAAAGACTATGGGCCCTGACAACATTCTTGCAATTGGACTGAAGATCTGTACTCCAGAATTTGCTGCTCCTCAAGCCAAACTGTTTCAGTACGGTTACAGCACGAGCATCTCCCCAACAATGTGGAAAATTGCCCAACAATTGTACATAAATGCAGGACAAATTCAACCCAACTAATTACGGTCCCATAAATCTACTCCTAATCATCCCTAAAGAAATGGAAGGTGTCATCAACAGTGCTATCAAGCAGCACCTGCTCAGCAAAAACCTTCTCAGTGATGCCAAGTCTGGATTCTGCCAGGACACCTCATTACAGCCTTGGGTCAAACATGGACAGAAGAACTGAATTCCAGAGGTGAGGTGAGAGTGACAGCCCTTGAAATCAAGGCTGCATCTGACGGACGTGGTATGAAGGAGGCCTAGCAAAATTGGAATCAATGGGTATCAAGGGCAAACTCTCCAATGGATGGAATCAAAACTGGGACATAAAAAGATGGTTGTTGGAGGTCAGTCATTGCAGCTTCAGGACATCTCTGCAGGAGTTTCTCAGGGTAGTGTCCTAGGCCAGGGATGGGGAACCTGCAGCCTTAAGGCCATATGCGGCCTTTCAAGCCATTGTGTGTGGCCTTTTTCTTCAAAAGGAAATTTCAAATGAACATTTTGCCCAGTTAGCAAAGGTCATTGATGAGCAGGAGGATTCTTGCGAATTACTTGAAGAATACGCAACTGTTATCGACTTAGTAATTGGAGAATACAATGAAAGGTTTTCTGACTTTGAGAATCATGACATCACACTCAATTAGCATTTCAACCTCACCTAGTTGATGTCTCCAAGGCTCCAAAAGTACTACAGATGGAATTGAGTGAGCTCTCAGAAGATGATATTTTCAAGTCCTTATTTGATGCTAAGAAAGATCCGATTGAAATATGGAAAAATGCAATAGAATACCCATGCCTTCGGCAACATGCATGAAAAATGCTTTCTTGCTTTTCAACCACTTATTGCTGTGAATCTGCATACTCCTACTTAAAAATCAAGACGTCCTTTAGGTCACAAACGACAGATACCCATCTAGAGGATCAGCTAAAACTGCAGACCTCCATGCTGCAACCAAATATTCAAATGCTTTCCTACAAAAAGGAGTTACAAAGTCATTAAAAGGTTAGTTAACTTTAGAATTAACTTTTTTTTTTAGTTAGTACATAGTAGTTAGATTTTTACAAATAAATATGAATTTTGAAGAATATATAAATGAAGTTTCTTGGATGCGGCCTTATTAAATTACAATTAACATAATGCGGTCTTCCAACATGAAAAGGTTCCCCACCTCTGTCCTAGGCCCAACCATCTTCAGTTGCTTCATCAATGACCTTTCCTCCATCATAAGGTCAGGAATGGTGATGTTTGCTGATGATTGCACAATATTCAACACAATCCTCAGATACTGAAGCAGTCCATGTTCAAATGCAATAAGATCTGGTCAATATCCAGGCCTAGGCGGACAAGTGGCAAGTTACATTTGCGCCATAAAAATGCCAGACTATGACCATCACCAACAAGAGACAATCTAGCCACTGCTCTTGACATTCAGTAAGGCATTTGATAAGGTTCCCATGGTAAGCTGATGGAGAAAACAAAGTCGCATGGGGTCCAGGGTGTGCGAGCTAGATAGATAGAGAACTGGTTGAGCAACAGGAGACAGAGAGTAGTAGTAGAAGGGAATTTCTCAAAATGGAGAACTGCGACCAGTGGTGTTCCACAGGGATCTGTGCTAGGGGCACAGTTGTTGTGATATACATAAATGATCTTGAGGAAGGTATAGGTGGTCTGATTAACAAGTTTGCAGATGACACAAAGATTGGTGTAGTAGCAGAAGTGAAGGGAACTGTCAAAGAATGCAGCAGAATATAGATAGATTGGAGAGGTGGGCGAAGAAATGGCAGATGGAGTTCAATACAGGTAAATGCAATGTGATGCATTTTGAAAGATCCAATTCAAGAGCCAACTCGGGGGTAAATGGAAAAACCCTGGGGAACACTGATGTACAGAGAGATCTGGGTGTTCAGGTCTATTGAAGGTGGCAACGCAGGTCGATAGAGTCATCAAGAAGACATATGGCATGCTTTCCTTGATCAGACGGGGTATTGAGTACAAGAGTTGGCAGGTCATGTTACAGTTGTATAGGACTTTGGTTCAGCCACATATGGAATACTGCATTCAGTTCTGGTCGCCACATTACCAGAAAGATGTGGATGCTTTGGAGAGGGTGCAGAAGAGGTTCACCAGGATGTTGCCTGGTATGGAGGATGCTAGCTATGAAGAGAGGTTGAGTAGATTAGGATTATTTTCATTAGAAAGACGGAGTTTGAGGGCAGACCTGATTGAGGTCTACAAAACCATGAAAGATATAGACAGGGTGATAGCAAGAAGCTTTTTCCCAGAGTGGGGGACCCAGTTACATAGGGGTCATAAGTTCAAGGTAAGAGGGGAGAAGTTTAGGAAAACATGCATGGAACGTTTTTTATGCAGAGGGTAGTGGGTACGTGGAATGCATTGCCAGCAGAGGTGATAGCATCATTTAAATATATCTAGACAGATACATGAATGGGCAGGGAGCAAAGGAAACTAGATCCTTGGAAAATAGGTGACAGGTTTAGATAGAGGATCTGGATCAGTGCAGGCTTGGAGGGCTGAAGGATCTGTTCCTATGCTGGAATTTTCTTTTTTTTTGTTCTTTGTTCTTTGTTCTTGAATTGTGTTCCATCACTGAATCCCCAACTGTCAACATCCTGGGGGTTATCATTCACCAGAAACTCAACTGGACTCACCACATAAATACTTTGGCTACAAGAGCAGATCAGAGGGTAGGGATACTGCAGCGAGTAACTCATCTCCTGACTCTTCAAATTCTATGCACGATCAACATGGCACAAGTCAAGAGTGTGATGAAATATTCCCCACTTGCCTGGATGAAAGCAGCCCAACACCACTCAAGAAGTTTGACACTATCTAGGGCAAAGCTTGATTGGCACTACATTCACAAGCATTGACTCCCTCCACTACCATTGCTCAGTAGCAGCAGTGTGTCCTATCTCCAAAATGCACTGCAGGAATTCACCAAAGATCCTCAGACAGTTCCATCCAAACCCACAACCATTTCAATCCAGAAGGACAAGGGCAGCAGATACATGGGAACACCACTACCTTTGAATTTCCCTCCAAGCCAATCATCACCCTGACTTGGAAATATATTGCCAATCCTTCACTTTAACTGAGTCGAAATCCTGGAATTCCCTACCTAAGGGCATTGTGGGTCAACACACAGTAGGTGGACTGCAGCGGTTCAAGAAAGCAGATCTTCTCAAGGGAAAGTAGAGATGAACAAGAAATGCTGGCCAGCCAGTGACGCCCAAATCCTATAAGTGAATAAGTTATTTTTTAAGAAGCAGACATGCAGCATGAGAACAGCACAAAGATTTAGAATGTGAGGAACTCTGATTGTCTCCTAATTTTTTGCAACTTTGGGTTGAGCACTGGAATAGATTTAATTGCAGCAATTCAAAGCACCAGCACTCATGGTGTAAGTAGGTTATTAAATTTACCACTTAATGTGTCTATCAAATAGCTTCACTGATCTGACAAACATTTATGCCTCTGATTTCAATAATTCATTAAATCAATAGCGTCATCTTAATCAATTACATGAAAGCAGTGCGGGGAAAATCTGCACATCTCACAATAGGTTCTTAAATGTATTATTAAAATATTCTAATCTTAAACATGGATGTCTATGGTACAGTGTCTGTGGCAGGAAACCTGGCAGCTTCACCTAATAATGGAGACATTAGTCTCCTGATGTTGGGAAAGTATCACATAAGGGCAGAAGTAGCTGAAGCAGAATTCCTGAACAATAGTAACAGGCTGTCAGTTGGACTTATTCATGAGCCATAGAGTCATAGAGATGTACAGCATGGAAACAGACCCTTCGGTCCAACTCATCCATGCCGAGCAGATATCCTAAATGAACCTAGTCCCATTTGCCAACACTTGACCCTTATCCCTCTGAATCCTTCTTACTCATATATCCATCCAGATGCATTTTAAATTCTGTAATTGTACCAGCCTCCACCACTTCCTCTGGCAGCTCATTCCATACACACACCACACTTTCCACAAAGAATTTGCACTTTAGTCCATTTTATATCTTTCCCCTCTCACCCTAAATCTTTGCCCTTTAGTTCTAGATGCCCCCCACTCCAGGGAAAAGACCTTGTCTATTTATCCTGTCCATGCCCCTCATGATTTTATAAACCTCTAATAGGTTAACCCTCAGTCTGCAATGGTCTAGGGAAAACAGCCCCAGCCTGTTCAGCCACTCCCTATAACTCCAACCCTCCAACCCTGGCAACATCCTTGTGAACCTTTTCTGAACCCTTTTAAGTTTCACAACATCCTTCCCCCTGGAAGGAGACCAGAATTGCACACAATATTCCAACAGTGGCCGAACCAACAACTTGTACAGCCACAATATGACTTCCCAGCTCCTATACTCAATGATCTGACCAATAAAGGTAAGCATACCACATGCCTTCTTCACTATCCTATCAGTTTTTTTCCGTTATCCATGAGCTCAGCAGAATTTATTGGTATATCAGGGATGAAGTGTGAGTCGTGCAGCTTTCCCATGCCTCCCAAGGCCACTCTGTTGGACCTCCTGGCTCATTCCTGAAGAAGGGCCTGTGCCCGAAACGTCGAATCTCCTGTTCCCTGGATGCTGCCTGACCTGCTGTGCTGTTCCAGCAATAAAGTTTCAACTTTGATCTCCAGCATCTGCAGACCTCACTTTCTCCTCCTGGAGGGTGGACTTTTCATAGGCAGGCGCTTTGTGCCTGGTCAAGGGATCTAGCAATCCCCAACTGATCTTAACTCATCTTTGTTTTGACAATGATTTTGGATCTTATGTGGGTGCATTGCCATCAACTGCCTCTGATGTTTGATCAGGGATGAATTGCTGTAGGCCTCTAATTTACCAGTAGCTCTCTGTGGTTAGGACTTACATCATCAATATGTAGGGAAGCCTAATGCTGGCCCCTCTAATGTCTGAAGAGCACTTCTTCCATCTGACATCCCCACTGGAACTGACATTGACTCATGACCAGTTTTCCATTTCGTGAGCAAAGCTCCCAATCAGCAAAATGAAATAATGGTCACTTTTTAGATGGAAATCAAGAATTACTAATCTATATGAAAAGGGGGTCCTACAGCAAAAATAATTTTGAGAGTTACTAATTATCAAAAAGAAAACACTTGCAAGATGTACATATATCATCATGACTGCACATAACCTGCTCAATGATGCTCGGTTTGGGTTCTGCCGGTGCGACTCATCTCCTGGCCTCAATTTAGCCTTGGGCAAAACATAGATTAAAAAACCTCAACTCCAAACGTCAAAGAACCCCAACAAAATAAAAGTCAATTGGAATCAGGGTAAACAACTCAATACAAGTGCAAGATTTTCATTCTTTTTCCTTCAATTGACAATAAGGGTTCGTTTCTACATAAAACATTAAACATAGAACAGTACAGCAATCTGCAGTTCTTCAGCCCTAGTTGCTGTGCCCGCCTTTTATCTTACTCCAAGATCAGACTAACTTCATTGTACTAACTTCCATGTGCCTGTCCAAGGGTCACCTAAACGTCCCTAATGTTTCTGACTCGACTATCACTGCTGGCAGTGCGTTCCACGCACCCACCAATATCTGAGTAAAGAACCTATCTATCTATCAAACTCCCCTAAACCTTCCTCCAATTACTTTAAAATTGTGTCTCCTCGTGGTAAACATTTCTGCCATGGGAAAACAAAATCTCTGGCTATCTACTCTATCTATGCCTCTCAACAGCTTGTAAACCTCTATCAAGTCATCTATCATCCTTCTTCGCTCCAATGAGAAAGGTCCTAGTTCCCTCAACCTATCTTCATAAGATATGCCCTCCAGTCCAGATAACATCCTGGTAAATCTTCTTCGCATCTTCTCTAAAACTTCCACATGTTTCCACATGTTAATGAGATAACCAGAACTGAACACAATATTCTAAGTGTGGTCTAACGAGGGCTTTATAGAGCTGCAGCATAACCTCGCGGCTCATAAACTTGATCTCTCTGCTAATGAAAGCCAAAACACCATACAGCTTCTTGACAGCCCTATCAACCTGGATGGTAACTTTGAGGGATCCATGGATATGGACACAAGATCCCTCTGTTCCTCCACACTGCCTTTAACCCTGTATTCTGCAGTCAGATTCGACCATCCAGACTTTTCCAGGTTGAATCCATCTGCCGCTTATCAGCCCAGTTCTGCATCCCGTAAATGTCTCTTTGCAACCTACAAAAGCCCTCCCCACTATCTACCACACCACCAACATTTGTGTCATTGGCAAACTTACTAAGCCATCCTTCCACTTCCTCATCCAAGTCATTTATAAAAATCACAAAGAGCAGAGGTCCCAGAACTAATCCCTGCGGAATACCACTGGTCACCAAGCGCCAAGCTGAATACTTTCCATCTACCGCCACCCTCTGTTTTCTATGGGCCAGCCAATTCTGTATCCAGACAACTAAATTTCCTTGTATCCCATGCCTCCTTTTTTTGTGAATGAGCTACCATGGGGAACCTTATCAAACATCCATGTACACCGCATCCACTGCTTTTCCTTCATCAATGTGCTTTGTCACATCCTCAAACAATTGAATAAGGTTTGTGAGGCATGATCTGCCCCTCACAAAGCTATGCTGATTATCTCTAATCAAATATGGTTTTCAAAGTAATCATATATCCTGTCTCAGAATCTTCTCCAATACTTTTCCCACCACTGACGTAAGACTGACAGGTCTGTAATTCCCAGGATTATCCCTATTCTCTTTCTTGAACAAGGGAATAATATTTACCAACCTCCAATCATCTGGAACTACTTCATCGCAAAAGGTGTAACAATCCCTTTCCTCATTACTTGTAGTAACCTAGGTTATATCCCATCTGGCCCAGGGGATTTATCTATCCTTATGATCTTCAAAGTTTTCAGCACATCCTCCTTTCTAATATCAACTTGTTCTAGCATATCAGTCTGTGTCATGCTGTCCTTGGAAACATCAAGGTCCCTTCAGGAGTGAATACTGAAACAAAGTATTCATTAAGGACCTCCCTACCTCCTCCAACTCCAGGTGCAAGTTCCCTCCAGTATCCTGATTGGCCCTATCCTCATTCTGGTCATCCTCTTGTTCCACACATAAGTGTAGAATGCCTTAGGATTTTCCTTAATTCCACCCGCTAAAGCTTTTTCATTTTCCCTTCTTGCTCTCGTACGTCCATTCTTCAGTTCCTTCCTGGCTATCTTGTCACCCTCTAAAGCCCTGTCTGATCATTGACTTCACAACCTTAAGTAAGATTCCTTCTTCCTCTTGACTAGATATTCCACATCCCTTGTCACCCAAGGTACTTTCAACCTACCATCAATTCCTTCCCTCAGTGGGACAAACCTGTACAGCATGACCAGCAGGAGCTTCCTAAATAACCTCCACATTTCTGTTGTGCATTTCTCTGAGAATATCTGTTTCCAATTTAGGCACCCCAGTTCCTGCCTAATAACATTGTAATTCTCTCTCCCCCAATTAAATACTTTCCCATACCATCTGCTCCTATCCTTCTCTATGACTATAGTAAATGTCGGAGTTGTGGTCACTATCACCAAAATGCTCTCCCACCGAGAGGTCTGACACCTGGCGTGATTCGTTGCCAAACACCAAATCCAATATGGCCTCCCCTCTAGTCGGCCTATCTACATATTGTATCAGGAATCCTTCCTAGATACACCTGACAAAACTGCTCCATCCAAACCATTTGAAGTCGGTTCCAATCAATATTAGGGAAGTTAATGTCACCCATGACAACAACCCTGCTACATCTGCACATTTCCAAAATCTGCCTCCCAATCTGCTCCTCTATCTCTCTGTTAGTACTGGGGGGCCTGTAGAAAACTCCCAATAAAGCTACTGCTCCTTTCCTGTTTCTGACTTTCACCCTGACTTCTGACTCCATAGACAAATCCTCCTCGATTATCTCCCTTTCTGCAGCTGTTATACTATTGATTAGCAATACCACTCCTCTACCTCTTTTACCTGTCCCCCATTCCTTTTGAAACATCTAAACCCTGGAACATCCAACAACCATTCCTACCCCTGTGATATCCAAATCTCCGTAATGGCCACAACATTATTGTTCCAAGTACTGATCCATGCTCTGAGTTCATCACCCTTATTCCTGACACTTCTTGCATTAAAATAGACACACTTCAACCCATCATACTGACTGTACCTTTGCCCTATCACAGTGCCTATACCTCCTCACAGACTCTCTGTTGATTATTTCAAGTAGGTCCAACATAATTTTAGTAATCGTGCACATTAGCTGTTTTGGTGGAATGTTGTAAAAAAATGTTTTTTGACTACTTCTTTCGCATTGCAATTGCAGCATCTGAGTTTTATCATGACCTTAATTCAAAATTAACACGATATTCACAATTACATTTCCATTTCACATCATTTCGGAGAGAAGAGAGAATGAAATCAGAATGTCAAAACAAGTTTAATGAGGACACTCCATAACAAGAATCTTTGATAGACTAACATTAACTAAATGAGAGAGAGGGTTGGCAAAGATTATAGTTTTATCCACGTTGCAATCAAAAAAATGTATTGCCTCTTCAATGTAATTTATTTTTTTAACAATGTGCATAATCGTAAAGAAATGAAAGAAAATTCCCAATTACACCTCTTGATGAAAGGGATGTACTTTTAAAACAAATAACCATCTTACTATTACGTTCTGAAATCGTAAGATTGGGTATGAAAGCATTCCTTTAAAGTATGATAAACATGTTTATTCCAGCAGTCTAGAGCAAATTTTTTTCATTACTTTAACTTATGTATTTCCCACTTTTTTCACTAGTGTTCAAATTGAGATGTTCCTTTAAACCTGCTGACAAAATAACTGATATAAATTTGAAAACAAATAAGTATTTCAGTTATTGTACTTCTTGATTGAGTTTTTTGAAAAAGAGGATTGATGAGGGCAGAGCAGTAGATTGTTATCTACATGGACCTCAGTAAGGCGTTTGACAAAGTTCCCCATGGGAGACTGATTACCAAGGTTAGATCTCACGGAATACAGGGAGAACTAGCTATTTGGATACAGAACTGGCTCAAAGGTCAGAGGGTGGTGGTAGAGGATTGTTTTTCAGACTGGAGGCCTGTGACCAGTGGAGTGCCACAAGGATCAGAGCTGGGTCCTCTACTTTTTGTCATTGACATAAATGATTTGGATGCGAGCATAAGAGGTACAGTTAGTATGTTTGCAGATGACACCAAAATTTGGAGGTGTAGTCGACAGCGAAGAGGGTTACCTCAGATTACAACAGGATCTTGACTAGATGGGCTGAGAAGTGGCAGATGGAGTTTAATTCAGATAAATGCGAGGTACTGCATTTTGGGAAAGCAAATCTTAGCAGGACTTATACACTTAATGGTAAGTTCCTAGGAAGTGTTGCTGAACAAAGAGACCTTGGAGTGCAGGTTCATAGCTCCTTGAAAATGGAGTCGAAGGTAGGTAGGATAGTGAAGAAGGCATTTGGTATGTTTTCTTTTATTGGTCAGAGTATTGAGTACAGGAGTTGGGAAGACATGTTGCAGCTGTACAGGACATTGGTTAGGCCACTGTTGGACTATTGCATGCAATTCTGGTCTCCTTCCTATCATAAAGATGTTGTGAAACTTGAAAGGGTTCAGAAAAGATTTACAAGGATGTTGCCAGGGGTTGGAGATTTGAACTATAGGAATAGGCTGAACAGGCTGGGGCTGTTTTCCCTGGAGTGTCAGAGGTTGAGGGATGACTTTATAGAGGTTTACAAAAGCATGGATAGGGTAAATAGACAAAGTCTTTTCCCTGGGGTCGGGGAGTCCAGAACTAGAGGGCATAGGTTTAGGGTGAGAGGGGAAAGATATAAAAGAGACCTAAGGATCAACTTTTCATGCAGAGGGTGGAACGTGTATGGAATGAGCTGCCAGAGGGTGTGATGGAGGCTGGTACAATTGCAACATTTAAGAGGCATTTGGATAGGTATATGAATAGGAAGGGTTTGGAGGGATATGGGCGGGTGCTGGCAGGTGAGACTAGATTAGGTTGGGATATCTGGTCGGCATGGACGGGTTGGACCGAAGGGTCTGTTTCCATGCTGTACATCTCTATGACTCTATGACTCTACTAGCTGCTGGCAAGTTAGAACATATAAACATAGAAAGATTCCATAAACTTTCCTAAAGTTTACAAAATTATGAGAGGCATGGATCATCAGAATTTTTTTCTCCCAGGGTAAAACTGCCAATTACTAAGTGAAATTGTTTTAAGGTAAAAGTAAGTAAGTTTAAAGGAGATGAGAAAGGCAATTTTTTTTGACACAAGGGCTGGTAGGTGCCTGGAATGTGCTGTCAGAGGAGATGGTGGAAGCGGATACAAACGGATGTTTACGAGGTATCTTGACAGATATATGAATAGGTAGGGAGTAGTGGGATTGGGACTACGTATAAGCAAATAGATTTCAGTTTAGAAAGGCATCATGTGTCAATGCAATCTTGATGAACCGAAGGCATGTTCCTTGCTGGACTGTTCCTTGTTCTTTTTTCAAAGCCACATTTTAGTAACTGGACTATTAAAATAAGAACAAATATTGATTCTAAGGAAGCATTGTCGTCCAAGTACAAACAACCTTTTAGAATATTTTCCTGTTAAAGGCAAATTAAAACATTAGCAAACAACAATGAATGTTTAAGATTCTTTGCGTGATGCTGATGTATAAATTCTCCTGTTCTAGGGCGCCCCGCCATCAAGCTAAAATTCTTTCCCTTCAACTTCATATGACCATATGGAATATGATGCCTACACAAAAATCCCAACCTCGGGGAAATGCTTTTCTGTTGGCGGGGTGGTGGGGGGGGGAATGGAGGGGTAGCGGGGGGTAATCAGCCCCTCACCTTTAACAACCTGAATTCATAGTTCCACTTATTTTAAATGGCATCTCTCCCATTGAAGAGTCATTGCTTGAAGTTCACTTAACACATTCAGATCTTACATTTCATGTCTTATCTGAAGAGTCAGTGTAATCATTGAAATCATAAAATACTTACAGTGTCGGCCATTTGGCTCATCAGTCCACACCAACCCTCTGAAGAGCATCCAACCCAGACTCACTCCCCTACCCTACTCCTATAACATTGCATTTCCCATGGTCAATCCACCTAACCTGCACATCCTTGGATTGTGGGAGGAAACCAGAGTACTCAGAGGAAACCTACACAGAAGACACAGGGAAAATATGCAAACTCCACGCAGACAGTCGCCTGAGGGTGGAATCAAACGCAGGTCTTGTGAGGAAACAATGCTCATCACTGAGACACCATGCTACCTTTCATCTTTGAGCTAGAGTATTATCCAGTCCACAGCCTTCAGTAATCCATATAAAAGTGTTCCAAACAGCCACTGAATACATATTCTGAGCCATCTCTTGGCTCATGCATTCAGTAACACTTCAAAGGGGACAGATGTCATTTAAAGAAAACATGCTGTTCTTAAAAGTTCAGTTTCTCAGTAAGCAATTCAGTCTTATGATCCATTTTCATGACACCATATATATAACCACCATGAATGATCCTCCAAATATGACATCATTTTAATCCAGTAGTTTAGAATATTCATTCATTTATAGATAAATGCCATATCTGTACATACATTTTCCATACAATGTTCTTGGTTACAGCGTTCAAATGTTCCAATGGTCATTTATAAGAAAGTTTTATTTATTCTTGCAACCATTAATTCAGCAAAGGATTGTAAATCCAATCATGCTGCAATTTCTTTTTTTTTTCCACATCTTGTCCTTGCTTTCCTTGATTCACACAGGCAAACAAAATTATATCTATGTCCCAAGTCTGACAACATACTATCTAGTGAGAGGAAATATCTTGAAAAGCTGATATCTAACTACCTATCTCATTGATATAAACTAAGCTTTGGCTGTCATACAGGAAAGAAATAGTTGATTGTGTGCCAAGATGTCTACATCCCTGGGGAATTGCGTTCATTCTATCTATGCCCTTCATGATTTTATACACCTCAATAAAGTCACCCCTCATTCTCCTAGGTCAACCTCTCCCTATAACTCAGGCCTATTGTTCTGGCAACATCTTCATAAATCTTCTTTGCACTCTTTCCAGTTTAACTATGTCTTTCCAATAAAAGGGTGACTAAAACTGTACACAATACTCCACGTGCGGCCCCACCAACTTATACAACTGTAACATAACATCTCAACTTCTGTACTCAATACCTCGACCGATGAAGCCCAGCATGATAAATGCCTTCTTCACCACCCTGTCTACCCGTGACACTGCTTTCAAAGAACTATGTACTTGTACTCCTCGGTCCCTCTATTGCGCAACACTCCTCGGGACCTTACGTTTGTTGTATAAGTCCTACCTTGGTTTGACTTTCCAAAGTACACCTCCCACTTACCTGTATTGAATTACATTTGCCAATCCTCAGCCCACTAACCTACCTCATCAAGTTCCATCTGTAATTTTTGATAACATCCCTTGCTATCAACAATACCCCCTATTTTTGTATAATCCACAAACTTACTTGTATATTCACATGCAGATCATTTATGTAAATAATAAACAACAAAGGTGTCAGCATCGACCCCTCTGGCACATAACTAGCCACAGGCCTCCAGTTCAAGAAACAGCCTTCAACCATCACCCTCTGCTTCCTATCACTGAGTCAATTTTGAATTCAGTTAGTTAGCTCTCCCTGGATCCCATGCGACCTAACCTTCATGATTAGTCTGCCATGCAGCACTTTGTCAAAGACTTTACTGAAGTCCATGTAGACAATATCCACTGCCCAACCCTAATCTATCTTCTTGGTTACCACTTTGAAAAACTCTAAAAGATTTGTCAGACATGACTTCCTGCATATAAATCCATGTTCGCTGTCCCTAATCAGACCTTAACTATCCAAATGTTGATTGATCCTGTCCCTCAATATCCAACAATTTGCCGACCACTAATGTCAGGCTCACTGGCCTGTAGTTCCCTGGCTTGACTTTGCTACCTTTCTTAAACAATGGAACAACATAAGCGATCCTCCAGTCTTCCGGAACTTCACCAGTGGCTAAAGATAAAGCAAAAAACTCTGCAGGGGCCTTTGCAATTTCTTCCCTAGCCTCCCACAATGTCTGAGGATGGACTTGATCTGGTCCAGGGGATTTATCCACCTTAATGTGCATTAAGGCTGCAAACACCTTTTCTCTGGTAATATGTATGTGATCCAAAACATCACCATTTGTTTCCTTTATTTCCTTAGCATCCACTGCTCTCTCTTCAATAAACACTGAGGAGAAATATTCATTGAAAATTTTCCCATCTCCTGTGGTTTCACACATAGACAGCTATGCTGATTTAATTCACTAAAAAATGTTCAGTAAAGGGCGAGCAAAAATTAGCATGAGTTGATCCAGGTCTGGTTTTCCCTCTGTCATTCAAGGTAGGGCCAGATTCAATCTGATGCTTTTCCAATTTCTATTAACTGAGACATAGAATTCTGAATAAGGACGTGACTTTCATTTCCAACTGTCTATAATGTATCTTACTGTTACAATCAACATATTAATCTATTTATTTATCTACTTTTATCCCATTGTCAGATATTTACTTTAACACAAGGCAGAAAGGTCTTTGGGATCTGTCATTACTATAGAAGATCCAAAAGCAACACTTCCAAACAAATGACTTATAATATTTATGATCTCCCTTTGCTGCTGAAGAATATTTATAGACTCTGCTGAGAGAAATGAAACCATTAATTTTATTAAGCAATATGTTACTGTGGCTTCATCTTGCCATGAGGCTACAATAGACAGCTAGATAATATGACATTAGATTAGATTACTTACAGTGTGGAAACAGGCCCTTCGGCCCAACAAGTCCACACCAACCCGCTGAAGCGCAACCCACCCATACCCCTACATCTACCCCTTACCTAACACTACTGTCAATTTAGCATGGCCAATTCACCTGACCTGCACATCTTTGGACTGTGGGAGGAAACCGGAGCACGCGGAGGAAACCCACGCAGACACGGGGAGAATGTGCAAACTCCACACAGTCAGTCGCCTGAGGCGGGAATTGAACCCGGGTCTCTGGCGCTGTGAGCTAGCAGTGCTAACCACTGTGCCACCGTGCCGCCCACATTGCGTCACTAATTGTGATAAGGTATTGTCTTCTTAGTATAACCCAATCAGTTTTAAAACTTTTCACTAGAAGGTTGACCAACTTATCAAAAACAAAAATCAAAAGCTTCTATTCTGGAGAGTTGTAGAATTTTCTGCTTTATGAGCCATAATTTACTTTCTAAACAATGAAATCATTATTGGATGAAGATCTTCTGAATTTCAAAGTTTGATACAAAGTACATCCAATCCAATTGATAAGATCCAAAATCATAACTGCATTAACAAATATACATTTTAAGGCTTAGTTTTCAGGGCAGATTTTTAAAATCCCAGATTTTATGACTTATTTCATCCTCAATACATTCTAAAGTGTTTTATAATAACTATTATTAATATTACAAAAAGCAATGAGGTAAATGCTTTAATGGTGCTGAATTAAGCATAAAAGTTCAGCAGAATATCAGGAAACACAGATTATCTTCAAATATAGGGATGGGATGAATTGCATCTATATACGTTGTTGGAGACTCTTGTGGTGGGTAGTGACATCCCTAATTCTAAGCCAGAAGTCTTGGATCAGGTCCTACTTCAGGATTTGCTGACTAAGATAGCTGAGTCCATAAGCATAGTCAACACAGGCTAAGTATCAACTTAGAAACTCTTCCAACAAGTGACAAGTGGCAAGAGGGGGAAGGATTCCTGATCTGCAATATGATAAAATTAAAACTGACTCTTCTTTCATTATTATTCAGTGCAGGGTACACTGGAATAGATTCAGACCCTGCATTTTAGTTCTATTTGTGGGAAAGTTTGTGGCACTGTGTGAGGATCCTGCCATCTAGCAGAGATCTAAAGAGAAAAGAGACACACTAATTGAGATGAATCATGCTGAGAAATGTAGTCTCAGGCATCCAATGAGTCACCAATCACTTTTACATCAATTATCTTACTTCTAACTTCAAATAAATCTCACTATACACTGCAATGTGCCATACACAGAAAATCATTATCACTGTACTAGTAACATATTGATCCCAATTTCCATATTAGCCATCCATGAGCCCTAACTTAAAGCAATTTTATGTTGTAAGTCCATTTAAAAACAAATGAATTGAGATTGTCCAGACTCATTGCACATTTCCCTATTTCACTGTCACTATTCACCAAATGTTCCAATATTTAGGAGCTTTGGACACATGAACAGGAGTAACTGGAAACAAAAAATGTCGGCGATCACAGTGGGTCAGGCAGCATCTCCTGCATTTTTGTTTTCAGTTCAGATTCCAGCATCAGCAGTACTCTACTCCTACATGGAGCAGGAGGAAGCCATTCAGTCTGCCAAACAATTCAATGAGATCATGGCTGATCTGATTGTAACCTTAAATCTGCATTTCCCAACTACCCCGATAACCTTTCAACAAATGCAAGTTAGAAAGTAGGAATGAGGTCTGGATTATTGGGTAAATTTAACATTCTAGTTTGAACTATTTTCCACAAGAGAAACAGTTTTTTCAAAAATATTTGGTCTGCACCCAAATTCCTGATACAAAATCCACCATCCACAGACCAGAAGTTGAAGGTCACACTCTAACTTAAAAAGAGAATCAATTGCCTTGAGATTGTTGCATAAAACATACAATCGATGAGTTCAAAAACAATGACAACAGTCTGGAGCAGTCATTTGGTCAGCAACTGAGCAATAAAAAATATTGTTTCATTTCAACAAATTTGTAAGAAGAGGGGAATAAACAGATGTAAAGAAATGTATTGACAAAATCTTAGAAATTCAATGTAAAGTTGAATAATATTTAGGTCCATTACAATTTAGGAGAGACTCAACAGAGGTTTAGTAGCAAATGATCATGTAGCTGCTGTTTATTACTGAAAATATATTTTACAGTTAACCTATTCTGTGGTTAGAATGCACATTATATGTATTGGCACCTCTTCAATTCAATAAGAAATTTTGTTAAGCCCCGAAATAAGAATGTTACATAGTTTAAGGGCCTGTAATGGATTCCCTGCGAGAGATTGTTAAAACGTTTACGCTTAAATTAAAATCTTTCAAATATTATACAAACATATTGCAAACATTCTGGTGATTTTTAAAGTATCATCATCTTTATTTTCTTGCAAAGTGATTATTCTTTGATTAATATTCATTTCTATAAAGAAATGCATTAAATCACTTTAGAAGAATGAACTCATTACCCTTGATGAGTGAATATGCCTTCATTAACCTATGTCATTTTCAGCACAGAATACAGTAATAAAGGAAAATGAATTAGTGTTATTTTAACAGAGGATGAGAGTATAGATCAGAATGGCTTAATACCGCTGCTGTATTATTTATTGGTTAAATTCTGGTGTGTACAATTGTGTACAATACTTGTCAAACAATTATAAGAAGATTTTATATCCCAGTGAAATAAGTAATCAAAATGATTTCAGACATTT
This sequence comes from Chiloscyllium plagiosum, assembly GCF_037043375.1. Taxonomy (NCBI): domain Eukaryota; kingdom Metazoa; phylum Chordata; class Chondrichthyes; order Orectolobiformes; family Hemiscylliidae; genus Chiloscyllium; species Chiloscyllium plagiosum. Next base: position 66,458,273 of record NW_028270154.1, on the reverse strand, counting down.
GGGATTAAAGTTATGAGGAAAGGTTAGGGAAGATAGATTTGTTTCCTTTTGAAAAACTATACTATGGCCTAATTATGAATAGATAAACAATCTGATTATGAATGTTTGAATAAAACAAGAGCCTTTAAAAGCAGACGATGGTTAGCCACAGGACTAATTAGTCTACTTTGACACTATCCATGAAGTGGTTTTGTTTTTGACAGACCAATCATCTGACTAGTGATGGATCAAAAGCCATCACTGATGACTTCTGTTTGTGACAAGAGCAAATCACACTCCTGAAGAAATTCACTTGCAACAGCAGTCTTTGATTTGGGAGCATTTGTAGCATCATGCTGTTATTTGGGAAGGTTGACTCGTTCAATTCTGCCATCGAAGATTGGGCCAGCATGCAGAAAAAAGTGTGTTTGTTTTTCCAGGCAAATGACATTGGGGCAGATGAAAAGCAATGACTAATTTTCCTGACACCCTGTGGACCCATAGCCTTTTCAGTTATTAGGAGTCTAACTTTCTCTAAGCCACCACATTCTAAAACCTTTCAAGAGTTGAGGGATTTCATGCAGCAATATTATGTCTCCAAGCCTCCTGTAATTCTGAGTTGCTAACATTTTTACTCAACATTTTGAGAACCAGGGGAATCTACATCAGGATTTTTGACTAGATTAAGACAACCTGCAGAGAATTATGACTTTGATTTCACCCTTCATGAAATACTGAGAGACCAACTGGTATGTGGGATTATTGATCTAACCAAGCATCTATTAGCTGAAGTTCAATTGGACTTCAAACAGGCACTACAACTGGCTTTATCATTGAAAAATGCAGCAAGTGGAGCATACGGGTTGTATGATATTCCAATGGAAGTAAACACCCTCACCAGTATGTCTGAATTTGGGGAATACCAATTGAGTGAAGTCAGTGGCATAGCCTCACTCAGGATATATATTGAACAGAGGAAATCTAGAGTAATGCTGGGAAAGTATCTGAGGAGCAGGAGAATCAACACTTTGAGCATAAGCTTTTCATCAGGAATGAGGCTTGTGGCTCAAGGAAGCTGAGAGATAAATGGGAGGGATGGGGTGGGGGGGTAGATAGCTGGGAATACGATAGCTAGATGAAAGTGAGGGTGAAGGTGATAGGCCAGGGTGGAGAGTGTGTAGAAAGATGGACAGGTAGAACAATTCAAGAGGGCAGTGTGAAGCCAGAAGGTTGGATCTGGGATAAGGTGTGGGAGGGGAAATGAGGAAGCTAGTGAAATCCACATTGATCCCATGTAGTTGGAGCATCTCAAGGCAAAAGATGAGACGTTCTTCCTCCAGGCATCGGGTGGTTAGGGTTTGGTGGTGGAGGAGGCCTAGGACTTGCATTTCAATGGCAAAGTGGGAGGGGATATTAAAGTGTTCGGCTACAGGGCGGTGGTTCTCAGTAAAGACCTCACCTTCATCCTCCGATGTTCCCAGATCAATTAATTTGACATGCATTGTGACATCGAACTCTTCTTCCGCCACGTCTGCCTCCGGGCTTATTTTTTCTATTAGAACTCCCACTCCCTCTCTGGGGACCTCTTCTTCTACCTCCAACACACTCCATCCATCTGGACATCCCATGCTGGTCTATTACCCGCCCTCGATTTCTTCATTTCCAACTGCCGCCTCAACATTGACAGCCTCAACCTGTCTACCCCACTTACCTAATCCAATCTCTCACTCTCGCAACATGCAGCTCTCCATTCCCTCTGCTCCAACCCAAACCTCACCATCAAGCCAGCAGACAAGGGTTTGGCTGTTGGGGAGGGGCTGAAAATGTGTTGCTGGAAAAGCGCAGCAGGTCAGGCAGCATCCAAGGAACAGGAGAATCGACGTTTTTGGCATAAGCTCTTCTTCAGGAATGTTGGGGAGGGGGGCTGGACACAGTGGTAGTTTGGTGCACCGACCTCTACACCACTGAAGTCAGGCACCAACTCATGGACACCTCCTTCTACTGCTCCTTGACCACGACCTCACCTCCCATCACCAAACATCATTCCCAGGCCATCCTCATCATCTCAGGGAATTTACCACACACAGCCTCCAAGTCCTCCATTTCTTCCTCTCAGGCCAACCCCACCAGTACCCTTCCACTGACACTCTCATTCGAATGGCTGAACTGGTCCTCCCTCTCAACAATTTCTCTTTTGAAACCTCCCACTTCCTCCAGACTACAGGGATAGCCATGGGCACCTTCAGAGCCTCAGCTATGCCTGCCTCAATGTCGGGTATGTGAAACAGTCCATCTTCTGCAGCTACACTGGCACCATTCCCCACCTTTACCTCTGCTACATTGATGACAGTATCAGCATCACATCATGCTCCCACAAGGAGGTTGAACAGTTCATCAACTTCACAAACATCTTCCACCCCAACCTCAAGTCTATCTGGACCATCTCAGACACCTCTTTCCCTTTCCTGGACTTCTCCACCTCCATTTCCAGTGATCGACACAACATGGACATCTACTACAAACTCACCAACTCTCATAGCTACCTGGACGACACCTCCTTCCACCCTACCTCCTGTAAAAACATTATCCCTTATTCCCAATTCCTCTGCCCCCCACCGCATCTGCTCCCAGGAGGACCAATTCACCCATAGAACATCCCAGATAGCCCTCTTCTTCAAAGTCTGCAATTTCCCCTCCCATGTGGTCGATGATGCCCTTCAGCACATCTCTTCCACTTCCTGTACCTCCGTCTTTGAACACCACCCCTCCAATCACAACAAAGACAGAACTCTCTTGGGCCTCACCTTCCACCTCTCCAACCTCTGGAAATATCGCAGCATTTCTGCCACCTACAAATAGACCCCACCACCAGGGATATATTCCCCTCTGCAACCCTATCTGTGTTCCGCAGAGACCACTCCCTTCGTGACTCCCTTGTTAGGTCCACACCCCCCACCAAATCATCTTCCACTCTTGGAACCTGCCCGTGCCATCGCAAGAATTGCAAACCCTGCGCCCACATCTTGCCCCCCTTATCTCTGTCCAAGGCCCCAAAGGATCCTTCCACATCCAACAGAGACTTATGTGCACTTCCACACACATCTTCTACTGTGTCTGCTGCTCCCAATGTAGTCTCCTCTACGTATGAGAGACAGGGTGCCAACTTGTGGACCATTTCGGTGAACATCTCAGACACACACACACCAAACAACCCCACCGCCCTGTGGCTAAACAATTTAACACCCACTCCCACTCTGCCAATGACATGCAAAGTCCTAGGCCTCCTCCACTGCCAAACCCTAACCACCCGATGCCGAGGGAAGAATGCCCCATCTTCCATCTTGGGACCTGCCAACCACACGGGATCAATGTGGATTTACTAGTTTTCTCATTTCCCCTCACCCCACCTTATCCCAGATCCAAACTTCCAACTCAGCCCCACCCTCTTGAACCGTTCTACCTGTCCATTTATCTGCTCCACTCCTGGGATGCTGCCTGGGTGGCTGTGGATTTCCAGCACCACACTCTTCGATTCTGTTCTCCAGCATCTGCAGACCTCACTTTCTCCCAAAACAAAGCCAAGCATCAGTTAAGTGGTTTAAATTTTCCTCAGGATCCAAGCTGCCAAGTCATTGCTGCCAGTGGCAGACTTGAGACAGCAGAAGAGTTCCACTGGACCTGAATGGAGTAAGAGATCTCAGAGGCTGTTATCAGGAATGCACATCCTGGGAAATCTACATCATGCTTGCAATAGCTAAATTGCTTAGCCACGTCCAAATCAGAACCAGTCAAAATAAACGCCTGGTTAAATGTGCATCCGGTTTTAATGGAGGTTGATACCGGCATGGCCATTTCAGTGCTTAACAAATTTGGCTCTGGATTCTAACTCTTAAGTTTGTGCAAGACCTCCACTATTCTGAGAATCTAAACCAGGCAACGTTTACATATTAAGGGTACAATTTTGGTTCCGGTCTCTTATGAGAAGCAGCAGGTTCAGTTATCACTGACTATACTAAAAGGCATAGGCCCAAGCTTGTGGGGCAAAATTGGTTGAAAAAGATTCAACTCGACTGGTGCAACATTTTGATTAGAAAACGGCTGCCTGAGTAAAGTCCTAATTACATGTCTAGAAGCTTTTCAGGAAGGTCTAAAGACTATCAAAGGAGACAAGGCTACCTTGCATTTGAACAGGACGTTATTCCACGATTCTGCAAGGCCTGCCCAGAGCCATTTGCCTTATGAACAAATTAGAGGGATAAATCGGTGTCCAGGTACATAGATCCTTGAAAGTTGCCACCCAGGTTGATAGAGCCGCAGGTCAGGCAGCATCCAAGGAACAGGAGAATCGATGTTTCGGGCATAAGCCCTTCTTCAGGAATGAGGAAAGTGTGTCCAGCAGGCTAAGATAAAAGGTAGGGAGGAGGGACTTGGGGGAGGGGTGTTGGAAATACGATAGGTGGAAGGAGGTCAAAGTGAGGGTGATAGGCCAGAGTGGGGGTGGGGACGGAGAGGTCAGGAAGAAGATTGCAGGTTAGGAAGGCGGTGCTGAGTTCAAGGGATTTAACTGAGACAAGGTGGGGGGAGGGGAAATGAGGAAACTGGAAAAATCTGAGTTCATCCCTTGTGGTTGGAGGGTTCCTAGGCGGAAGATGAGGTGCTCTTCCTCCAACCGTCATGTTGCTATGGTCTGGCGATGGAGGAGTCCAAGGACCTGCATGTCCTTGGTGGAGTGAGAGGGGGAGTTGAAGTGTTGAGCCACGGGGTGGTTGGGTTGGTTGGTCTGGGTGTCCCAGAGGTGTTCTCTGAAACGTTCCGCAAGTAGGCGGCCTGTCTCCCCAATATAGAGGAGGCCACATCGGGTGCAGAGGATGCAATAAATGATGTGTGTGGAGGTGCAGGTGAATTTGTGGTGGATATGGAATGATCCCTTGGGACCTTGGAGGGAAGTAAGAGGGGAGGTGTGGGCGCAAGTTTTGCATTTCTTGCGGTTGCAGGGAAAGGTGCGGGCAATATTGGAGGTAGACATAGACGCATTGGTCAACAGTGCCCAGCATGCCAAGAAGAACAAAAGCTACTGCCAGGAGCTCTTCATATTTGTGGGAATGGATGCGTAAACACTGGACTTGGCTACACATCAACTATAACGCACACAGCATTATCCTTTGATGTGAAGGGCAGAGCTTGTCACTGGCCAAAGAAAAAAAGAAAAAAAAAGAGAAAAACAAAAACATGAGTGTCACACCTGCGCACACACACAACACGGATTGAAAAGAACAAAATTTCCCCTGACATTCTTCAATTTTCCCATCACTAAGCTCTCCCACCATCCCGCCCACATTTGATGACAGCTACCTGATGAAGGAACAGTGGTCCAAACGTTAGTGCTTCCAAATAAACCTGTTGGACTATAACTCGGTATTGTGTGATTTTTAACACAATCTACAAAGCACATGTCAGGAATGTAATGAAATCTACATGAGTCCTTCTGATGAAGGACTCAAAATGTTAACTTTATTTTGCTCTGCACAGTTGCTGCCAGACTTGCTAAGTTTCTTTAGCACGTTCTGTTTTTTGTTTCAGATTCTTTTCAGGAATATCTGGTATTAAGGAGTAAGAAATCTAATACTTTATCCCAACCTTGACAGTATTCATGACACAAGGACTTAATGAATGTTTACGAGTCTGATGGTATCTCTCCAAATCTGCCTCTATTTGTGAATGATACACGGTCAATATTCCAAGAATGAATAAAATGAAAAGAAAAATCCCAGATCTTATTCAGGTCATCAGAAGTATTCAAAAAATCCCTAATGTCTCAAAGTAAACAGAGTTACAAGTTTGGACGCTATGAAGATGAAGACATCCTCTACATCCCAGGACTAATATCAGGAACAGTGCCATAGAAAACTGAAGTTACAAGAAATCAGCAACCAAAGTCACCTTGCCCTTTGGATTTTTGATAAATGAAAACATAACTTTTATTCTACACTAGAGAAACTTCAAATATGGTCAGCTTGTTCAAGTTCATAGTTTGTAAATTTCAGTTTCACTTAATGAGGATCTATGATTATAGCATTGCTTTGAAAATTTTTAGCTGGTGTCTTTTGTGGAATTATTCCACAACTTAGTGTGTTAATTTCTACTGGCAAAGTGAAATAAGATTCTCCCTTAGGCATTTCCTGCAGATAATATCGTTATTAAAGCATTTCTGTTTGTTAGCACATTCTATAATGGTTTATACAGAACTTTAAGCATTAAGTACTTTAGTAAATAACAGTTGTATGGGTAATAGGCTAATGGACTTCAATGTGTTTCGAATGGGATTAAGGAAAGGATTGAGGCTCCATAGGACTCATGTCTTTCGTAACAGATAACCAATTTTAACTGAACTTTTTAAGTTCTATTTCTTTAGATATATTCTTAGCTGCAGTAAGACTTTTATAAGATTAAAGTGTAGTGGATTTCCCTACAACTAGGTTTTTTTTGGCCTTTAAAACATATAAGGGTCAATTTTCAGTTTCAGGATGAATTGATTGAACAGTGGGAAAATCGATTCTCATTTGTGCCCAATGTCACAAAGCAACTACCTGCCATTTTGATGATCAATCCTTATTTCTACTCCTCTGTCAAATTATCAGCACAATCTAAGCGTTGGTTACTTTAGGGGAAGGACAAATAATCTTGAATGCCAGCGACACAGCTTAGGTTGCAGCAAGGGATATAAAAGATTCAGAGTCCCTACAGTGCAGAGGCATTCAACCAATCAAGTCCATACTGACCCTCTAAATGGTTTCCCACACAGACCCACCCTTCTACCCTACTGCTATCACCCTGCATATCCAATGGCAAATCCACCAAACTGGCACACGCCTGGACACTATGGGTAATTTAGCATGGCAATCTACCTAACCTGCACGTCTTTGGATGTGGGAGGAAACTGGAACACCCGAAGGAAGCCCACACAGAATGCACAAACTCCACACCGACTGTCATCCAAGGGTAGAATCAATCCTGAGTCCCTGACCCTGTGAGGGCAGCAGTGCTAATCACTGAGCCACCATGCCACCCAGAAAAGCTTTGCTAGGCAGGCCAAAGGCCAATGGCCAACATTATTGAATGGGAGAAGGATGAACAATATGCCACAGGTACAAATATCATGCTCATCCTGATACCTAAAATGACAACATTTGTTTTAGTTGTTCCTAGTGTTATATTATTCCTGATCAGCTTTTTCAGGAATATGGGCTGTGGCTTTTGTCCATCAGAAAGAAGAAAGGAATATTGTTGCCACAATCTGATCTGAAGTGCGTAATATCGCCCCTGAACCATAGATGTTTGAATAGATAAAAGTCTTTAATAAATCCATGTATGAAAGAGAAAGAAAATATATTAGATTTATGTAGGATTAAATTTGGTGACTTTCAGTTTTTGGACATGTGATGATCAAATGCAAATTCATTAAGAGAGATGGTGTAAGCTATTCAGCCCCTCAAGCCTGCTGTGACATTCAGTAAGATCATGGTTAATGTACTAAACTAGAGACACCTTAATTCCTTTACCATTTCTCAATATATCTGTCTCTGACTTCAATACACTAAGCAACTGAACATCCACAGTCTCCAAAAGTTGAGCTCCAAGTAAATTTCAACCTCAGTATTAAGTAGCCAGTTTTTGATTTGAGAATGTGATCCTGCAACTGATGAAATAGATTCTGCAACTGATGAAATAGCTTGCTAGGTCATTTCAGAGCAGTTAAAAGCCAAGTACAGTTTTATGGGTACAGAGCCACATCTAGGCTAGACTAGGAGAGGATAGTAACATTGCTAGTTTGACTGACAGTAGGGACAGAGACTTAAAGTGTACTCCAGGTGTGGTTGTCCGTGGTCCTGTAGAAGTGTATTTATTCATACTCCAATCCCTTTTTTTAATATAGGCTAAATTACAGAAGATGATTTATTTGGAAGCTTTGAATCGAACACGCACTCAGCACATATGCCTTACAATGGAAAGTATACTATATATGGTTTCAGAGGCAGTACATTCAAAAGTTTTATGTCATTATAGAGAAAATAATAATATGAAGGAAATTCATACTTATTTATAAGCCAATCCAATATTTGACTGATTGATTTAGAAATCAATACAAAATGAGTAAGCAAAACAAATAATAAAATGACTTTTTTTCTGTAAAAATCACAAACTAACTGGAAAGCAGCAGAAGCTCCTGAACGTATCAAACAATTTTCTGAGACCTGTTTCACTTTATTCTTATTTAAATCTGATTTCTGGAAGAAACAATTACAGCAGAGTCTTATGTATTTTTTCAGAATCATGTCAGTGATCATTCATACTTCTAATCATTCGCCCCTCTTCCTCTGCCCCTTGCAGTGAGTGACGGAACACACTGTAATCTGTGCACTGGGACCGAAGCAGCAGTTTGAAAAATAATTTACACTGCACAATGCATGCAATTTATTAATTGTGGGTGCAGTCAGTTAATTCAAAGTTGTGTTTTGGAGATGCTGGTGTTGGACTAGAGTGTACAAAGTTAAAATTGATTTTTAACTAAATTCAAAGTTGTTCCATTTGACTTAGCTGATTATATTTCTAGTTTGTGACAATCATTAAACATGTCACTTGAAACAGATCTCAGAAATATTCAGCTGAGATTGAGTTAATTTTCAAAACCAAAAAAGAGAGCCAGCCACTACACAAAGAAAGCACACACAGAATAATTAAAACTGCAGCCTGTAACTTTGGAGTGTTGTTACAGCAGAATGGGTGTGAATTTTCAATTTTCTGCTACTGTGGAAATGAAAGAAGATATGAATTGGAATATTTACCATTGGAGTGGCAAATGAGAGTAGCAGCCCAGTTATCAAACTTGGGAAAGAATGGTGTGAATGATCTTGTGGCCTAAACCTCACTAAAAAAGGAGCAGAAAATCCAGACAGGCAAAATTGTGAAAGCTTTGAAGACATACTTTCAATTCAACATTAAAATTACTTGTGAATGGTACGGCTTCAACATCAGAAATTCCAGGATGAATGACAAAGCTCTTTGAATCCTGAGGTTTGATAAATGAAAGATGATTTAATCAGAGTCAATTGTTTTAGGCATAGAAAATATTACTGTGATAGTTCTTCTGCTCGGAGGTTTAGGTTTGGTTTGCAATCAGTTATTTTCTGATTTTTAAGTGGGTCAAATCACCCACAAATCCCTGGTTCTGGACACTGGACTTATTAAGAATGTAAAATGAAGAAGGCAGTAGACAGGTGATTCAGGACAAAAAAAAGTCTGCACTTATTTAAAATACAAAGGCAAGTATAATACAAGAAAAATAAGTAAATGTAATATACAAGAAATTAACACAAACACATATACAGAGAACAGTAATATGATTAACACGATTAATAGATTAACACAATTAATATATTAATACGATTAGAACCTTATCCTACTGACACACACAGAAAACAACAGTTTTAATTACAGAGTTTCAATCAGAATTCCTTTCCTTGGGGTCCCAATACACTGTCATCACCTGCTTTCCACTCCTTACGAGCTATGTCAGAACTTTGAAGCCTCGGGTGTTTATGTTCATCACTCAAAACACAGTTCTGAAGTGCATTTGGCTGAAGTTCTTGCTGGTGGTACTCTTGATTTGGAACAAGCCTTTTCTGGAAGCTCTTGTTGAGATAGTCCTTAGTTGGCCTCCACCCCATCTCAGATGTTGTTTGTTCTGATAATGTTCTTGGTTCAGCTTCCCAATTCAGCTTCTCTGTTCGGCCCCTCGATTTGGCTTCTCTTGAGCCTTGGTTCCAAAGCTGCAGGTTTGGGGTGGAAGCTTGTCGAGAAGCTGTTCGTGCAGAAACTTGTTTCCAAACAATCTCTCCCCATAGATCTGTAGTTGTCTGTGAAACCTTGATGCTCTCTTCTAAAGTTAATTAGCTTTCTAGTATGTGGGAATGGGTTTTGATTGAGATTGAATGTCTACTATCACTGTAGGCGCTATATTATCTGCACTACGTAGACCAAGGTGTAAAGACATCTTACCTGTATCCACCTATCACCATCCCATCTACCTTTCCCACAACCCTACCCTATACCCCTATTTACCTCTCAGCCGCCTTCCCCCTCCACAGTCCTGATGAAAGGTCTTGCCGAAAATGGTAACTCTCCTGCGCCTCAGATGCTGCCTGACATGCTGTGCTTTTTCCTGACCCACAGTCTTTCTAATCTGAATCTCCAACATCTGCAGTCTTCACTATTTTATATTAATGGAAGAACAGGCAAAGCTTTCCATTATACCAATAAGCATTTCAGAATTAATGAGAACAACATATTGGATAAAACAAGAAACATTTGCGGAAGAGTCAATAGAAAGATCAAAGCCAGAGGATGCAAATATTTTGGAAGACACCTCACAATAGAAAAAAAAGCATAGAGAAAATAGTGCTCTGATTACATGAAACGAAGTAATTTTGAATCAAAGTCTTTACAGGTTGAGAAACAAATCTACAAAAATTGCTCCTGGAGAGATGTAAGCTCACAATTCTGTCAAATTTACACCATAAAGCAAGTTGGCATCTTCAGGTCTGAAGGTCATAAATGGTTTGTGATTGTCAGAATGACAATTACAGAAGAAAAATATCAAGTGAATGTGAAGTATGATATGAAAACTACTGCTTCATATAACAATATGAGCTTTACAGGCCTATGCAAACTAGCTCAAGATAGTAACCTGATAATGAAGCTCAAAGATAAGGTTCAGGCTACATGATGGAACAATCCCAATAAGAAAAATTACCCTAAGAGCCCAATGTAATGAGAAGAAAATGAATATCTGGATTTCCAGAAATAGATGTTCAGCAAAATTTACTCATCATCTGGAGCAAATCTAAAGTCAGACTTGTAATTCTACAGATGATAGAAAAGACTTGTGTTGTTTCACAGGCCACAAAACCTTTAGTGGCTGCACTGGCTATTGAAGATTACAGAAGTACAGGTTCATAGCTCCTTGAAAGTGGAGTCGCAGGTAGATAGGATAGTAAAGAAGGCATTTGGTAAGCTGTCCTTTATTGGTCAGAGTATTGAGTACAGGAGTTGGGAGGTCATGTTGCGACTGTACAGGACATTGGTTAGGCCACCTTTGGAATATTGCATGCAATTCTGGTCTCCTTCCTATCGGAAAGATGTTGTGAAATTTGAAAGGGTTCAGAAAAGATTTACAAGGATGTTGCCAGGGTTGGAGGATTTGAGTTCAAGGGGGATGTTGAATAGGCTGGATCTGTTTTCACTGGAGTGTCAGAGGCTGACGGGTGACCTTACAGAGGTTTATAAAATCATGGGGGCATGGATAGGATACATATACAAGGTCGTTTCCCTGAGGTGGAGCAGGCCAGAACTAGAGGGCATGGTTTTAGGGTGAGATATAAAAGATATAAAAGAAACCTAAGGGGCAATCTTTTCATACGTGTATGGAATGAGCAGCCAGAGGAAGTGGTGGAGGCTAGTACAATTGCAACATTTAAAAGGCATCTGGATGGGTATATGAATAGCAAGGGTTTGGAGGGATATAGGTTAGGTGCTGGCAGGTGGGACTAGATTGGGTTGGGATATCTGTTCAGCATGGATAGGTTGGACCAAAGGGTCTGTTTCTGTGATGTACATCTCTATTACTCTATTAATATATTCCACTAAGTCTTGAATATGGAGATAGTGAGGACTGCAGATGCTGGAGATTCAGAGTAGATAGAATATGGCCCTGGCAAAAACACAGCAGATCAGGCAGCATCTGAGGAACAGGAGAGTTGATGTTTCAGGCAGGACTCTTCATCTGAACTGGGGAGGGGGAAGGAGGCTGAGAAACAAATAGGGGGCTGAGAGCTGGGGGAAAGTCTTCCTGGTGAATATCATCTTAAAAGTAAACGAGAGAATGAGATCAACATAGCATCAGTCATGCGGGGCTCTAATATCCCACAAGTGCAGACTAAAAGACAAAATAGGGAAACTAATAGCTCCACTGCCAGGACCTCCTGAACAAAGGAAAGCAAGATAAGGCGGCCAAGGAATCATTCTTTGACGAGCAGACTGCTGATGATAAACAAGTGAAAGCAGAAGAATCAGTCATCACAAAACCACAGAAGAAAAAGCTTGATAAAAAAGATGACACCCAAAGTCAAGTATATAGTAAATGTACTGACAGCAAAAGCATTTTCCCCAGATCCTGGCAAGGTGGTAGCTGTAGTAAAGATGCTGTGACCAATAGATATGAAAGAAGTGGAATGATTTTTTGGATTCATGAACTGTCTAGCAAAGTTCTTGCCTAATTTGTTATCAGGCTGTGAATATCAATGCAAACTTACTGCAAAAGATATACAATGGTATTGGGAAACTGAACAAAATGTAGCTTGCACTTAAATCCAAACAAATAGCAACAACAGCTTGATATACTCTGGAAGTTATCAACCTGGCATGGATATTGAATCTGAAAGACAAGCATCTTGCTCTGATCAAGTACTCAACATGGGAACAACACTCCCCAAGAAGGAAAATTACCTCAGGAAGGAGGAGATATGAGACAAACTGACAATAATAATTTGCATTAAAAATATGAACCCTGTAGTGATAATAGATGAAATGTCTGTGCAGAGATTGATGAAACTGGAACAGACCGGAATTAACACAGTTTTATAAATGAATTTTGTTTAACTCACCGTGTATGTCAGGTAACTTGACAAATGATAATTTGTGTATTTTTTTCCCTTTTGTACAACACAAAGGGAGATGTGCAATGCTAATCAAGTGCCATAATGTGTAAAAAAAGTGTAAATGTTTTGTTTCATCGGCAAAAAATGTCAATTTGCTTCTCTTTTGTACTATTATCCAGAGTGAAAAGAAATGTCCACCTAAACTTTGGTAATTAACTCAAAAATAACTAATTCATTAGAAGCATATTCATTCCATAATTGGTTAAAAAAAGTAAATATAAGCTAGTATGCAGAACTAAACTATATCCACTTAATCCCAAATTTGCACATTCATGTGATAGATAACACGCTCTATATGTCTCTAGTTCAAACTAAAGGATAAAATGGGAAGACTTCTCACAGTACAGTCTATTTCCCGTTAATCAAAATATTGACAACCTTAAAACTGATGAGATCTTGACATCAGACTTGAGTAAAAATGACAGTCAACTAGAAGGAGAGGTGATCGCCTAGTGGTATTTATTGCTTAATTGTTAATCCAGAGAAGCAGGGGATTGTTCTGGGGATCTGGTTTGAATCCCACCACAGCAGATGGTGGAATTTGTCGATTGTCAGGAAAATCTGTCTGGTTCACTAATGTCATTGCGGGAAGGAAACTATTGCTCTGACCTAACCTTCCATACACAAATCCCATAACAATGTAGTTGACTCTTAACATCCTCTGGGAAATTAGGGATGGGCAATAAATGCTAGCCAAGCCAGCAATCCCTGTACCTCATGAATGAATAAAAGAAGCGTAGTACTGCCTCACAGCATCAGGGACCCAGGTTCGATTACAGTCTCAGGCGACTGACTGTGTGGAGTTTGCACATTCTCCCCGTGTCTGCGTGGGTTTCCTCCGGGTGCTCCAGTTTCGTCCCACAGTCCACAGATGTGCAGGTCAGGTGAATTGGTCGTGCTAAAATTGCCCATAGTGTTAGGTGCATTAGTCAGGGGTAAGTACAGGGTAGGACAATGGGTCTGGTTAGGTTACTCTTTGGAGGGTCGGTGTGGACTTGTTGAGCCAAAGGGCTTGTTTCCACACTGTAGGGAATCTAATCTAATCTAATCAAAAGAAAAAGAAATCCTGTCATTAGATTTTATCAGGTTCCCACAAGATTTCAGCCAAGAGAAAGAAAAAATCCTTGGAGCAGGTTCTGCTTCAGCCTTTCTCCTTAATTTTCTCAGCAGATACATTTTCTTATTATTTACTTGCTTGATTTGAATCATATCCACGAGCATCCATTCCCTCCACCACCAATGCTCAGTAGCAGCAGTATGTACTATCTACAAGGTGTACTGCAGAAACATGAATAACTTGTAAACAAACCTAACATCTTCAATCTGATCCATACATAGCGACAGTAAATCAGACAGCATTTTCCAAATCCAAGACAACTTCCATCTGGAAAGACAAGACAGCAGAAACATGGGAACACAACCATGACCTGCAAGATCCCCTCCAAGCCACTCACTATCCTGACTTGGAAATACATCACAATTTCTTCACTGTCACTGAATCAAGGTCCCAGAATTCCCTCCTCAATGGCATTGTGGATCATGTTGACTGCAGCAGTTTAAGATGACAGCTCACTACTATCTTCTCAAGTGCAATTAGGGACAGGCAGCCAGCCATGCCAAAGTCCCACAAGTGAATACAAAAATACTTGTCTTAACTTCCTTAGTTACCCTTGATTATTTTATTTCTCTCTTAGAATCATTCCACATTACTGGGATGTATTTTTGCTGAGAATCATGAATTATCTCCTAAAATGTCTACCACTACATGCTATTATCATTCCTGCTAGTCTATCTGCACAGTCCACTTTAGTTAACTATACTCTTATTTCATTGTAATGTCCCTTAATTATGTTTAACACAACCGTTTCTGACCCAGATTTCTTATTCTCAAATCAAGTCTTAAATTCTGTTATGTTATGATCACTACTTCCGAAGGGGTTTTTTTAGTCTAAGGTCATTTATTAAATTAGCATCATTACCCATTACTAGATTCAAGGTAGCCTGTTCCCTAATTGGATTCATAATATATGGCTTTAAGAAACTAATCCCAATGCACTCCATGAAATTGTTGTGGTGGGTACCTTTTTCAATTTGATTAACCCAATCAACATGGAGATTAAAGTCACGCTTAATTATTTCTCTATTCTTTTTACATGCCCCTATTATTTGTTGTGTCGTAATGCATTTAAATCCAGAATATCTAAGCAGTTTCATATAGTGTGGTTCCTTTTTGTCTTTAACAAGAACGTGTATTTGTTAGAGTGTTATTTTGATGGTGTTTGGAGAAATGCACTTGCCCATAGTGTGTAGGCTGGCTTGCTATAGTTGTTGAACTATATTTCTGTTGTATCTTGTTTCAACTTAGTTTGTGGCAGCCATTATATACATTACTTGAAACATAATCAAAGCACAGTTTAGCCTTTTAACATTTGAAAATTTATTCCTTCACTGATTTGTCTTTTTCAGTCTTAAAATTTCAGTTTTTCATTCAGGTTCAAAAGTTTATTAAGGCAGATCATTGAAAGGGTTGACAGGTTATATGAACTGTAGGAAGATTGAACATTACACTAAACATCCCATTATTGCAGGTACTAAACACAGTGATCTGAATGGCAGTAGTTACTGAGGTCCTAAGTGGGCAGGAAGCAGAGAGAAAACTAACATTATGGAAAGGCCATAAGGGGAAGTAAAGAATAAAATAATTACAGCTCTGGCAGATGTTCTAATGTGAAGACATATGCAAAAATAAGAAAGCTGGGCTGTTTCAACTTTTATTTTAATCACAACTCCCACTAAGAAACTCAAGAGTCAATGCAACATTCATCGAATCAAACACACCCATAAAGTATCTGTTTTAGAAACTGCAGTAGCCAAGAGTCTGCAGCAATCACCCACTAATTATTGTACAAATGAACAATGAGTCATCAAAAAACCTTAGTGGTGTTGTTTTCTTAAAAAATATATATAAACATATGCCAAAACCATCATTAAGAAATCATTAAACGGAAAATGTGCGTATTTTAAAAGACCTCTGAATGCAATCAATGTTTTCAGGGCATTTGTTTTGCAAAGCCTACCTCTGCATAAATTTAAATTCATTGTGACCTTTAGCTTTCACACCATTTGAACAAAAATACATCTGCCCACATACACATACCACTATTATGTCTATCTATTACTCCCCTTAACTAAAGACTTGAAGAAAATAAAAATAAAACTTACATTGCATGTAACAGTTAGGAATTGTTCAAGCTTCCATAATATGGTTTCTATTATAAAGGACATAATAGCAGAATAGTTAGAAATACATAATGAAATCAAACACAGTCAGCAGGGAAAGGAGGGAAAATCACTTCTGACAAATTTCTTACATTTCTTTGGTATGGTAACAAGCAAGAGCAATAAAAGGAAACAGTAGATGCAATATATTTGGATTTCCAAAGGCATTCAATATAATACCACACATAAGGCAATGTATAAGATGAAAGTTGAAACTTTATTGCTGGAACAGCACAGCAGGTCAGGCAGCATCCAGGGAACAGGAGATTCGACGTTTCGGGCACAGGCCCTTCTTCAGGAATGACATTCCTGAAGAAGGGCCTGTGCCCGAAACGTCGAATCTCCTGTTCCCTGGATGCTGCCTGACCTGCTGTGCTGTTCCAGCAATAAAGTTTCAACTTTGATCTCCAGCATCTGCAGACCTCACTTTCTCCTCAATGTATAAGATGAGACCATGTGGGATACTATATTAGAATGGATAGATAACTGGCTGATTAATAGAATACAAAAGTTAGGATAAAAGTTACATTTTCAGATGGCAGCTTGCAATTAGTGGAGTACCACATGGATCAGTGCTGGGACCACAAGTATTCACAGTACATACTGATGACCTGAATGAGGAAAATGAATATACTTTAGTCAGGTTTATGGAAGACACAAAAATAGATGAGAAGGCAAATAGGATTTCACAATGAAGCTACAGATGAATATAAACATGACAAGTGAATGGGTGAAAACTTGTTAGAAGGAATATTGTGTAGGAAAATGACATTATGCACTCTGGCAGGAAGAATAAAAGAGCTAAATAGTATTTTAATGGGAAACGATTGCAGAAAGCTGAAGGTCAGATAGATTTGAGAGCCCCTGTGTATATATCACAAAGTGCTAGCATACAAATGCAGCAGATAATTGAGACAATAGGTTATAGGTAATATGGATCAGTGGCCTTTATCGCAAAGGGAATGGAGTATAAAAATATGGAGGTCTTGTTAAAACTATGCAAGTTACTGGTCAGATTACAACTGAGTTACTGTGAACAATTATGTTCTTCTTATCTAAGGAAGGATGTATTGGCATTGGATGCAGTCCAAAGCAGGTTCACTGGGTTGGTCCTGGATACAAATAAACTATTTTATGCAGACAGGTTGAGTAGACTGGAGATGACTTCATTGAAACATACATAAATGTAACCAAAAGATATAAGAGCAGAATTAGGCCATTCAGTCCATCATGTCTGTGCAATCATTCGATCACAGCTGATATCTTTCTCAAGCCCCTTCTTCTGTGTTCTTCCCATAACCCTTGATCCCCTTACCAATCAAGAACCTGTCTCTATCTGTCTTAAATACACTCAATGACTTGGCCTCCACAGCCTTCTGCTGCAATGAGTTCCATAGATTAATCATCCTATAGTTGAAGAAATTCCTCCCCATCTCAGTTCTAAAGGGTCATCCCGTCACTCTGAAGCTGTGTCTTTGAGTCATAGTCTGTCCTACTCGTGGAACATCTTCTCCACATCCACTTGATTCAGGCCTTTCAGTAGTCTGTAAGTTTTAATGAGATCCCTCCTTGTCCTTCTAAACTCCATTAAGTACAGACCCAGAGTCCTCAACCATATGACAAGCCCTTCATCCTCAATATCATTCTTGTGAGCCTCTTCTGGAATCGTTCCAATGTCAGCACATTATTCTTAGATATGTGACCCAGTTTTGCTCACAATATTCTAAATGCGGTTGGACTAAAGCCTTATACAGTCTCAACAATACATTTCTGTTCTTGATTTCCAGCCCTCTTGAAATGAATGCTAACAATGCATTTGCCTTCTGAAATGCCATCAGGATCTGCAGTTAACCTGAAGAGAATCCTGAACTAGAGCTCCCAACTCCCTTTGTGGTTCAGATTTCTGAAGCCTTTCCCCATTTAGAAAATAGTTTATGCTCCTAGTCCTCCTACCAAGTTCCATAATCTCACAATTTCACACATTATATTCCATGCGCCTTATCTTTGCCCACTCCCCAAGCTTGTTCATGTACTTCTGCTGCCTCTCCACTTCCCCAACACTTCCTGTCCCTCCACCTACCTTTGCATCATCTGCAAGCCTAGCAACAATGCCATCAGTTCCTATGTTCAGATCATTAAAATATATCATGAATAGTTGTGGTCCCAACATAGACCTCGTCAGAACTCCATTAGTCATTGGCTACCATCCTGAAAAGGATACCTAATCCTTAATTTTTTGTCACCTTGCCACCAACATGATGGACTCTTATCTTGTTTAGCAGCCTCCTTTGCAGGACCTTGTTCAGCAATCCTCTGGCTTCCCATTAATCTTCACTACATTATATGCTTTTTCTTCTGCTTTTACATTGTCATTGAGTCAGAGATGTATAACCCTGACTTCCTTTGTCAGCCATGATTGCCTTGTCCTGCTCTTGGCATCTTTCTTCTTCCTCAGGATGAATTTATGCTTTACCTCCGAAATTCCCTCCAGAAACTCTTGCCATTGCTGCTCCACCATCTTCCCTGCTAGGCTTCTTTTCCTATCAACTCTGCTCAGCTCCTCCCTTATGTCTTTGTAGTTATCTTTTCTCAATTGTAATACTGTTACATCTGATTTCATCCTATCCCTCTCACACTGTAGGGTGAATTCCATCATATCATGGTCACTGCCTCCTCAGGTTCCTCCACTTTAAGCTCCTTAATTGAGTCTGCCTCATTACACATCATTAAATTCAGAATTGCCTACTCCCTAGTGGGCTCTACAACAGGCTGCTTTTAAAAAAACCCTGGTGTAGATATTCCACATACTCCTTTTCTTGACATTTGCTGCCCACTTGATTTTCGCAGTTCACCTGCATGTTGAAGTGCTCCATGATTATTGTCAAAGTGTCTTTCCCACCTGCTGATTTATTTACCATCCACATCCTGACTACTGATAGGTGGCCCACATATAACTCCATCAGGATTTGTTTTTCTTTGCATTTCCTCAACTCTATCCACACAGATTCTATGTTTTCTGACTCTATATCACTCCTTGCTTTGATTTAATTTTATTTCGTATTAACAAAGCAACCTTTCTCCATCTGCCTGTCCTTTTGATAGGACATGTAAAATTGGATATTTAGATCCCAGTCCTTACAGCCAAGTATCAGTGATACGATTCATAAGATTCATAACAGACTTGACAAGAGAGATTCAGAGGGGTGCTTTCCACATATGGGAAAGACAAGGGCCAGAGGGAATAATCTCAGTCCATGGAGCCAATCTGTTAAGACAGAGATGAGAAGGAATTTCTTCTCTCAGAGTGTTGTGAATCTTTGGAACTCTTTACACAGAGAGCTGACAGGACAGGATCATCAACCATATTCAAGGCTGAGTCAGATAGGTTCTTAATCAGCAAGGGAAACAAGAGTTAACGGGATAAGACAGGAAATTGAAGTTGAGGATTATCAGATCAACTATTATGCCATTAAATGCTGGAGCAGGATCAATGGGTGAATGGCCTACCCCTGTTGGTAAGTCTCATGGTCTTATCGTACTATCATATGATATGACGTATAAGATGTGCCAGAATGAATTTGCAAACTTGCACTATCCTAATTAGTCTTTGTCAGTGTGAACCCTGCATTATTAATAGCTAAAAGTTCCAAGAATAATGAAATAATTGAATGCCATACAATCCACTCAGCTTGCTTTTGTAGCCAAAGACAATTGCCAATTTCTTAAATTTATGTCATTATTCTCAGTGCATGTTGGTAGGTTTAAAAATAATGTTAGCCTGATAATGTTTCACAGCATTTGCTTGACGATCAGCAACAAAGCCACTACTAAAGCGGTGGAACCTCTCAATATCTGGAAATTCAGAGGACAATTTTCCTTAATCTCTTAGTTTTGGAAATTTATTTGTGCCAGTTATGCCATCAAAAACATTGTTAGTGCTTGAAAACAACTGTATTTGGTATGGCCACCGATCTACACATGCAAGGAATGCAAAAGCATTATAACAGTTTATTCACTAAGAACTCTGCTGATTCATGCTTGCCATGATACATATTATCATAGAACATCTCCAGTGTGGAAAAAGGCCAGTTAACCCATCGAGTCTGCATCGACGATCCAAAGAGTATCTGACCCAAAGTGAAGCCCGTACCCCATCCCATAGTTAATCCACCGACCCTGCACATTCCTCAAAACTACAGATAATTTAGCATTCCCACTTCACCTAATTTGGATTATGGGACAAAACCAGATCACCGAGCAGAAATCCATGTGGACACTGGGAGAATGTGCAAATTCAACATATTGTCACCCAAGGTTAGAATCAAACCTAGGTCCTTGGGCCCCTGTAAAGCAACAGTGCTAACCACTGAGCCATACTGTTGCTCTACTGGGTTAAAAAAAAATCAGCAATATTCACAAAAAGAGGCTTCGACTCTGCATAAACACAATCAAAACAAGAAGAAGCGTTAACCAATAGAAAACAGGGAGTTGGGATAAATGGGTATTTCCCTGATTGGAGATCAGTGATGGGCCTACAACTGTTCATGATGTATATAAATGATTTAGAAGAGGAGACTAAGTGTAGTGTATTCAAGTTTGCTGCTGACACTATATTGATTGGAAAGGCAAACTGTGCAGAGTATGTGGAGGGTCTACACAGAGATTTAAATGGATTAAGTGAGTGGGCAAGAGTCTGGTAGATGGAATACAATGTTCGTAAATATGAGGTTATCTATTTTGGAAGTAAAAATAATAGGTCGGAGTATTATTTATGTAGTGAAAGATTTAAGCATGCTGTTGTGCAGAGGGACTTAGAAGTGCTCGTACATGAATCGCTAAAAGTTAATTTGCAGGTGCAAATTAGAATCAGGAAGGCAAACGGGCTATTGGCTTTCCTTGCTAGAGGGATTGAATTTAAGAGCAGGAAGGTTCTGCTGCAACTGTACAAGGTGTTGATGCAGCCACACCTGGAGTACTGTGCACAGTTCTGGTCTCCTTACTTAAGGAAGGTTTTACTGGCTTTGGAGGCAGTGTAGAGAAGGTTCAGATTTACAAGGATGTTGCCAGGGTTGGAGGATTTGAGCTATGGGGAGAGGCTGAACACGGTGGGGCTGTTTTCTCTGGAGCTTCAGAGGCTGAGGGGTGACCTTATAGAGGTTTACAAAATTATGAGGGGCATGGATAGAGTAAATAGGCAAAGTCTTTTCCCTAGGGTCGGGGAGTCCAGAATTAGAGGACATAGGTCTAGGGTGAGAGGGGAAAGATATGAGAGACCTAAGGAGCAACATTTTCACACAGAGGGTGGTACGTGTATGGAATGAGCTGCCAGAGGAAGTGGTGGAGGCTGGTACAATTGCAACATTTAAGAGACATTTGGATGGGTATATGAATAAGAAAGGTTTGGAGGGATATGGGCCAGTGGGACTAGATTGGGTTGGAATATCTGGTCGGCATGGATGGGTTGGACGGAGGGGTCTGTTTCCATTCTGTACATCTCTATGACTATGACTCTATGAGGGGACTACCCTATGGGGAGGAATTGAGCCACCTGGGACTGTGCTCGCTAGAATTTAGAAGCATGAGAGGGGTTCTTTCAGAAACATATACAATTCTGAAAGGGATAGATAAGATAGAGGCAGGCAAGTTTCCGCTGGTGGGTGATACTAGGACTAGGAAACATGGCCTCAGGATTAGGGGACGTAGATTTAGGACAGATATGAGGACAAACTTCCATAGATTACCATATGAATTGTCTGCCCAAGAAAGCAGTACAGGCAGCCTTATTAAATATATTCAGTTGGATAGGTTTTTGCATGGTAAAAACAAGGACTGCAGATGCTGGAAACCAGAGTCTAGATTAGAGTGGTGCTAGAAAAGCACAGCAGGTCAGGCAGCATCTGAGGAGCAGGAAAATCGACATTTTGGGCAAAAATCCTTCATCAGGAAGGGGTTTTGCATGCTGGGGGAATTGAGGGTTATGAGGATAATGCAGGCAAGAGGAGCTGAGATGACAGCTAGATCAGCCATGACCTTAATGAATGCCAGAGCAGGCTGGATGGGCAAATGGCATATTCTTGCTTCTATTACTATGATACTATTTAATATGATTTGAAGAGTGTTGGGAGAGAAGCCATATCAGTCCCTGGACCTGATGGGGTACATCCTGGGATAGTAACGGAATTAACTAAAGTGAATGGATGTACTGGTTGTAATCGTTAGATTCCGGAAACATTTTAAAAGATTGGAAAACTGCTAATGTAATATCTTAGTTTAAAATAGGAAGGAGCCAAAAAAACAGATAACTAGGCTAGTTAGGTTAACATCTGTCATTGGAAAAATGTTACAGTCTATTATAAAGAATAGAACATGAAGAAATGTATAATATGATCAAGCACAGTCAGTGCAGCTGCACAAAGGGGAAATCATGACTAACAAACTTAATAGAATTACTTGAGGTAACAAGCAGAATAGAAAGAGGAAAGCAGTGGATATAATATATTTGATTTCAGAAGGTGTTAGACATCTTAACAAGATAAAAGCCCATCGTATTAGAGGTAGTATATTAGAATGTATAGAGGATTAGGATTAGCTACCTAATAGCAAACAGAGGATTGGGATATAAGAATGCACAAAGTATTCAGAACAAGGTAGACAAGCTAACTGTACATGTCGAGTTAAATGAAAATGATTTTATAGCAATCACAGAAACATGCTTACAAGGAGATCAAAACTGGAAGCTTAACATTCAGGGATATTTGGAGTTTCAGAGAGACAGGAGCATTATTAGAAGCATTATTAATAAGAGATGAAATGAGGACAGCTGTGAGAGGCAATTTAGGCTTGAATGATGTCAAGCCAATTTGGACAGAGGTAAAAAACAGCAAGGGAAAGAAATCATTGGGAGGAATAGTGCACAGAACCCTAATCAATAGTCACTCTGTAGGAAAGGCCATAAATCAACATTAATATTTAAAAGAACGAAACAATAATTAAAGATAGCTTTAGTTCATGTTATTTGGTTTAATCAACATTAGGGATAGTTTCCAAGAGCAATATGTCTTGGAGTCAACCAGAGAGCAAGTTATCTTGGATCTGGTAATGGGTAATGAGGCAAGTTTAATAAATGATCTCAAAGTAAAAAGATCCCGAAGAAAGTAATGATCATAACATGATTGATTTTAATATTCTGTTCAAGAGTGAGAAATCTGAGTCAGAAACAACTTTAACTTAAGTAAAGGGAATTGCACTGAAATTAGGATAAAGTTAAATAAAGTGAATGGTTGGATTTATTAGCAGGAATGACGGTAAGCAAGTAATAGATGATATTAAGGAGTTAATTCATGATTCTCAGCAAAAATACATACCAGTAAGAAGGAAAGATTCTAAGGGAGGAATAAACCAAACCTCAAGGGCAAACTCAAAGTATATAAAAACATGCAATTAGAGCTTCTTTAAATATATGAAAGAGAGAGGACAAAGTAAACATTGTTCATTTGAAAATGAATCTGGAGACACAGTTATGGGGAATAAGGAAATGGCAGAGGAGTAGAACAGATTCTAACTTCAGTCCTTACGACAGAAGATACTTCAAACATCCCATTAATACTACAGAATGCAAAGAAGGAAATAAGTACCACCATCATCACTGACAAAGTATTACTGGACAAACTAATGGCGTTAAAGGCAGATAAACCCCTTGGCCTTGATGGCTGCCATCCCAGAATTCTAAAAGTGGTAGCTATCGACTTAGTTGATGCTTTGGTTGCAATTTTCCAAAAATTATTGGATTCTGGAAAAATTCAAAAAGGAAGGAAGGTAAGAAATAGGTAATTATAGGTTGATTCACTTTCTATCTATTTTTGGAGAAGTATTGGAATCAATTATGAAGGAAGTAATAGCAAAACATAGAAATTCATAATCTAATCAAGCAAAATCAGCATTGTTTCATGAAAGGCAAATCAGCATTATTTGAGGAATTCTCAACCAGAGTGGAAGAAGGGAACCACTATATCTGTTGAGTTTGAACTTCCAGAAGATGTTCAACAAGGTAGCTCACCAAGAAGTTAAGCCCTAGGATATAAGTCCATGGTATTGGAGGTAGTACAATGGCATGGATAGAGAATGGTCCAAAAGAAAGGAAACAGAGAATAGGGATAAGGCATTCTTTTTCATGTAAGTGACCAGTGACTAATGGGGTTCTGCCAGTGCTGAGGCCACAACCATTTAAATTTATGAATGGCTCAGGGGAAGAAATGAGTAAAATGCAGCCAAAATTGCAGATGACAAAAAAAAGGTGGAAAGACAGGATGTGAGAGAAATTCAAACTGTATACAGAGAGATATTGGTAAATTAGGTAAGTGGACGGAAAGTTGGCAAATAGAGTATAATGTGAGAAAATGTGGAGAACAGAATATTTAAATACAGAAAGCTGCAGCACAAAGAAACTTGGGATATGTGTACATGAAGTACAAAAAGTTAGCATATAAGTGCAGTTGGAAATTAGGAAGGTGAATGGAATGTTGATCATTATTTCAAGGAGATTGGAGAATAAGAGTAGGGAAGTCTTACTGTAACTGTAAAAGTTGCTAGTGAAACCATATCTGGATTACCATGAGCAGTTTTGATTCCTCATTTAAAGGAAAGACAACATTTCATTGGAGGTTGTTAACTAAATGATCCCGTTGTGGAGAGACTGTGCCATGACAAACAATTAAACAGGTTGGGACTCCACCTTTTGGAATTTAGAAGAATGAAAGCTGATCTGATTGAAACATTTCAGATTCTCAAAGAGCTTGGCAGAGTAAATGTTGAAAGGATGTTTCACTGAATGGAAGTGTCTAGGACCAGACAGCATAGTCTCAAATTAAAGGGACACCAATTTAAGATTAAGATGAGGAGACATTTCTTCTCTCAGAGGGTTGTGAATCTTTGAAACTCCTTGCCACTGAGAGCCGTGGAGCAAAGTCTTTGTCAAGACTAGTGTGGTGGATTAGAGTGGAAAAGCACAGCAGGTTAGGCAGCACCCGAGGACCAGGAAAATCGACATTTCAGGAATGAGGCTGGGAGCCTCAGGGGTGAAGAGATAAATGGGAGGTGGGTGGGGCTGGGTAGAAGGTAGCTGAGAGTGCAATAGGTGGATGGAGATGGAGTAAAGGTGATAGGTCAGAGAGGAAGGTGGAGCGGACAGATGGGAAGGAAGATTGGCAGGTAGGACAGGTCATGAGCACAGTGTTGAGCTGGAGGTTTGCAACTGGGGTAAGGTGGCGTGAGGGGAAATGAGGAAACTATTAATGCACTGGGATTGAAGTGTCCCGAGACGGAAGATGAGGCACTCTTCTTCTCGGCATTGGGTGGCGAGAGAATGGCGATGGAGGAGGCCCAAGACCTGCATGTCCTCAGCAGAGTGGGAGGGAGAGTTGAAATGTTTGGCCATGGAGCGGTGGGATTGATTGGTGCAGGTGTCCCGGAGATGTCCTCTGAAGCGCTGTGCGAGAAGGCATCCGTTCTCCCCAGTAGAGAGGAGACCATATTGGGAGCAATGGAGACAATAAATAATATGTGTGGAAGTGCTGGTGAAATTTTGATTGATGCAGAAGGATCCTTTGGGGTCTTGGTCAGAGGTGCGGGGGGAGGTGTGGGCGCAGGTTTTGCAATTCCTGCAATGGCAGGGGAAGGTGCCAGGAGGGGAGGGGTGTGTTAGGGGGCGTGAACCTGACCAGGTAGTCACGAGTGGCCCTGGAAGAACCCAAACTGGGCAACATTTTGAGTGGGTCATTACTGAACAGGTGCAGCTTGATAGCACTGTAGATGACACCATCCATTATTATACTGATGATTGAGAGTAGGTTTATAAGATGGTAATTGGCTAGATTGCATTTTTCCTACTTTTTGTGTTCAGGACATAGCTAGTTTATTTTCCACATTGTCGGGTAGATGCCAGAGTTGTAACTGCACTGGAAGAGCTGGGCCAGGGGAATAACAAGTTCTGGAGCACAAGTTTTCAGTACTGTTGTAAGGAGCCATAGCCTTTGCAGTTTCCAGTGCCTCCAACCATTTCTTGACTTCATTGGCATTGAATCCAATTGGTTGAAGTATGACACCTGGAATGCTGAGGACCACTAGAGAAGCCTGAGATGGATCATCCACTTGGTACTTCTGGCTGAAGATTTCTGCAAATGCTTCAGCCTTCCCTTTTGCACTTAGGTGTTTGGCTCTTCCATCTTTGAGGAGTTAATCCAGAAATTATAATCCTTGTGGTTTTGTTCTTTAATTTTGTTCCTAATTCCTGATATTCCCCAAACTGGATCTCTTACCGACTCTTGCCGACGTTGTTGGTCCCACTTTGGACCACAACGATGAGATCCTCCTACTCCCACTCCAATATCTATTCAAATTTGTTTGAGATGTCCCTTAGTCTGGCACCATGCAGACAGCACATCATGCAGGACTCTTGATTCTGTTTATAAAGGATGCCATCCATACCCTTAACTATAGAATCCCATTTTTCTTTTTGCTACCTCACTTGAACAGTCTCCTGTACCATGCTGCAGTGGTCGGTTTGACCATCCTTCCTACAAAGGGAGCAATTACCTCATAACTGTTGGGCAAGGTCAAGAGCTGAGGCTCCTCCATTGCTAAATTCAGGGTTCCTCTATTTACCTCACTTGTCGTCACATCCTCCTATCTCAGAGATACTGGCTAAATCAGAAGTATTTAACCTACATGGTGTGACTGCCTCCTGAAACACAGCATCCAGGTAACTCTTCCCCTCTCTGATATGTTGCAGTATTCAAAGCTCAGACTCAAACTCATCAACTCTGAGCCAAAGTTTCTTGAGCAAACAACATTTGCTATAGATTGGTCACTATGAATAGCAATAGGGTCCACCAATACTCTAATTAATAAATTAATAAAAAATACTGATTAAATAATGTATCAAGATGCAGGTAACAACATTTACCTGCATCATCATATATTATTTACTTAGTATTTTTTAAATCTCCTACTGGCTTTTAGTTTTTGATCTATAAAATATTTCTACAATTTACTTTTAATCTGAAAGTAATTTAGAATAGCAGTTTCTTCAATTTACCAACTGATGAATTTACAGATTTTCCTGCAAAATCAACCTTTTTTTTCACAGTTTCTGATCCCAGAGACTCTGCCTCACATCTCCTCTTTCCCCGTTTTCCCTGTAGCGATAGGAATGCACTTGGCCAGGTGGATCTCATCATGTATGCATTCCCTGATCGAGGCTGTTAATCTGGCCCAATCAAGAAGTCTAGGCTGATAGATCTAAATAGAAGACTCAGAGAACCTCCTCTCTCTAGATACTGACATTGAGCTAGCTGGTTGGAGTTCATGTTCTGTACGTGTGTAAAAAGGGATGACTTGGTGACAGAATACTGGCCTCCATGGAGTTATTTAATTGGTGACAACATCAGGTTACACCTGTTTGAAGATAAAGTGAGGACAATCAAAGGTGCCCTGGCTCCCATGACTGTACTGGACCTTAGGTCTTTCCTTGGGTTGATGAATTATTATGGAAAATTCATATGCACCCTGGCCACCATCCTTACACCTGCTATTGAAAAAGAGTCAGACTTGAAAGTGGTCATGTAATCAAGAAGTAGCCTTTAAGAAAGTGAAAAAGCAGCTATTGTCTAAGATGGTAACCTACCTCAATCCCAAGCAAAATGTGGTGCTGATATGCAATGCCTCCTCATATGATATCATGGTAGTGCTGGTTCATCAATGGTCCAATGGAGAGGAATGCTTGACAGTGTATGCTTCCCAGACTTTGAATGATGCCAGTATGCCCAGAAAGACAAGGTCGATTTGGCGGTCTTCTTTGGTGTGAGAAAGTTTCACCAATACTTTTACACACATAAACCTGTAAAAGTAACAGACAACAACCCCCTGCCAGGGCTAATTAAAGAAGATATGACTATGCCACCCATAGCTTCTGGTCGAATTTGGTGGTGTGCCCTTATTTTCATTGCGTACAATTACAAGTTGGAACAGTGTCCAGGAGCTGAGTGACAAATGCAGGAATCTTGATCTGCCTCCCACTGGCAGATACACCACTGACGGTGCCTCCCCGGAGGAATCCATTTGATTTAAAATTTTCTGGACAACCTTCAGTTACTGCTTACAATATCCAACTGTGGGCATAAAGAGATCCCATCCTGGTAAAACTAAAACAGCTGGTGTAATGGGTGGAACAAAAAGGCCATCACAACCATGATTAAAACCTTTTTGGACCCAGTGAAAGCAGATAACCGTGTAGGATGACATATTATTGTGGGGCACAAGCTTCATAATCCTGAGTAAAGGTCACTGCCCAATACTGGCTGGCCTCCACCACAGTCATCCAGGGGTTTCCAAAATGAAGGTGTTGATGACAGGTTACATGTGGTGGCCAGGATTGGATACCAACATAGCTGCATTGGTGGTGCGATGCCCAGAGTGCCAAGAAGGTCAAAAACTACTACCAGCAGGACCCTCTATTTGTGGGAATGGCCGGGTGAACCCTGGACTCAGTTACACATTGACTATGCAGGTCCTCTCATGGGCTCAATGTTCCTTGTCATTGTGGATGCCCATTCAAAGTGGTTGGGTGTGCATAGAATTTATTCGCAAACTCAAGGATGATGATAGAAAAGTTGTGAGCATTATTTGCAATACATGACTCTTGGAAGTATTGGTCGTGGGCAATGGGATGTAACTTACTGGCAGGGAATTTGAATGTTTCCTGAAGTCAAATGGCATTCAGCATGTTTGGACAGCTCCATACTATCTATCTCTAATGGTCTGGCGCAAAAAACAATGCAAACGTTGAAGTCAGGCTTAAAGAAACAGCGTACAGCTTCAGTCGATACAAAACTGTCCCACTTCCAGTTTGATTATAGGACCATCCCTCACGCAACTACGGGGATAGTTCCAGCAAAGTCATTAATGGGAAGAGGACTCTATACCAGGTTAGAACAGTACAGCACATTACAGGCCTTTCAGCTCTCGCTGTTGTAATGATCTTTTATCCTAATCTCAGATCAGATTAGCCTATCTTCCATGTGCCTTTCCAAGAGTGGCTTAAATGTTCGTCATGTATCTGACTCTACAACCACTGTTGGTAGTGCATTCCACACACCCACCACTCTCTGTGTAAAGAACCTACCTCTGGCAACTCCCCTAAACCTTCCTCCAATCACCTTAAAAATATGCCCCCTCGTGACAGCCATTTCCGCCCTTGGAAAATGTCTCTGGCCATCCAATCTATCTATGCCTCTCATCATCTTGTACATTACCTACCACACCACTAATCTTTGTGTCATCGCCAAACTTACTAACCCACCCTTCCACTTCCTCATCCAAGTCATTTATAAAAGTCACAAAGAACAGAGGTCCCAGAACTGATCCCTATGGAATACCACTGGTCATCAAGCTCCAGGCTGAACACTTTCCATTTACTTCAATCAAGTCACCTCTCATCCATCTTCACTCCAATGAGAAAAGCCCTAGCTCTCTCAATGTATCTTCAGAAGACATGCCCTCCAGTCCAGGCAGCATCCTGGTAAATCTCCTCTGAACTCTCTTAAGGCTTCCACATCTTTCCTATAATGAGGCGACCAGAACTGAACACAATATTCCAAGTGTGGACGAACCAGGGCTCCACAGAGCTGCAGCATAACCTTGCAGCTCTTAAACTCAATCCCCCAGTAATGAAAAACAACCCTCCATAAGCCTTCTTGACAACCCTATCAACGTGAGTGGCAACTTTGAGTGATCTATGGACATGGACCCCAAGATCCCTCTGTTGCCCCACACTGTTAACTATCCTGCCTTGAGTCCGGTATTCTGCATTCAAATTCAACCTTCCAAAATGAACCACTTCACACTTTTCCAGGGTGAATTCTATCTGCCACTTACCAGCCCAGTTCTACATCTTGTCAAGGACCTGTTGCAACCTACAAAAGCCCTCCACTCTACCTTCCACTCTACCAACCTTTGTGTCATCACCAAACTTACTAACCCACCTTTCCACTTCCTCATCCAAGTCATTTATAAAAATCACAAAAAGCAGAGGTCCCAGAACCAATTCATGTGGAACACCACTGGTCACCAACCTCCAGGTTGAATACTTTCCATTTACCTCCATCCTCTGTCTTCTATGGGCCAATGCTGTATCCAGACAGCCAGATTTCCCTGTATCCCATGCTTTCCTTACATTGCGAATGACCCTACCATGGGGAACCTTTATCAAATGCCTTGCTAAAATCCATGTACACCACATCTGCCACTCTACCTTCATCAATGTGTTTTGTCACATCCTCAAAGAATTCAATAAAGTTTGTGAGGCATGATATTCCCCTTACAAAGCCAAGCTGACTATCTCTAATTGAACTATGATTTTCCAAATACAGTAGCACCTCAACTTACAAACTTAATCCGTTCCGGAACCCGGTTCACGAACTGAATCAATTTTTCCCATTTGAATTAATGTAATTCCAATTGATCCATTCCCCAGCCCCAAGCATAAGAATGCTTGGACGTAGCAACGAACGATGTTCACAGCGCGCGGGCCAAAGACGAACTGAATGAGATCACGCAGGGCTCGCGAGCTTTTGCATTCAAAGCAGAACAATGAAACCACGTGGTCACACTCGGGCTTTTTGCATTTGTACCTTCATTTGTATCTTGAATTTCGTACAGACGTTGAAGCAAAAGTTTTACATACAATCCTGTTCGTAAACCGATTTGTTCGTGAACAGGGTCGTTCGTATGTCGAGGCGCTACTGTAATTATAAATCCTGTGTCTCAGAATCCTCTCCAATACTTTACCCACCACAGACATGAGACTGACTAGTCTGTGATTCCCAGGATTATCCCTATTCTCCTCTTGAACAAGGGAATACCATTTTCCACCCGTGGGCGGCACGGTGGCACAGTGGTTAGCACTGCTGCCTCACAGCGCCAGAGACCCGGGTTCAATTCCCGCCTCAGGCGACTGACTGTGTGGAGTTTGCACATTCTCCCCGTGTCTGCGTGGGTTTCCTCCGGGTGCTCCGGTTTCCTCCCACAGTTCCAAAGATGTGCAGGTCAGGTGAATTGGCCATACTAAATTGTCCGTAGTGTTAGGTAAGGGGTAAATGTAGGGGTAAGGGTGGTTTGCGCTTCGGCGGGTCGGTGTGGACTTGTTGGGCTGAAGGGCTTGTTTCCACACTGTAAAGTAATCTAATCTAATCATCTGGCACTACTTCAGTGGACAGTGAGGACACAAAGATCATTGCCAAAGGTACAGCAATCTCTACCCTCGCTTCCTGTGATAACCTTGGGTATATACTGTCTGGCCCAGGGGATTTATGTATCCTCATGAATTTCAAAATTTTCAGCACATCCTCCTTTATAACATCAACCTGTTCGAGCATATCAATCTGTTTCACACTGTCTTCAGAAACGTCAAGGCCCCTCCCACTAATGAATACTGATGCAAAGTAGTCATTAAGGACCTCTTCTACCTCCTCCGACTCCAGGCGCAATTTCCCTCCAGTATTCCTGATCAACCCTACCCTCATTCTGGCCATCCCTCTTATTCCTCTCATAAACTGATATTCCCAGATCTGGGAGTGGGAATGAGGGAGAGAGTAAACACCAGAACACCAATACCATCCACATGCTTCAGGGGACGAAGTTTGAGGTCAAAACCACAGAAATGGCCCTGTATGGGTACAAGACAAGATTGAAGTGAGGTCAGGTCCCATGACATAAAAAGTTCAGGTGGATGAGGCAGTACTGAACAGAAAATTCGATCACATGAAGGCTGCTACCTTGCAAACGGGCAGGAGGAAAACATACCAAGCCCTCTGAACACGTAGAAAGGATGTCAGAAGTCTAGCATCAAAGAAGCCTCAGAGTCTGAGATAGATGCAGCTGACACCACAATTTCAATACTGTCTGATACTTATCTGACTGTTTTTACTTACAGGTTCAGAATTTTTTGTCTAGTTTCTACACAGCAGGTTGGAAAATAGGAAACTGAACACTAATGGTCTCAGATTAGGTTGTAATGAGGGTAATAATGAGCAATAGTCAATGCAAAAAGGGCTCTCTCTATTGAGAAACTCATTTCACCATCCAACACTTGGTCAGAAAATTGGACTTATTGGTCTCAATGTTGAAAAACACTCCACTGGACATATCACCAAGTTTCTAACTTTCTAGCCATGGTCCATGTTGTTCAGGATCTGGTATGATTTCACCACTTTTCCCATGCTGCACAAAATTAAAGTCAGCAAAGCAAAGGAATCATTAGTTGATAATTACTTTACCTGAATCATAGAATAGCTAACCAGAGAATAGTAAAATGGATTTGTGTATGATATAGATATTGTCACTAAATAATGTTTCATAAGCAAAGTTAATTAGTTGTTCTGCGAGTGAGAAATATGCAAATACTTGACTAACAACTTGACAACTCTACCAATTTGCAAGATTTGCAAGATCCCAATTTAGCAACCTGACCTTTACACATTTTAATACTTTAAAAATGAATATACCCAGTCCTATCTGACCTTTTCAATGTTATAACTGTTTTAAGAATTGATGTGTTTTCCAGATTAGCTGACAGTCTATAAATCTCTTAGTGAACTTCATTTGATGCGATATCTGCCACTGAAATATTATTTAACACTCTTCTGGGATCCACTATGCTCTGAGGGTACAGTTTGAAAAGAAAGAGAAAGAAATCTGCAACTGAGATGATTAACACTAAATGAGTGCTAACTCACTAGCTTATTGGGTTTTATCATAGCCATACAATGAAATCCACTGTATTCAGCTAAGATGTTCATTGATTCAAGCCAAGCACGCTTTTTAAAAATAGAACACCCACAGTGAGGAAGCAGGCTATTCAACCCACCAGTTCCACAATGATCTTCTGAAGAGCTTTCTATCCAGACCCTACCCTATAACGTGCATTTCCCCAAAGGGAATCCATCGAGCCAACATATCTTCAGACTGTGAGAGGAAACATGCACAGTTCTTCGGAGAGCAGATAGTTGTCCAAGGGTGGAACTGAACCCAGGTCCCTGGAACTATGAGGCAATGGTGCTACCAACTGAGCAAACTTACTACTGCGTTTCTTTGAGACAAGCACAAACCGGTGCAAAATTCCAAGTCCTTTTAACAATTGCTTTGGTTCTAGTTTGATCTCAAATCATAATGAAAGATATTAGTTTTATTCAAGCCTCTGAATTTTACGAATAATAACCTCATGTTATACATGGTTGTTTTATTTTAAAATAGAGGACTTATATTTAAAGAAATACAATATTTAAATAATACTTTAGAACTATGATCTATTGCTCAGTGTTATATTTCAGAAAGCTAAATATTCCAGTGATCGGATGGTGGAAAGGGGCATGACTATTTCCTTTCAACTGGTGCATTTTGTGTAATCTTCCACAATGATATTATGACTATATGAACTCTGACCTGGATAGTAGCTCAAAATGCTTATTTAAACTTCATTCAACACCATTTTCCCACTCTTTTCTTGTGGAACATGAACAACAGTAACTGAGAAGTTAAAAAATGTTATGAAAGCTGTTATACTAGCTACATAAAGAGAAATGTATCATTCATTGAAAATTACATCCATAGAACTTGAGTTGAGTGGGCGTTGATGTGAATCAGCGGCACGGTGCTACAGTGGTTTGCACTGCTGCCTCACAGCGCCAGAGACCCAAGTTCAATTCCCACCTCAGGTGACTAACTGTGTGGTATTTGCACATTCTCCCCGTGTCTGCGTGGGTTTGCTCCGGTTTCCTCCCACAGTCCAAAAATGTGCGGGTTAGGTGAATTGGCTATGCTAAATTTCCCATAGTGTTAGGTGTAGGGGAATGGGTCTGGGTGGGTTGCAGGTCGGTGTGGACTTGTTGGGCCGAAGGGCCTGTTTCCACACTGTAAGTAATCTAATCTAAATACTCAAAGAAAAGGAAGTGCAGTATCACATCGGAGTCTTGAAGGACTTTGTAGCTAATATTGTTGTCATATATGTTGAGGTCTCATGGAAACAGACACAATAGTAGCATTCAAGAAACACCTGGACAAGTATATGAGTAGGAAGGGAATAGAGGGATACAGATTCCTGAAGTGAAGACAGTTTCAGTATGGAAGAGCAAAATGTGTCAGCACAGGCTTGGAGGGTCAAATGGCCTGTTTCTGTGCTCTAATGTTTTTTGTTCTCCTTCTGTTCTTTGTCTATTAATGTTGTACATACAATTTAATGTGTAATTTCCAATTTATGTTGTCTTTAAATTGTCTGTTATACGATGTTTAATGTAAATTTATTTTGGTTTATATTTTAAAAGTTATAAAATGGTCAAATCTTGTAGATCAACTTCCCATTGGAGTCATTCAGCAAATAATATCTTTTGACATGTTGATCGCCATGAGTATCATAACACAAGCATATTTATTGCATATCATTTTTAATATTAAATGGTACAATGAAGCTTCTAATCCTGATATCCTGATAAAGTGCAAAATGTGACTATGCTGGGAGAAGATAGTGCAGAGATGGGACATTTGCTATACATCTTGAATAACTGACTACCTCGATTGTACTGCAGTTATATTTTAGGGCTGAAAGAAGGAAAGGAGGCCTTTGGTGGTCAACAAAAGCATTTTAAAAAACTGAAACTGAATTTTATGCATTCAGAATATTGCTCAACTCCTAAGAAGGTATCATGAAGGAGTTAGAAACTACCCATCTTTATTGGAGTTGGTCAACTTGAAGAAACCCAAATCAAGATCAACTGAAAGCCTGGGTAGCTCAATGCTAAGCAATGTCATTGGGACATGGAATATAATGGGTCTGAGAATTGACAGGTCTCGTTAGGACTGAATGAGAAATAAAATCTACCATACTATAAAATAATGAACTGTTACAGTATAATTAACATGAATACCAAAAATCCATTTCTAGTTGTGTACTTTACTCCTCCAAATTAGGCAACTGACATGTGTTTCATTGTTTTTGCATTTCTATTTAGTGCACACAGACACTAACCCTTATCTGGTTGGAATTGACTTCACTGAAATGACATTCATCTTGTTTTAATTTGTGGCATGTTTCCACTTTTTTCAATAGATGATAGAGAATAACAGCTTGTTGGTTTGGAAGAAAACAGAGAGATCAGTGTTGGAATATGAATTTGATTCAGCCCAGAAGCTGGCAAGTACGCAAGACTCAGGAGAGAAGATAAATCCCTCACCACATAAAGCCTGGAATGAACACAGAGCACTTTTGAAATATATGAACTAATACAATTGGAATTGAGTCAAGGTACCATTACAAGGCCATAAGACTGAGTAAGGTGGGGAATAGAAATGTTTTATTGATGGGGTTACTGCAATGATGCATTTGTGCTCAGCTATCTCAGTACAGAAATTTCAGAAAGACATTCAGATTCTGATTTTCAATCCAACCCCAAAACTAAATAATTGGTGACAGTTTTAAATGAGAAAAGGATGTAGATTTTCTTAATAATTAATAAAAAAACTTATTCTACTGGAACAAATGTTAACAATAATTTAGTAAAGTAATTGATAACAGTAATTTATAGAGGGTGCTAAAAATGCTACAGCTTAAAAAGGGCATTCAAATCTTTAAGCTGGAGAAACTCAATCATGTTTACTTCTGGAAGCCTCCATGCAACTGAATGTCTTTCCGTCGATCAACCTAGCTGGAAGAATTCTGTTCCTTTCAGAATGGGCATCCCATTTCCAGGGAATGACTGCCAACTAGAAGGCCAACAACTCTGCTATCACAACAGGGAATGTTAGCACGACATTGGCCTGCATCAGTAACAATGTAAAGGACCCAGTAATGAATATAATGTGGCCCCTGGAGCCAGTCAGATGGGCTGCAGCAAGGGAAAAAAAGGGGAGGGGGGGTTTGAAATAGTGAAGGAAGGGAGTATACTTTCTGATGGGGCATCTCTTGTCTTGAGCCACAGCATGCTCAATGGGACTCCTCGTGTGAGTTATTGCAAGTCCAAAAGCACTACAGGATTGGATGAAGTTTGAAGGTTTTTTTTGCTTGAAATGACCTTATGTAGCCTCGTTGGGCTGTGTTCAAGCATCTAGTCTTCTGGAAGATCTTATATAGTACTATCAGAGTTGCTCAATGCTTAAGTCTGTTGCCGAATCACATATCAACATAGCACCTCAGTCCACTGTGCCCAAACAAAATACAAATGGGAAAGCTTCACAAATACATTGCTTGTAAAAGTTCAACAGAAAAAGAGAACCAATCTCATCACTTTGACCTCTGTTCTATACCCTGACAACTTCAAATGAATGAATACTATCACTAGCTGAAAATATTAGTGTTGCCAGTACAGCGCATCCAATTGACTTTGCTGGCAATCACAAATTATTGTTCAAAACTTTAAGAGGATTAAGTGCAACTGAAACAGCTGTTGTGTGATTAAGGATGCACAGATACTGAATGGAAATTATATTCCGTACAGACCTCCCCCACGTAAATCTCCAGTTTAAATAATACATCCCTTCCATCTTTGAGGATTGAATTCTGAATGCAAAATTATTTCAAAATCAACTGATCAGGAAGTTTCTAAGATAGCACAGTCTAAAACGTTTGTCTGCATATTGGTTGATCCAAGATAATTACCAACCCCGAATAATTATAATATACCCCACCATTACTGTAGTCACATTTATGACATGCCATAAGATACTTTGCTAGCTGACCAGAGTAAACATATACATTAGTGTGTGGTGATCTATTCTAGTCAAAACAACAAAGTTACAAAGAAATGGATTTAGTGAAGGAAACCAATTCCATTGTTTGGATTAGGTATGTTCTAGATTTGAATGATTACCAACAGCAAAGCCGGGCACATTCTATGGAAGACCCATTGTCAATACACCAACATTCTGATGGTTCTAAAGATGCAAGTGTGTTGGGAGATAATGTTGGCTGCTTTATTGAGTCTCTTTTTACATAGTTGAGTGATAGCTTTGGAAAAGCCATAAACCTAATCTTCAGGTTTATGAAAGAGACACCAATACTTCAAATATTCAATGGTTTCAAACAAAGAATGCTTTACACAGGTGAGTTCATAGTTTTAGAATATTTTATTGCCTTTATAATGTTACATATCTAATGGAATGTTTTCCACTTAGTTGAGAAAGCAAAGCATTGGCAGATGTGTTAGCAATTCCCCTTTAACTCACTTTTGCTTTGTCCTTTTGCCTCTTTAAGTCTGATATATTTAACAAAAATTTTTTTTGATTTAGTTATGTTTGTATATATGCTGATATGACTTGAACAATGAAACAGGAGTGTTACAAACAAAACATGCAATGCTTTCCACATAGTCGCAAATCATAAGTCAGATGATGAACTTGGGTGAAATTTCCCATTTTGTTAGCAGTGTTTTTTTTTCCATGTGATCATGGCACATGGCAACTTTTTTCAAGCAATCTTCCACTTTTCAGATTTTAATTATACAAGAGCCTGACTCATAGAATTTTGCAGCAGGAGGGGTGGAAGTGCTCACCACTTACAGATTTTGTAAAATTCATGCTGTCATGAAATCACTGTGTAAATATGGTGAAATTGTATAATGGGCAAAAGCATTGCGATGCCCCTTTAAGAGAAAGTGTTTATTATGCCTAGAGACTTAAAAATAAATGTTTCGAATTGATGCAATGTATCAATAGCCATTCAGCTACCAGGCTCAAGCAGCATTTTTACCCAGACAACAGTTCAAATTTAGCCAATTTATTTAAAAAGGCACTCGGTGACTAAAACACCAATTAAATTTAAATCTGATGGTGTTGATAATCTGATACCAATCATATTCTAAGAATTTGATGTGTCATGGAGATTATATAACATCAGGCAATTGGACAGAGAGGGAAAAGCCAACTGTCATCCGAAGAGAGAGCAAATCTGCCATCTGAGAAAGAAATATCATGCTCTCACAAGAAATCTCTATGCGCTTTGTCTGTAAAGGTACAACAGCACATTTAGCCAATATTCTTGACACCAGAAAATGTCTGAGAAGGCATTTCAGACTGAAGAATTCAACTGAGAGAGGCATTTAGAATGGAAGAATTACAGAGAATACAACCTCAATAGCCAAATCAGTGGAGATTCAGAGAGTCATTTATACAAATAATGAAAAGCAGTAGATCTAGTACCGATCCCTGTGACACACAGGCCTCCAGTCTAAAACGCAACTCTCCACCACCACCTCTGTCTTCTATCTTCAAGCCAGTTCTGTATCCAAATAGCTAGTTCTCCCTGTATTCCATGAGATCTAACATTACCATGAGGAATCTTGTCGAATGCCTTACTGAAGTCCATATAGAACATGCCCAACTCTCTGCCCCTATCAATCCGCTTTGTTACTTCTTCTAAAAACTCTATCAAGTTCGTGAGATATGATTTCCCACGCATAAAACCATGTTGACTATCCATAATCAGTCCTTGCCTTTCCAAATACATGGAAATCCTATCCCTCAGGATTCCCTCCAATAATTTACCCACCACAAATGTCAGGCTCACTGGTCCATGGTCCTGTCTCATACGTAGTCCCTCTCTCATATGCTCACACATACACTCCCACATTCACAAGCACACATGCACCTTCTCACAGACTTATACCCCTTTACACTCACACACATGCACACACTCTCTCACAGACACTCATAACCCCACCCCCCCCCCACGCACACAACCATATGCACACACAAACATATAACTTTATGCACAATTAATTTTAATTTGTTCAAAAACTGCATGAATCCATGTAAAATTCTGTAAATCTGTTTTTTACGTTAGAATCAGTCTGAACATTGTGGCACAGACAGCCTCACACAGAGCATCTCACATCTTAAATGCATTATCTGGGCCAACATGGCACTTATTGTTAAAGTTCACTTGAGAATGTAACTTTAAAAAATAACCAGAACTAATATGTTCATTCTAAAAGATGAGAGACTTAACAAACAATCCAGGTCTTTTCAATATATAATTTCAGTTACATCACACTGTAAACTTTTACTATAAATTCTGTGTCTTATGATCTCCACAATCATCTGATGAAGGAGCAGCGCTCAGAAAGCTAGTGCTTCCAAATAAATCTGTCGGACTATAACCTGGTGTTGTGTGATTTTTAACTTGGTCTATAGTTCCTTGTCCTTTCCTTACCACCTTTCTTAAATAGTGGCACCATATTAGCCAACCTCCAGTCTTCCGGCACCTCACCTATGATTATCGATGATTCAAATAACTCAGCAATGGGCCCAGCAATCACTTTCCTAGATTTCCACAGAGTTCTAGGGACGCCTGTTCAGGTTCTGGAGATTTATTCAATTTTATGCATTTCAAGACATCCAGCATCACCTCCTCTGTAATATGGTCATTTTTTTCAAGATGTCACCATCTAAGTCCCCACAGTCTATATCTTCCATGGCCTTATCCTTTGTAAACACTGATGCAAACTACTCCTTTAGTATCTCCCCCATCTCCTGCAGTTCTACACATAGACTGCCTTGCTGATCTTTGATGGGCCTATTCTCTCCCTAGTTATCCTTTTGTCTTTAATCTATTTATAGAATCCCTTTGGATTCTCTCTAACTCTAGTTGCCAAAGCTATCTCATGTCCTCTTTTTGCCCTTCTGATTTCCATCTTAAGTATACCCCAGTGTCTTTATACTCTTCCAAGAACTCACTCGATCTCAGCTGTCTAATCCTAACATATGTTTCCTTCTTTTTCTTAACCAAAACCTCAATTTCTTTAGTCATCCAGCATTCCCTATACCTACCAGCCTTGCCTTTCATCCTAACAGGAATATACTGTCTCTGGACTCTTGTTACCACATTTTTGCAGGCTTCTGCTCCCAAACAACTTTTGAAAGTTTTTGCCTAATACCATGAAAATTGGCCTTTCTCCAATTTAGAACTTCAACATTTAGATCCGGTCTTTCCTTTTCCATCACTATTTTAAAACTCATACATTTATGGTCACTGGCCCCAAAATGCTCCCCCACTGACACTTCAGTCATCTGCCTTGCCTTATTTCCCAAGAGTAGGTTTAGGTTTGCACCTTCTCTAGTAGTTACATCCACATACTGAATCAGAAAATTTTCTTGTACACACCAAATTCCTCTTCATCTAAGCCCTTAGCACTATGGTAGCCCCAGTCTATGTTTGGAAATTTAAAATTCCCTACCATAACCACCCAATTATTCTTACAGGAAACTGAGACCTCCTTACAAATTTGTTTCTCAATCTCCCACTGACTATTGGGGATTTATAATATAATCCCAATAAGGTGATCATCCTTCCCTTATTTCTCAGTTCCACCCAAATAACTTGTCGGAATGTTAAGTACAGCCGTAATGCTATCCCTTATCAAAAACACCACTGTCCCTCCTCTCCTGCTCCCCCCCCCCCCCCCCCCCCTCACTTTTCAACGAGGATCATTTTGGAAGACACATTCTGTGTGACCTTTGAGAGACGAAGTTTCAATTTTTTGTTCTTATTACGTGCATTTATATAAGTGGGACTTGTGTTATTGAAACAGCATACCAATAGAATTTTATTTTATTCAGGAATAAGTAGTTAACAAAGGATTGTTCAGTTTGATAGTTGTTCTGTTAATTTGTTCACAACTCGAGTTACACAAATAAATAGTTATTTCTTAGATAAAGAGTTGGTGAAAGAATTCAATTTTAATGTAAAAACTACTCCTTTATGTCAGATTGAGGGGGTGGGGAAGTAGATTGTAACCCTTGCCACACATCTTTAACAGATGACAAAGTAAAGTGCTTCTCTCTGGGTGTTTCGGTTTTAATTATCCGAGGGGAGTCGACCTATGCTCTGTGACAATGATTCTAGTGTCATATTTAATAGCATAGAACGTTAGCAATCACAAGCCCAGAACTGCCTTTCACACTGCAATCTCATATTCAAATCCTAAACAACATGGTGCAGAAGGCATAGAGTCATTGAGGCATACAACATGGAAACAGCTCCTTCAGTCTAAGTCATCCATGCCGACCAAGTTTCTCAAACTAAACTAGACCCACTTGCCAATGTTTAGCCTATATCCCTGTAAACATTTCTTATTTATGTACCTATCCAAGTGTCTTTTAAATGTTATAACAGTACCTTCACCTACCACATCCTCTGGCAGTTCACCTCACATACAAACCATGTTCTGTGTGAAAATTTACCCTCCAGGTTCTTTTTAAATTTTTCTCCTCTCACCTTAAACGTATGCTAGCCAGTTTTGAATTCCCCCACCCTCGGAAAAAGACCTTTGCTACTCACGTTATCTATGCCTCTCATGATTTTATAAACCTCTCTAAGATCATCTCTCAATGTCTTATGTTCCAGTGAAAAATGTCCCGGTCTTTCCAGCCAATCCTTAAAACTCAAGCCTTTCAGTCCCAGCAAAGTTCTGGTAAATGTTTTCTACACCCTATTCAATTTAATAATATCTCTCCTATCACTTTGCTGACAAGGACCTGGAAGAGGTCTCGGCTACACATACTCAGATGGCCAGAGAAAAGGTGACCACTCATGGGAGGATGCTTAGATCTCAAAGAACAATCAAATGAGTAAACTTCATAAAGCTGTGCTGTGCGGCTCTCCTGTTAATACTAGTGTAACTCAAACTTATCTTCATCAAGCTTATAGCCCATTTTCACGACTAATTACCTCTCTTCTCATACACAAGTTCTAGTAGGATCTGGCAAATCACCATGAGAAAGAGGTCATTACCCACTGTTCTTAGCTCCACCTCCGAGGAGAAAGCCACTGAACCTTCAGAGGACGTACCTCAAGGATTTCACCTGCATCCTTCATCAGCTCAGAAAAGT
The DNA here is from genome assembly GCF_037043375.1 of Chiloscyllium plagiosum. NCBI lineage: Eukaryota > Metazoa > Chordata > Chondrichthyes > Orectolobiformes > Hemiscylliidae > Chiloscyllium > Chiloscyllium plagiosum. The sequence goes on along the minus strand of NW_028270154.1, from coordinate 66,416,316 downwards.
TCACCTTCGACTTTCTTTCTAGATTAGATTTGGGAAGACAATCTGATGAGCACATCACCAGAACATCTCTGCAGCTGATCGAGTTTGAAATGCCTTAGATTCTCAAAGGACTGCTGCCCAGCCCCTGGCAAAAGATGATGCTATGGTGTTGGCAACAAATTACTTCATCAAAACGCATTGAGAAATTCTAAAACACAGGCAAGTTTGTCAGAAACACTCAGGAAACTGGATTGAAGGATGGAGAAATCCACCAATGTTATTAGTGTTTTGCTGGCCCCAGCATTTGGGCATCTGTCTGTCTCCATGAACAAGTTGGTGACCTTGAAGGATGTCCAGGTCCAGCACACTTAGTAGCTGGTGGACAGACGCACTCACTACTGCTTTATCAATTGGTACACAGCATCAATGACACAACAAGAGAGGGAGAAGGAACCTTGACCTTATTCCAGGTTCCCCTTCCTCTCAGGGAGATGGGATGGTGCCAATAGGCATCCAGAGGGCAGAGGAGCAATGCACAGTATACTACCTCCCTCAGTCTAGAGGTGACTGGCCCCTCCACCACCCCTCTGCCTGCAGGAAGGTGATCTTGCATCGAGACAGCACACTCTCAGCAGAATTAGACCCTCCAGACCCAAATGCTCCAGGAGATAGCCTAAAAGGCAAGTCTTTCAGGCCAACAAGACCAACTAGAGAGCAGATCCCTCCACCCCAGCTGCAGATATCATGACTGTACACAGATGTAGTGAGGGGAAGAGGAAGGCAAGAACACAATAAAGGCACATTGATGGCACAGATATTTCATTGTAAATAATTCTGCATTTTATGTACTAAATATACATACACTTGCATTCTTAAAATGTCTTTGTAGCTATCAGACCTGGTGAATTCAGACCCATTTGAGAGGTGAGCAGCCTCTTGAGACATGTCAAGGATGAAAGAAGTTGTGATGGTCAAGAATTGCTCACCTGTCACAAACAACTGATTCCTTGCCAGGAGATCGCCTCAGTCATTAGGGATCCTTGAACTACAGCATTGTTGCCTGCAACCAAGATGCTGCACTTTAATGTGACAACACTGAGTTTACAAACAACATATAGGGATTGAAGTGGAACCTGTCCTGCAGATCATCCACACTTACAGTCACCCTGTGAACGAAACAACACAATCAATGATAATTCCGCAAATCTCTGCAGGCAATGACTCATCTTATCATTCAGCTTTTCAAGGAAACACACTGCCCTTCATGTATGGGAGGTTTACAATTGGAACTTCACATGTCCACACTGAACAAATTCTGTTCCTCTGAAGTTAAGCACTGTCTCCATGATATTTAAGCGTTTCAAAGCAATTTAGCAGTCTACACAAATTCTGAAATGTTAATGGATAACTGATGATGGAAAGGTGTACAGATGTGCCTCAGGATTATTTCCAATCAACTGTCTAACATGAAGAACTCCATTACACAACACTTGGATCTCACATGCTGACTGGAGCCTTAAAAGCCACCTGACCTCAGCACCAAGGCATGTTACTGTTTTGTCTCATGATTGCTTGAGATCATAATTTATAATATTAACTGTAGCTGAAAAAAAACCTTGCAAAGAAATTCAATTTGACCGGAGATGAGAGAAATTCCACAATCAGTGAATTTTAATTTAATACAATTGCCCCTAGCAGGGACTCATATGCAAAGAAAAGAAAAGCAGTAATTTACTCCACCAACACTGCAAGCGGTGTACGAGCATTTTGTTTCATTATTGGGCAGCTGAATTTGATGCAAAGATTGCAAAGTTTTAACTCCATTTGCTGGTGAGTGAATGTCACTCTCTTAAGTTTTATGTTGCTGTCCCTATGACTCCAATGGCCTTTCAGTTCCCCTTATTTCCATTCAGCCCCATTACATTGCTGTTAACATTCCAAATTTACCACCTGGTCTAATAAATTGTGAATAGCCATGCCCATGTTGGTCATACATACTTCTGACTTTGAGGCAAAAGCGTTTACGATTTTTGAGAATCTTCCCATTCTGACAGCTTTCTATCTTCTGGCAGTGGTATTTTTGGAGCCTGGATGCTTGGCAGATGTTGTGCCCAGAGCAGAGACTCCTGGTGGTATAGGCCTGTAGTCTGGACTCTTGCCAGTGTCGGCAAGGCAGTAGCAACAGAGCCAGGGTCTCCTGGGGCATCAGCATTGTTGTTGCTATTTCCAGAGCAGGACTCCTTGAGGACTGGAACATTTTGCAGAGACCTTACAGAAGCCCGGAAGCAATGCTTGAGACCCCAATTTGAACAGAAGATGAACTCTTATTTAAGTAATTTCTTCTTACCTTTATAATAACTCAAAATGGCACCAGACTTTGATGAAAAAACACTTCAAGATAAATGTGACAATAAATAAATAAATTATTCACTTATTAAGTCCTATGCTTTATGATATCCCACCCTTTAATATGAATTTTCCCTTTTCACTGTCATTCCATCACCAATCCAGTCCAATAAACCTTAACCTCAGACCTGGTCTTCCCATTTTCCCCAGGGCTCCCTGATAATCTGCCAAACCATTAACACTCAATCTTCAGATTGATTTGAGATGACAGCACCAACTGAGCACAGCCAAACCCTGGGCTGCTGTTTCTATAACAATATAACTGACATACCTGTGAGCCTTGGACTATTGGCACTTTCCTGCAGGAATAACCATGGCCCAATCCATGATCAGCCAAGACCAATCATCCCCAGACTCTGGTTGGATCAAGCATCTGACTGGCCAAGTGCCTGGACTGAGATCAAATGATGCACTTGATTGAGTGTGGCAGAACCCTTAACTGACCATAGTTACTCTTTACTCCTCTGAGGACTGATCCCCTTTGACTTTCAGACATGAATGACCATTTGGTTGAAGCAGTGTGCTGTAAGTGTAACATTAACATAGCATGGTGCTGTACAGCAACACCACCTTGATGTTCAATGCTCTGTGCAGTGACAAGCTGTCTGCCTCTTCCTCTGTGCTAAACAGCAATGCAAGCCAGAAAGTTTAGCAGCCTCTGAATCAGTGATAAGTGAGTGAGAGGTAAGGACGTAAATTAAAAGCCATAAAATGTGTTGGTGCAAAAAGATGCATGTGTGTCTCTGTGTTCCAAACCTGGAAGAAACATATAAGTTAAAGGCAGCCCTGAGCTCCAAAGTGAAGCCCTGAAGAGCTGAAGTGGTGTGAGAAATGGCTCAAAAGCAACTGTGATGATCTGATGAGGCTAGTAGATTAGTGGAGCCTATTAGGGTGGATGAAGGATGGAAGATGGCAGGAAATTGATGGTGACAATAAAGTAAGATAAAGGCATGGAGAGGCAACCAGCGAGCTGCTGCTGCCAGGTAAAACTCTGATTTTTGTGTTGGGAAATGGTACTAGCTAGTTTTTTTTTCGAAAAAGCAGGAAATAACTGAAAGCTACAAAGAAATGAGGCAAAATTAGCAAATAATGAGGAGATGCAAGTATATGAAAACAAGGTCGTCATTGGCGTGAATGTGATTTGTGAGAATCCTCCCACTTTGGCAGCTTTCCACTCCTTCAACACTCTCTGAAATCCCACTTGAGAATTTACTGTTTAAATTCTAAAGGAAAAATCTGAAACTTTTCCTGACATTGAGATCTGATATTTTCATTCTTGCTGTACTCACTCAAACTTCTCACCATTGTCCATGTTGCTCAAAAGAGCAGAAAATCCCACCTACTGTTTTTAATAGAATAGCAATGCTGTGAACACACAATGGGGTACTAGAGTATAATGCATGAGGGGCTACATTACCTTATTTTCTCTCTGAATGGGTAGATGATCAAATTTCAGAACTGTTAAACATTAATAAGTTAGAAGGATAACGATTGATATTGATGACAATTAAAAAATGCCAAGCAGCAGAGCTAACTAATAAAACCTTTTATTGACTTTTTGGTCAAGAATCAGAGCTAGACAGAGGAACAAACCTAGCCCCAAATTCTGATAACAAAAGAAAGGGATAATACTCGAACCAAGTGTCGTCCAGAGATGGTCTTGACCAGAGAAAGTTCTTTTTTGTGGGAAGGCGTGTGGGGTTGGGGGAGTGGAATGGTGGAATGCAATGGGGTCATGTGACCACATGGTGTGATCAGTGTGTGAAATTGCATGTCAATGTGAGCGGTTGGAGGTGGGACATCCCTTGGAGACTAAAGCAGGTTTTACTTCATCTAACTTCAAAACCCTTCATTTTTTTTTTAACTTTAACTCACTTGAAGTTTCAACTTCTTCATTAATGCTCAGTTAGTCCATGGGATCTATGTGGAAATCCCAAAGCACATTTTCCAAGCTATGTCCAGACTCCAACTATTTGGAGATAGGCAGATCCAGCTTAATTTCTCACAGTGCCTAATGGTTAGCATTTCAAGTTAGACAGATAATTTGTTAATTGAAATATTTCTGCATTTCAGGTCACTGCTATGTAAGTTTACTATTGACTGCTTTAATTGGAAGTGAAACAATTCCAACCTTGAAAAGTGAATTTTTCTGCTGTTTTATGTTTCACGGTCTAGGTACACAACAGAACTGTTTGAATTTATAGCTGAAATTCACATAGGTAGGATCTCTGATCATAAAACTGATTATCCAAATCAGTTTCCAGTTGTTTCCAGTGGTGAAAAGCTTGGAGACTGCAAGGGCACCTCAGTAGCTAGCATGGTGGTGGGGTCGTAGCTCTCCCCTTTCTTGTCTCCAACAGAATTAAGCTTTGAGTGGAAAGACCCATTGTTGATACTCCCACCCTGCCACAAATTGAGACCTTGGTGGTGTCTAATCAAGTATTCAGTGCTTGATTGAGGGACTGGATATCACTAAGAGCCACCTAGCATCCTTACCCCCTCTCCCTGTGATACCCTAACCAACAATAATAATTTTTAAGAATAATAATACCCATAATACCCACCCCTACCTCCTACAAGGGCTTACATGCCCATTCCTCTGATTGGCCAGTGGTTCTTGCTGAGCTAGACTTGGCCACAACAAGTACCCTTTCCCCACCCAAATCATTTCCCACATCCCCTTTCAACCACCCATTTCCCCGCCACAGGCATACACACCCAGTCTTCTCCAGAGTCTTGATTCCACGGGAAGACCTTGCCTGTGGCCTCACCATTTCCTTCCAGCCACTGACGAGACCCTCGATGAATGAGACCCTGCTCAAATGTATTCCACTGGAATTTTTTAGTAACATTTTGATTCAGAGAAGTATTATCCACTTTCTCTGCCAAGGACACACAAAGCTTTAACAAAGTTTTTCAGTCAGCAAGTAATTGTGTGCAAGATATTAGAAATAGTGTTATCTGAGTGCAAATATTAATAGGGTCAACATTCAGTAATGCAAATTGATGTGAGTAGCATTGTTCTTGTATAACAACTATGCGTGATGAAGAAAGTCTGTTCACAAATATTGTCTCACTTTACCAATTGCCACAAAATGATGCTTTTTCATTTGTTTCCAATGTCTGAATAGTTTTGAAAGCACTTCAGTTGTGATTTGATATGCTTGAGGAGGTCAGAATTGGAGCTCAATCTTTAATTTTTTTAAAGTGTTCTTAATTCACTGAACATTCAACTGAATTCAATACTTGCAATGGCATCAGTGAATTGCCATTATTGATCTATCTTTACCTCAGGTCAATCTGACTGAATGATAAACAGAAAAGAAAAAACATGAAATGATACCTCAGACACAGCAGCCCAAAGAAAATGTTGCAGCTGTACCAAACTCTGGTGAGGTCGCACTTGGAGTATTGCATGGAGTTCTGATTGCCAACCTACAGGAAGGATGAGACAAAAGAGAGTTAAAGAAAGGGAGTTTGCTAACTACATCATATTAGTAAACATAAAATAGAATAGAATAGAACATAACAGCGCAGTACAGGCCCTTCGGCCCTCGATTTTGCGCTGACCTGAGAAACCAATCTGAAGCCCATCTAACCTATACTATTCCATTATCATTCATATGTTTAGCCAATGATCATTTAAGTTCCCTTAATGTTGGCGAGTCTACTAGTGTTGTAGGATGGCATTCCACACACTTACTACACTCTGAGTGAAGAACCTACCTCTGACATTTGTCCTATATCTATCACCCCTCAATTTAAAGCTATGTCCCCTCATGCTAGCCATCACCATCCAAGGATAAAGGCTCTCACTATCCACCCTATCTAATCCTCTGATCATCTTGTATGTCTCTATTAAGTTACCTCTCAACCTTCTTCGCTTGAATGAAAACAGCCTCAAGTCCCTCAGCCTTTTCTCATAAGATCTTCCCTCCATACCAGGCAACATCCTGGTAAATCTCCTCTGCACCCTTTCCAATGATTCCACATCCTTCCTAGAATACGGCGATCAGAACTGTATGCAATACTCCAAGTGCAGCCTCACCAGAATTTTGCACAGCTGCAACATGACCCCATGGCTCTGAAACTCAATCCCGATACCAATGAAAGCTAACACACTGTACGCCTTCTTAACAACCCTATCAACCTGGGTGGCAACTTTCAGGGATCTATGCACATGGACACTGCGATCTCCTACTCATCCACACTGCCAAGAATCTTACCATTAGCCCAGTACTTTGTGTAACGTACCATATTATTCAAAGCTTTGCAACTTAAAATAACTCTTGAATCTTCTTCAGACTCATGTGGACATAAAAAGCATTAAAATCTATATTTCAAAATAAAAACATTTTTAAATTGCTGTGGATATACAATTTATGCCCCATTTAAAAATACTGAATTTAAATTGTGCATTTATTTATATGTCTTAACAACACTGATGAAAAAGACAAAGCACTCTTTTGATTGCATCAATATATTTGTAAAACATATTATAGTAACTGTACACTCATAACAAATGTAGTGCAATGATAGCAATAGAGAAACTGTAACCCACGTAATACTATCTCTCAACTTCACTATAAAGAAGAAAATCAGACAGGATATCAAATGGGTTGTGAATTCACTATTGCTCATCTTGGTCAAAGATTAATTTCATCCATAATTTGATGCCTTTGCAGTATAAATAATTACTGCAAAATACAGAAATCCTTTATGTACATTGTCTTCTGCATTTTTAACATCCCATGAGTGTTCCAATACCCTTGCTGACCCAAACCACTGTTATGACAAAACTTATCCAGTTATTAAGATGCAATGCTGCATTTTGAGATTGAACCACACTCCTTCTTCCTCCACAGTTTCCAATTTTCTGCACTGCAGATCTTTTCATGTCTTTTGTCATTATTTACATTTGTTGACACAGGAGACTACTACGGGAATGTATTTATTACTCAACTTTCTTGTGCTAATCTTAGGGAAGTAGTGTTTCAATGAAATTATGCTATTTATCTACACAGGAGATTATCACCTTGGTTGCCAAAAAAGCATACATATTATCCCCTTGAGTGCAAGGTTACTCTTAATGGAGCTTTTTAAAAGTAGACTGACTAATAGCAGATATATTCATAGCAACAAGCATGCAAAGAATGGAGACATTGCAGAAGGAGTAGATTTTCCCTGACAACTGATGTCAGTAATATAGGTCAGAAGACTACACTATGTTGCAAACAGTAACTTACTGCTGGCCAGAGGGCAGAGTCAATATTTAATTAAGGACAGTGGGCAGCATCTCAATGTTCGAGACCCAATAGGAAGCTCGCAGCTTGCAATGGAAATTAAGTAAGGAAGAGAAAAATTCAAATTGTAGGCAACCTCATACTTTTTAAAATAAAAAATGTATTTTACAGACAGGGAACTATTATTAAGGTAAGGATTGGGAAGGAAGGAGGGGGATAAATCTGTCTGGAGAGCATACCATTGTTGCAGCAGCACCCAGATGAGCCAAAAAGCTTCCGGGGGTGGGGAGTGGCAAGGGAGTGGCCCCTGAAAGCCCCTTCCATGCTCTTGTCTCACCTCAACCCTCAGTTTGTGTCACAGAGTTGAAAAAGATTTAGCTTTTCCTTGTTGAATGTTCTGAGCAGTAGGATTCAACCAGCGATTTTAGGATTGAGAATTTGTCAGCCTCTGATTGGTCAGAAGCAGCTGGCAAGTCAGGATGGCAGAGTTAAGGCTTGCAATAGGTCAAGTTTGAGCAAAAAATGAAATCTTATTCCATAACCATGAGATTTTAAAAGGGTTTATTTGTTAGAAAACAACATTAGAGACAAGAGTAAAGAATGTGACTGATCTCATCGTGTTGAAATACCTCAGACACAAAACATCTCATGTGAACACAACACTGCAAATATCTTTGATACAGTCAGAAAAATCATTCATTAATTGATGCTATTTTAATTTTTTTTTCACTATATATCTTTTGAAATATTTTAGTCAACTTGGAAAAGAAATATCTTCATTCTTCTCTATGGAATACCATATTGTTTAAAAAAACAAACTTTACTACAAAGATAGCATTTAAAGTAGAAACTTCAATAACTTCATTTTTAAAAACCTAAGTACAATCTGTACAATCAACAATAATAATCAATTTAAGTTCCAGTAAAACAAAAAAAAATAAGGTAACACAAGGAGGTCAAAACCCAATTGTGGCTCAGTGGTTAGCACTGCTGCCTCACAGCATCAGGGATTCAGGTTCATTTCCACCCTTGGGCAACTGTCAGTGTGGCGTTGGTACATTCTCCCCTCTCTTGTGTGGGTTTCCTCCCGGTGATCCGATTTCCTCCCACAGGTTAGGTAAATTGGCCATGGTAAATTTTCAGGGACGTGCAGACTATGTGAATTGGCCTTGAGAATGCATGGTTACAGGGGGATGAGTTGCACTTCAGAGGTGAGATGTGGACTCGATGGGCCAAATGGCCTGCTTTCACACTGTAAGGATTCCATCATCTTCCAAATCAAGAAAATGATCATTATCTTCAAGAATCTATCTATCAACAGTCATCAAATGCACCAAAACTGATTATTACAAATCTTTCCACCTAAGGAGTTCAAGTGATCAGATTCATTTGATAGATCAGCAAATTGGAGAAAGTGAGGACAACAGAGGCTGGAAAAGCACAACAGGTCAGGCAACATCCGAGGAGCAGGAGAGCCATGTTTTGGGCATAAGCCCTTTTTCACGAATGTGGTGGTGGTAGGAGGGAAGGGGCTGAGAGATAAATAGGAAGGTGGGCCAGGCTGGGGGGAAGGTAGATGGAAAGGTGATAGGTCAGTGGGGAGAGTGGAGCTGATAGGTGGGAAGGAAGGTGGACAGATTGGACAGGTCAAGAAGGTGTGCCAAGTTGGAGGATTGGATCTGGGATGAGGTTGGGGGAGGGGAGATTTGGAAACTAGTGAAGCTGATGCTGATGCCGTGTGGTTGAAGAGTGCCAAGGTAGAAGATGAGGCGTTCTTCCTCCAATTGGCAGATGGCTGGGATTTGGCAGTGGAGGAGACCCTGGACTTGCTTGTCCTTGGTGGAGTGGGAAGGGGAGTTGAAGTGGTCGGCCACAGGGTTGGAGGGTTGTTTGGTGCGTGTATCCCAGAAGTGTGCCTGGAAACACTCTGTCAGTTGGTGTCCTGTCTTCCCAATAAGAGGAGACCACATCAAGAGCAAAGGAGACAGTAGATGAAATGGATGGATGTGATGGAAAATCTCTGCCGGATGCAAAAAGATCCTTTGAGGCCTTGGACAGAGATGAGGGGGGAGCTGTGGCCACAGATTTAACACTTCTTCCAGCAGCAAGGGAAAGTGCCGGTGTGGAGGGTGTGTTGGTGGGGGGAGTCATAGGGGGACTCCGTGGAGCGCAGATAGAGGTGGGGTGGGAAATGTGTCTCTGATGATGGGGTCTGATTGGAGGTGGTGGAAATGGCGGAGTATAATGCGCTGCATCCGCATATTATTGGGATGGAAAGTGAGGACCGGGGCAGTATCCTTGTTGTGGTTGGAGGAGTGGGATTCAAGGGCAGAGGTGCAAGAAGTGGAGGAGATATGCTGAAAGGCATTGTTATCACGTGAGAGGAGAAATTGCGTTCCTTGAAATAGAAGGATCTCTGGGATATCCTGGAATGAAATCATCAAATTGATTAATGTGGAAAACACAATTCCTAAGATTTCAAACACCTTCAACATTTAGCACCCAATTTGTTGCAGAACAGGTGAGTACATTTCTTTACATATGAGAAGAAGTTCATTAGTCACCTTTGGTAAATATAAAATTATACGATCCACAGTTAGTGTTTGTCAAATGTTTAAGATGGTTTATCTCAGTTTCACTGAGAAGACTAAGAGAAAATTTAATTGAGATTTTTAAATTTCGATATGGTATTAAGTGGAAATCTATTTTATGCAGTCAGGGAATGAGTAAGGTAGGCTTTCAATTTAAAATGGTCATTCAAGGGGTCAGGACCAACATCGTTTGATATAGAATTATTGAAGGATGAATCTTTTGGCACAGGAAACACTTAGGATGTCTCCCTTGAGAAAAAACATCTTATTAAGGACAGCAACTGGTGTGAGAGCCTGTGATAGATAACATAAATGTCAGGCAGGTAGCTTCACTAGTTTCATTTGTGTACTTTCTGAACCATGCAATTATAGAAACTTAATCATAAAAGCTTATTTGCAGTAGAATTATTATCAATCTCTTAGTAAGACCCATCACTGAATGTCTTCAATCATAAGAGAATCTAACTGCTTAACAAACAATCTGAATAGTAGTGGTCTCAGTCTGGAAAATTGTTCAAGATGTATTTATCAGCAAAAGTTCCATTTACTGGAGACTAACACAGAGTGTTGGCTATTAAAAACACTTAGTATACTTAGAGCATCCAATTATTTGGGCGGCATGGTGGCTTAGTGGTTAGCACTGCTGCCTCACAGCACCAGGGACCCAGGTTTGATTCCAGCCTCGGGTGACTGTCTGTGTGGAGTTGTACATTCTCCCCATGTCTGTGTGGGTTTCTTCTGAGTGTTTGGTTTCCTCTGAGTGCTTAGTTTCCTCCCACAATCCAAAAGACGTGCAGGTTAGGTGAATTGGCCATGCTAAATTGCCCATAGCATTAGTCAGGGGTAAATATAGTCTAGGGGAATGGGTCTTGGTGAGTTACTCGTCAGAGGGTTGGTGTGGACTTGTTGGGCTGAAAGGCCTGCTTCCATACTATAGGGAATCTAATGTAATCAGAGGAGACAGACATCTCATCTAAAAGATTTGTCACGTGTAATGGCTTTAACTCAAAATCCTAAACAATCTAATGTTACAGTAATGCTTCCAAGACTTCATATCTGCAAAGACAAAACTATCTAGATTACATTAGATTAGATTCCCTACAGTGTGGAAACAGGTCCTTCAGCCCAACAAATCCACACCGACCTTCCGAAGTGTAACCCACCCCCCCTCTGACTAATGCACCTGCAACAATGTCTAGCCTTACTTCAACAATATGTCCATTGTAGGAAAGGAAGTCACTTTGTGAAGTCTAAAGAATATGCCAAGCTTCAAACAAAATTATTTCCAAGCCAACATGTATATGCCTTGCAATAGAACCTTGAAGAGCAGGTCGATATTGCAATGGAGTAGGATTCTTGATATCAAGAATGACTACCTGTAACTGAACATCACTCTTTTCTTGGAGAAGTAACACCATCAATTAATCCAGATGCTTCTGATATAGACTATTGAATACATAATTATTATGGCACAAAATCAAATTCAAAGCAGCACAATTTCATGTTTAAAATCATATTAATCTTTTTAGAAAAGTACTGCAAAGTTGAGGAATTGAACAACAAACAATTGTTGGAATAAAGTGCATGAATGATCTTTAAAAGAAATTAGATGCTTTATTGAAAAAAAAAAGTAAAGCAACTAGGAGTCTTGTTAGATTAAACTGTTCAAATGAATGAGAAGATGACCCATGGAGACTTAATGGAACAAATAGCCTATTGCTCTGTGGTAATATTCTATGAAGTCATGGCTCATTAAACATAATTGTATGATTCATATATTTCATTGATAAATTATCAAATAAAGACGTGCCTTTGATAAATGCAAAATTGTACCTTTCACACTTTACGTTTGTTAAATATTTAAGATGACTTATCTCTATTTTACTAAGAAGACTAATTGAAAATTTAATAGAAGTTTGTAAATTATGTGGAGTTTTGACAGAGTATTAAGAGAGAGACTATTTTCTATAGTCGAGGGATTGGTAAGGAAGATTATCAATTTAAAATGGTCATTCCAGAGGTCAGGGAGAATATCCTTTGATACATAGCTATTGGAGTATGAAATTCCTGGCACAGGAAACATTTAGGACATTCACCATTATGTCTATCTTTAAAAATAACTTCTTAAGGAGAAAAATTAATCTGGGAGCCTGGAATATAAAACATAAATATCAGTCTATGATTGCTAATCCTTAACTTCTTCCAAAGTTCAATTGTGGTTTACATATTGATTTTCTTTGATTGTTCTTCAACAAGCACAATCTTTACTTTATCCTAATATGCAATTGCTTGATATAATTGTCAACCTACTTTGCAAGTTCCATTTAGCCAGTGTGACAACTGCACAAAGAAGCTACTGCTAATTTCCAACTACGTTCAAAAGCTGTTGGAAAGGATGTGGTCTTGGATGTAAGTTAAAAGGGGAATATAATAATTGATGAGATTTTGAAATTCGCAAGGTCATGGACTTAAAATATTAAGTCACATTCTCTTTCCACAGATGCTGACAAACCTTCTGTGCATTTTCTAAAACTTTTATTTCCGAGAAAACATAGTACTGGTAGAGGAGAATATTAGTCGGACCAGACTACATTAGGAAATGAGAATATTGTATATACCAAAAGATAAAGAATTTTTCAGATCAGCAGAGCTCCATGGCTCTTATACCAGCCTAGGAGATCTACAGCTTTGAGTTGGAGAGGGAAGAGCAGTGGAGTAAAAAGACAAACTGCTGAATCTTGTGTGGTTGGTCAAGAAGATAGCAGATAGTTTTGGGATTTGTAGTGTTGGGTCAGATTGGTCATAGTTAAAAGATGTTGGACAAAGTATGTATTGGAACTGGTGGGTCAGGTAGAGGTTGTCAAGTAAGCAATGGGGGCAGGGTACCTGTAGGAGTAGGAATGGTGTCATTTTTAAATTAACATGGGTTAAGCAAGCTTGAATTTCTCTAAATATTTCCTAGGTAACTATTTAGGTCAAAATTAATTAGGTCAGAACAATACAAAGTCTGTGGTTCTGGCTAAGCACTGGGAACTTTCCAGGAGGATTATGGACTCCAGGTACTTACCCATCAGAAAGTTAAACTCTCCAGATAATTCCTACATTGTCAGAGAGTCAGGGGGTATACTTTATATATAATATCAGGGTACAAACAATCTCCAACCATTTGGACACCAGAAGATTTGCACCAATACTTTGATGGAATCTATTTAAATTATTTCATAACGTAATCTATTAAAATGGTATTACTTGGCCGCACTAATGACGAGTTTCAAAGCACAAACTGGATGGCCATGACGAAGCACCACTTAAGGACTCTGTTGTGTTATAGAATCGATTCATGACCAGACAGGCCTATGCCTTTAAAACATCCATATGCCAACCTAACATATGATGTTCATGTGGAAACATACCTGCCTCACCTTCTGTCACCCTGTCCGCATAATGGGGTCAGTGTAGTCAGTCAGCTGTGTAATGTTCAGAAACATCAGTTAGTACAGAGCTGAGACTATATAATGTTGCACTTGTGCAAATGCTTGTCATTGTTAACAAGCTTTAAAACATTTGTCTGAACAACATTTAACTCACTGTTCAATTAACTGAGCTCACATATAGAAAACCAAAATGTGCACTGCGCTCTTCATTTGAAATGATTGTCCAAAAGTGCAAGATAGTAAAAGTATCTTAAAAATGAGAGAAAATTGAGTATCATATAGCTTTCCACCTCGATTAAAGTTTATTGCATAAAACATTGTGGATTTCTCATGATGATGCAAATTGTCATGGTGTATAATTTTTAAACTTGACTGAAGCAGTTATTGCATAATGTGATTATGAAGCCAGAGGCTGATAGATTCAATTATATCTAGTCTGATGAGCTAACATACCAAATAACAAAACCCAAATTATTTTAATAATTTTATAACCAGCATTGTTCAAAAGTATATGTTAGCTTCATCTTTTCTAGTATTTAAACAAGCATTCGGATTTTTTGCGTGCATATTGAATACTCTATACATCAGAGATTCTTTAGGTTCTTTGCATGTGTCCCAGTAGAGGTACAATAGATTTAAAGCAGAAATAATGCTGCTGCTGGAAAGTGTGAAAATAGGTAAGTCCCCCAGGCCAGATGGGATTTATCCTGGGATTCACTGGAAAGCCAAGGAGGAAATTGCAGAATCTTTGGCTTTGGTCTTTATATTGTCATTGTCTACAGGAATAGTGCCAGAAGATTGGAGGATAACAAATGTCTCCTTGTTGAAGAAGGGGAATGGAGACAAACCTAACCTAACTAATATCTAGGAAAAAGCGAGAACTGCAGATGCTGGCATTCAGAGTTGAGAGTGTGTTGCTGGGAAAACACAGCAGGTCAGTCAGCATTTGAAGAGCAGGAGAATAGACTTTTGGGCGTAAGATTCCTGATGAAGTGCTTATGCCTGAAACATCGATTCTCCTGCTCCTCAGATGCTGCCTGACCTGCTGTGCTTTCCCAGCAACACACTAATTAATATTTAACCAGCTATAAACACTTTAGGGCAGAAAGGCTGATCATGTGCTGTCACATGGCAGCCATATAATTAGGTATTTGCATGGATCTAATGGTGAATCATGTCTCAGGTCAGACAGGGAGTCAACACTCCAGCCATTACCTCTTAGGATCAAAGGTCCATACGCAACTTTTAAAGGATGCCCAGATGGGAATGTATTCCCTGCGAGTCAGGAGCATTGTTTTCACTGCATTATAAGTGTTTTAGGAACTGAAACTGCTACCATTACTTCTCCAGCTGTCCTGCAGATCACTGGAGCTGCTGTCACACCATACAGGAGTGGCAAATCTCTGAGCATAAGTGAAGAGTGGACCCACAGTTCAGTGATGCCTCACTGCAAGGCCATCTGAGAAAGGTGGTTGTCCCTGTTTTCTGAGGATTACAGTAGATGTCCCTCCTTTCTGTGTGGAGCACTTCTAACCAATAGGAAGTCCCACACTTAACATTGGCCACACCAAGGTCTCCACCCACTCCACTGTGATCCAAATATGTCCTCAAGGTACACTGCAAATAAACTCTTGTTGACACAGCTATGTCTGTAGACTTCCTTACAATGATCCTGGAACTGAAAGCCCTGCAACCTTCCTCGACCATTTAGAGCATTTGTCCATTCCTCTGGTCTTGTCTATGACCCAGGACAGCCCAGGAACAGGTCGTTTAGCCCTCAATGTTGTGCCAAATATAATGCCAAATTAAACTCCTCCGACTCTATGTGCAGTAGGAGCTTGTCCCTCACAATTTTCAATGTTGCTCCTCTCACTTTCGAGGCAATCTCCCTAGTTTTAGACATTTCAGCTCTGGGAAAAAAGATTCTGATCATCAACTCAATCGATGCATTTCATAATTTTACAGACTTCTATTAAGTCTACCCTCAACCTGCACCACTCCAAAGAAAACAACCCAAGTTTTTCTAGCATCTTCTTATAGCTCATATCCACTAATCCATGCAGCATCCTGGTAAACCTCTTCTTCACCCCCCACCCACCAAAGCCTCCACATCCCTCCTGTAGTCTGGCGACAACAACTGAACTAAGTGTGGCTGAACCAAAGTTTTATAAAGCTGCAACATGACATCCTGACTCTTGTACTCAATTCCCCAATCAATGAAGACAAGCATGCCATACGCCTTCTTTACCACCCTTTCTACTTGCACGGCCACTTTTGAACCCCAAGATCCCTCTAAACATCAATGTTGTTCATGGTCCTGCCATTAACTATATACTTTTCCTTAACATTTGATCTCCCAAAATGCAGCACCTCGCACTTATTCAAATTAAACTCCATCTATCATTTCTCCACCCATATCTGCAACTGACCTATATCCTGTTTTATCTTTTGACAACCTCCTACATTATCCACAACTCTAACAATCATTTTATCACCTTGTCTGTTCAGTGCAAGCCAATTGTGAATCCATGCAGCTCGGTGATTATGGATCCCATACATCTTAGTTTCTTAGATGAGCCGAGCATGAAGGACTTTGTCGAAAACCTTACTAAATAAGCCTTAATGCCCCATTTTACCCTCAAGTTATCATGCATCATCATTGACACATCCTCTTTCATCTTTGACCTTCTCCCTTCCCTAATATAACCCTTGATTGTCTCACAACCATGCACAACTAACTTTGTACTGTCCAGCTTTCTCCTCTGTAGAAAATTGAAAGAATTGCTGATACTGGATATCAGAAACAAAAACAGAAATTGCTGGGAAAACTCAGCAGATCTGGCAGCATCTGTGGAAAGAAATTAGAGTTAACAATTTGGATTCAGTGGCCCTTCTTCAGAACTTTCTCCTCTGCAGGTCTGCCTCTCCCTCCCTTGGACAGTCATGCCTCATTCTACTGTCACTACCACAACTCAATCTTAATCATCAGTTGCCTCTTCTTCAGTTGTCAAATAATGAATGATAAATATAAAAGAGAAAGCAGCTCCCACTCAGTCTAAATCTAAATCTATTCGGAAGACTACTTTGCTGGCTACACACCACAGTTAAAGAAGCTACAAGTCTCAAGCCATGTGTTCCTGTTTGCTGATTACTTAATTGGAGAGGATACTTAATTCTGGAAAGGCTGTATTTTATTATGCATGCATAAAATGTGAAGGGAAAAAGATTTCTAACGTTTTCTATCAGGAAGCTCAAAGAGCTGGCAAACCACCACCAACTAAAATAGTCGATAGTTTCATCCCCCCCAATGAAAAACTGACTTTTGGCCTCCCTCACAATTAAGTGCTACTCTCTGCCTTGTTTCTTGCTCCCAGATGATTCATAAGGTCCCATCCCACATTCCCATGTGAGGGTATTCCAGTCTGCAACTTACGTCTTCCATCTCACCTTTATTACTGTAATCCTTCAACACAGATCCGTGAAGACAATGGCTTTTTATGCTGCATCTGAATTATTTCAAATGTCTACATTGAACCTTTTGGTAATCAACAGTACTTTCTATTCTGTGGATTATTTTCTTATCAATAACATCAGTCCTCTGTACTGTGATAGTCAGGCTGTTAGTAAATGCCATATAATTAATAAGAGAGGAGAATTTGTTCTTTTAGAGAAGCAAGTCTACAGCAATTCATATGGCATTAAAAATAAAGATATTTTAACTTCTGTCATGGGACAATTAACTTAATTCTGTCAAAAACAATTAAAGGAACAATATCTTATAAAGTCACATTGTAAACTTGTACATTGTAAATTTCAGGATGTGCTTCACTCATCTGTTCAGAACTCTAATCAGTCAGAAATGTGTGTTAATAGACATCACATCATTATAATGACTCTCATTACAATAAAACAAAATCACAAATATTATTAAACCAGACAGCACCAAAACAAATGTCAAAGACAACTGTAAATGTGATTTATATTCCACTTGTGAAGATGGATAGAATTAATTTATAACTTAGACATACACGAGTTACCCAGTCAGCCTCATTTGAGAAATGTAAGTCATTCATCACATCTGTCTATGACCTTCTTTCTGTAAATACTGGAGCTACCAATGCAGCACACTTCAGTTGCAGTTCAGTTGTTAATTAGGAAATAATATAAAATACAAATATATAGAATATCCAAAAATACTTAAAGTGCAACACAGAAATAGAAAATGCTACAATTACACAATGGATCTATCAGTGTCTGCTAATGCTTCACTTCACTATCAATAGAGTTCTGACCAAGTGTTTACAATATTATATGTAAAACGTTAATCTCCGACAATCTCTTTAACGGGTGTTTGTTGTGACAAAAAAAAGTCAAATTTAAACATAGCATGCCTGCCTGCCTGTCCACACACCCCCTTACGTGTTAAGATATTGGGCTGGAATTTCAATTTTCAGTCAAGAACCCAATGCCTGGATCATTTTTGGGTCAGCTGCAGTGATGTGGATTGATGCAGTGTGACACGATTTTCAAATGCATTGGGTCTAAGTTGAGTTGGTGCCCAAATGCAACAATGGGAGTCATCTGGAGGCAGAACATAGCTATCAAATGCCCTTTGCCAAAGCACAGGTCAGTCATGACTTGGCTTGCTATTTACTCAAACAATGGAGCAGTAGAGACCTCAATGGACCAGCACTGTTGATGGACAGTCATCACTGGATGCACTGAGGTTCTTGGATGCATTGCTGGAAGCCCTAATGACTGAAGGGAGAGATATTTTATTCCCAGGTCACAAAGAAAACTACCAATAAACAGGAAGCAGACAAGGATGGAGGTAGCAATGGAGGACAGTGCCCAGGGAGTCAACCAAAGGACATTTCTCCAAGGCAAAAAGAAATTTAATAACATGCTAAGTTCTGAAAAGATGATTTGCAACCAATACCCGAGTAACAGGCCTTGAATTCTAGATGCATCTACGTATACAAAGCAGACTGAATGCCTGTAAAATTCTCTTCAACTATTAGATCAAGGAGCCAGTTGTATCACTGAGGTGTCAATGGCCCTCAGACATTGGATAAGATGGAGCAGGGACCATCAATTGAAGAGTACATTACCTCATGTGGATGACTTATTAGAATGGGTGAGGGGGATCAGTCTAACAGTAAATATTTTTCCATTCATCCAGTAGGAAAAGAAAGCACACAAATCATGGGAAGCAATTTGGGGGAAGGGGGGGGGTTGATGCAGTTCTGAGCCTACACACTCTGACCCCAATGGAAATCAAAAATTGTGACATTGCAGGCATTGTGAGTAATAGTCAGATGGGAGGTCATCAATGTAACAAAATCTTTAAGTCAAGAAATTATAATTTTAAAAGAACAGTTTCTCAGGAATGCTGGTGATCTCAATAACTTATAGAGGTGCTTCAGGGTTAATTTATACAGAAATAATTAAAATAAAGATTATGTGTGCAATGTGTTAATTTAATAGATAGGAAGTAATAATGATCAGTAAGATTGATGACACCATATTTTTATTATTGACACATGAAAATGAGATCCAGAAGGTGATTTAAAACATTTTCAATCAGAAGTGTACAATACAATCCTTGGGATCCACTCCATCCAAATGCTAACCATATGGATAAATAAAATAAAGTCTGGGGATGTAGGCCTGGTCTTTCTCTTGTAACGTTTCCTCTAACATTTTTGCCCCAGGTCCAGTTCCTCTGACTCAGACATTGACATGGGCAATATGTATCAGACCGTAGCCTGTCTCTAGAGTTCCAGAGCATCCCGGGCGAGTTTCCTCCTTTTCTTCTGGTGGTAACAATATCAAGGTTGTACCCATCTCAGGCTCTGAGATTTCCTTGTGAGTAGATGGGCCAGGGTTGGGGGGAATGGAGGGTAGTGGAGCAGGGGAGACCTATGTTTTCTGGCTGTCCTGAGGAGCCATGTATCTTTGGCTCCTGCTCTATCAGTGAGGTAACAGCTTTCAGATGTCCACATGTTTGCTCAAGACTGCTTCACCCACCTGACCTTCATTAGTCATGGGGCCTGATGTCACATCAACCTTGCCTCGTACCCATGCAGGCCCACTTCCACAGTTCCAGCACCAAATTTCATCCCCTAAATTGAATGGTCTCTCTCACTTAGAGGAGGCATGTGGCTGGCATTGGCGTTCCTGGTGCCATTCCAAACTCCCCGTCTCAAGTCTAGGAATATCAAGTTTAACCTGTTGTGGAGTCTCCCCATCAGCAACTCTGCTGGAACAATCCTTATTGTTGCATGAGGAGTGGTCCTATAATTGAACTATTGAGTGACGCAGGGAGTGATGCTTCTTTACGCCTGCCTTCAATGCTTGGACCGCTCTTACCACCGGACCATCGGACAATGGATGATATGAAGTTGTCCTTATGCGCCAAATGCCATTTGAATTTAGGAAATTCCCTGCTGGTAAATGAGGTTCATAGCTCCTTGAAAGTGGAGTTGCAGGTAGATAGGATAGTGAAGAAGGCTTTTGGTATGCTTTCTTTTATTGGTCAGAGTATTGAGTACAGGAGTTGGGAGGTCATGTTGCGGCTGTACAGGACATTGGTTAGGCCACTGTTGGAATATTGCGTGCAGTTCTGGAGGATTTGAGCTATAGGGAGAGACTGAACAGGCTGGGGCTGTCGACTCTCTAACCCAAGTAATTCACTTGGGGCACCTGGAACATAGATGTTTCCCTTCTAAGACATACACCTGCCTGGAAAAAAATATTTAAGCAGTATGTCCAAGTTCTCCAAGTGCTCTTTATTGGTCTTCCATTATTAACATGTCATCCAGATTAATGGCAACCGAGGGAGCCCTTCTCCATGGTCCACTAGAGAAGGGTGCAGGCTGATGATACTCCAATGGCAGTCTTGAATATTGACATAAACCCTTAACGGTGTTAATTGTGGTGTAATTCTGGAACTCCTCATCCAGTCTCAATTGTAGGTAGAAATGGCTCATGTCCATCTACATAAATGACATGTCTTATGAGGAGAGGGTGAGTGAGCTAGGGCTTTACACACTGGAGAGAAGAAGGATGAGAGATGACTTGATAGAGGTGTACAAGGTAATGAGAGGTATAGATACAGGAGATAGCCAGAGACCTTTCTCCAGGGCAGAAATGGCTGTCAACATGGTTTTGTGAAGGAGGTAAAAACAATGACTGCAGATGCTGGAAACCAGATTCTGGATTAGTGGTGCTGGAAAAGCACAGCAGTTCAGGAAGCATCCAAGGAGCAGCGAAATCGACGTTTTGGGCAAAAGCCCTTCAGTAGGTCATGCCTCACAAACCTTACTGAGTTCTTTGAGAAGATAACAAAACAGGTAATGAGAGTAAAGAAGTTGATATGGCGTATATGGATTTCTGTAAGGCGTTTGATAAGGTTCCCCATGGTAGGCTATTGCACAAAATACAGAGGCCAGGGATTGAGAGTGATTTAATGGCTTGGATCAAAAATTGGTGAGCTGAAAGAAGACAGAGATTAGTGGCTGATGGGAAATGTTAATCTTGGAGTTCAGTTACTAGTGGTGTACTGCAAGGATCTGTTTTGGGGCCACTGTTGTTTGTCATTTTAATAAATGACGTGGAGGAGGGCGTAGAAGGATGGGTTAGTAAATTTGCAAGGTAAAAACAATAACTGCAGATGCTGAAAACCAGATTCTGGATTAGTGGTGCTGGAAGAGCACAGCAGTTCAGGCAGCATCCGAGGAGCAGTAAAATCGACGTTTCGGGCAAAAGCCCTTCATCAGGAATACAGGCAGAGAGCCTGAAGGGTGGAGAGATAAGCCGGAGGAGGGTGGGGGTGGGGAGAAAGTAGCAAAGAGTACAATAGGTGAGTGGGGGAGGGGATGAAGGTGATAGGTCGGGGGTGGGGGGAGGGTGGAGTGGATAGGTGGAAAAGAAGATAGGCAGGTAGGACAAGTCATGGGGACAGTGCTGAGCTGGAAGTTTGGAACTGGGGTGAGGTGGGGGAAGGGGAAATGAGAAAACTGTTGAAGTCCACACTGATGCCCTGGGGATGAAGTGTTCTGAGGCGGAAGATGAGGCGTTCTTCCTCCAGGCGTCTGGTGGTGAGGGAGCAGTGGTGAAGGAGGCCCAGAACTTCCATGTCCTCGGCACAGTGGGAGGGGGAGTTGAAATGATGGGCCACAGGGCGGTATGGTTGATTGGTGCGGGTATCCCGGAGATGTTCCCTAAAGTGCTCTACTAGGAGGCGTCCAGTCTCCCCAATATAGAGGAGACCACAACGGGAGCAACGGATACAATAAATAATATTGGTGGATATGCAGATAAAACTTTGATGGATGTGGAAGGCTCCTTTAGGGCCTTTGATGGAGGTGAAGGAGGAGGTGTGGGCGCAGGTTTTGCAATTCCTGCGGTGGCAGGGGAAGGTGCCAGGATGGGAGGGTGGGTTGTCTTTTCTGTGTGGCGTGGACCTGACCAGGTAGTCACGAAGGGAATAGTCTTTGTGGAAGGTGGAAAGGGGTGGGGAGGGAAATATATCCCTGGTGGTGGGGTCTGTTTGGAGGTGGCGGAAATGTCGGCGGATGATTTGGTTTATGCGAAGGTTGGTAGGGTGGAAAGTGAGCACCAGGGGCGTTCTGTCCTTGTTACGGTTGGAGGGGTGGGATCTGAGGGCAGAGGTGCGGGATGTGGACGAGATGAGTTGGAGGGCATCTTTAACCACATGGGAAGGGAAATTGCGGTCTCTAAAGAAGGAGGCCATCTGGTGTGTTCTGTGGTGGAACTGGTCCTCCTGGGAGCAGATACGGTGGAGGTGGAGGAATTGGGAATACGGGATGGCATTTTTGCAGGAGGTAGGGTGGGAAGAGGTGTAATCCAGGTAGCTGTGGGAGTCGGTGGGTTTGTAAAAAATGTCGGTGTCAAGTCGGTCGTCATCAATGGAGATGGAGAGGTCCAGGAAGGGAAGGGAGGTGTCAGAGATGGTTCAGGTAAATTTAAGGTCAGGGTGGAATGTGTTAGTGAAGTTGATGAATTGCTCAACCTCCTCATGGGAGCACGAGGTGGCGCCAATGCAGTCATCAATGTAATGAAGGAAGAAGTGGGGAGTGGTGCCAGTGTAATTACGGAAGATCGACTGTTCTTCGTAGCCAACAAAGAGACAGGCATAGCTGGGGCCCATATGTGTGCCCATGGCTACCCCCTTGGTCTGGAGGAAGTGGGAGGATTCTAAGGAGAAATTGTTAAGGGTGAGGACCAGTTCGGCCAAACGAATGAGTGTGTCGGTGGAAGGGTACTGTTGGGGACGTCGGGAGAGGAAGAAATGGAGGGCTTGGAGGCTCTGGTCATGGTGAATGGAGGTGTAGAGGGATTGGATATCCATGGTAAAGATGAGGCGTTGGGGGCCGGGGAAATGGAAGTCTTGGAGGAGGTGGAGGGCGTGGGTGGTGTCTCGAACATATGTGGGGAGATCCTGGACTAGGGGGGGATAGGACAGTGTCGAGGTAGGTAGGAATGAGTTCAGTGGGGCAGGAGCATGCTGAGACAATGGGTCGGCCAGGGTGGTCAGGCTTGTGGATCTTTGGAAGGTGGTAGAACCGGGCAGTGCGGGGTTCCCGCACTTTGAGGTTGGAAGCTGTGGGTGGGAGATCTCCTGAGGTGATGAGGTTCTGTATGGTCTGGGAGATGATGGTTTGGTGATGGGGGGGGTGGGGTCATGGTCGAGGGGGCGGTAGGAATAGGTGTCCTTGAGTTGGCGTTTGGATTCAGCGGTGTAGAGGTCAGTGCGCCAGACTACCACTGCGCCCCCTTTATCTGCTGGCTTGATGGTGAGATCAGGATTGGAGCGGAGGGATTGGAGGGCTGCGCGTTGTGAGGGTGAGAGGTTGGAGTGGGGGAGGTGGGTAGACAGGTTGAGGCGGTTAAGGTCTTGGCGGCAGTTGGAAATGAAGAGGTCGAGGGTGGGTAATAGGCCAGCACGGGGTGTCCAGGTGTTGGAGGTGGGCGAACGGGTCCTCGGAAGGTGGGCGGGAGTCCTGATTGTGACAGTAAGCTCGGAGACGGAGGCAGCGGAAGAAGTGTTCGACGTCACGGTGGGTATTATATTCATTGATGCGTGGGTGGAGGGGGATGAAGGTGAGTCCTTTGCTGAGGACTGATCGTTTGTCCTCAGTGAGGGGGAGGTCCGGAGGGATGTTGAAAACTCAGCAGGGCTGGAAGCTGGGACCCGGTGCGGGTGTGGAGCTGGGAGTGGGGGCGGAGCCTGTAACTGGAGTGGGTGTGGTGGTGGGGGGAATGGGGTGGAGTCATGAGCAGGTGTAGTGTTCCCCTCAGGGTCCTGGGGGGTGGGGATGGTGACAGTGGGATCTGTGGGGGGCATGTCAGCAGAATGCAGGTGAGTGGCGTTGGTGGGAGTGGAAGTGGTGACAAACATGGCAATGGGGGGGCGGAAGTCACTGAGCGTGTAACATCAGCGATGATGTGAGGGGCGGAAGTGATGTCACATGTTGTGCATGAGGAATTGTGAGGGCGGAAGTGGCTGTGGGAGTGGCCATGATGGGGGTGGAAGTGACATCATCGATCAGCGTGGGGGTGGCAGCTGCACCAGCCACATGGCTAATGGCGTCCGAACAGTTCCAGAGGCCGGGGGAATCTACTGGAATGTTTGAGGAGTGCTGGTTATGGAGGTGGGTAGATAAAAGTTTGTTGTACTTAGTTTTTGATGTTTGAGATGGAGTTGAAATACTGTTTGTTGAGAGTATGAATTCGCCTGAGGATGTAGTACAAAGTGGGTCCTTTGCAATTCTGAGAGAGTGTGGCCCTCAGCTGAGGCAGGGCTGACTGTAGAGAGGTTAGGTGCCGGTGCATTGCTGCGAGCGTGGAGCGGAGGATCTTGAAGGAGAACCGTTGCTAGTGTGTTTTTGAATTTGTAGTCTGTACTGTTTGTCCTGTTTGGTTCTGAACTCTGCTGGTTTAAAGATGGTCCGGAGTCTGTGTGGGATGAGTTGGTTACGGAATTTGCAGATGACACTAAGGTCAGTAGAGTTGTAGATAGTGCAGTAGGATGTTTGCAGATTACAGAGGGACATAGAAAAGCTGCAGAGCTGGGCTGAGGGGTGGCAAATGCAGTTTAATGCAGACTAGTGTGAGGTGATTCACTTTGGAAAGAGCAACTGGGGTAATAATAAGAATCTTGATAGCGTAAATGAGCAGAGAGATCTTAGAGTCCACATGCATAGATCCCTGAAAGTCGCCACCCAGGTTGATAGAATTGTTAAGAAGATGTACAGAGTCTTAGCTTTAATAGGTAGAGTGATTGAGTTTCTGAGCCATGAGGTCATGTTGCAGTTGTACAAAGTTCTGGTGCGGCTGCTCTTGGGGTACTGCATACAGTTTTGGTCACTGGATTATGGGAAGATGTGGAAGGATTCAAAGCAGATTTGCCAGAATGTTGCCTGGTATGGAGGAAGGTCTTATGAGGAAAGTCTGAGGGACTTGAGGCTGTTTTCATTAGAGACAAGAAGGTTTAGAGGTGATTTAATTGAGACATATAAGAAAATCAGAGGGTTAGATAGGGTGGACAGTGAGAGCCTTTTTCCTCGGATAGTGATAGCAAGCACAAGGGGACATAGCTTTAAATTGAGGGGTGATAGATATAGGACAGATGCCCGGGGTAGTTTCTTAGAGAGTAGTAGGGGCCTGCAACAGTAGTAGACTTGCCAGCTTTACGGGCATTTGAATGGTCTTTGGATAAACATAGGGATGAAAATGGAATACTATAGGATAGATGGGCTTCAATTTGTAGCACCAACCTGTGACACCATCGAGGGCTGACGGGCCTGTACTGTGCTGTAATATTCTATGTTCTATGAATGGAGGAGATTCTAAAATTCCTGTTTTTTTTTTGTTTGTTTTCCTTTGTTTATATCATCTTTTATTAAAACTGTACAAAAATACAATGCAATCAATAAAAACAACAATTCACAGGGAAATGGGGACTGCAAAACTAGGCCCCAAACCCCCTGTATAACCAATTTACAGAGAAATGCAGACAAACCTCAAGTCCCGCCTTAATTACCAAGAAGAAAACAGTACAGAAGAATACATTCTAGATAAATCCAATCAAGCTAATAATAAAGCATTGTATATAACACAGACACACTGGTGAATCAGCAAACAGCCTGCCATTCCCACCTGTCGACCACTCAAAGTCAGCCCGCCCCTACGAATCTTCCGGCTCTCTGTCTGCCCTAGTGCACCTTCTGGCCCTCAGTCCACCTTGACTCACCTTCTTGCCACCTCTAGAACAGCCTGTCCCTTTGCCACCTGGGATGACAGCACTCAGGACAGCCTCCCCACCATCTGGTTCTCAGGACGGTCTACTCACCTATCTTTCAGGACAGCCAGCTCTCGGGATGACCTACCCACTCTTGTGCTCTTGAGGTGACAGCTTTCAGGGTGACCTACAAGCCTTTCAGCTTTCAGAACAACCTACACACTGTTCAGTCCACAGTGAGGCCCACTAGACCAAGGGACACACAAAACAAGTGATACAACCAACTATCAAAAAGGCTGAGTCCATTACCATAACGGTGTCCACACCTGAAGACAGAGTCCACTCCAGAAGGCAGGCAATACACTTCTCATAGCAAGCACAGGTGTTTGTTCTTCAGAGGCCTGGTCCACCCACAGGCCCAGCACACTCACAGAAACACTTTCCAGTAAAGTTGCAGCTGGCTCACAGAGTTCAGTCCAGCCACAAAAAGGTGAAAACACATACAAAAACAAAGTGCACAATTAAAAACCATAGCGCAAGGGCCAAGTCCTGCCATAAAATCACCATAGTCTTTCCCTGAAAAACAAAGGGGCTGCAACACAGGCTGCAACTGGCCAGTGAAATAACAAAACAACAGTTCCCTAATGAGAGCGAAAGTATAACAGCATGTACTGGCCATGCCAGTTCAGGAATCAGTTACCAAATACATCAGTAACACACTGGCTGTAGCCAGCCAGCTCAGAGTCAGTCCCCTTGAGGAGATTCTAAATTCCCCAGGTATTTTATTTTCAGCACCCATGTTGTGTGTGCATGTATGTGCAAGACACCGTGAAAAGCACCAAGTATAAATAATGTCATTAATATTCCACCACTAGGAAAGACACCCATGTGGCCAAGGAACCCATGACAAGCAAAGCCCAGAGCGAACAGTGCTCATGTGAAAAAAGTGAAAGGGTGGTAGGGTCAAAATCAAAACATTTGAATTGGGAAATAAAATACTCCACTTTTTGCGGTGCCCATCTCTCCCTAAAGACATTGAGAGTTTTGGTGGACACTGTATG
The DNA here is from genome assembly GCF_037043375.1 of Chiloscyllium plagiosum. NCBI lineage: Eukaryota > Metazoa > Chordata > Chondrichthyes > Orectolobiformes > Hemiscylliidae > Chiloscyllium > Chiloscyllium plagiosum. The sequence goes on along the minus strand of NW_028270154.1, from coordinate 66,389,334 downwards.
CTTCTTTTCCAATGACACCTGGGCCCAAACATACCTGATCCCCTGGTTATTTTTTAAAATCTAAATCTCCCAGTGATTTTTTTTCTCTTTTTCTCTGGCACCCATGTTGTGTATGTGTGAGTGCAAGACACAGTGAAAACATCAGCTATAAGTAATTTTATGAATACTCCACCATCAGGAAAAAAAATACCCATGTGACCAAGGATCCAGTGACAAGCAGAACCCAATTGGGCAATGTCTATCTGTCTAAACGAGTGAAGGGGAAGGGAGGGACAAAATCAAATAGAATTGGAGGAAGAAATAAAGCAGTGCACCCCCTGCGGTATCCATGTCCCCTTAAAGACATCAAGTGTGTTAGTAGACACTGTGTGCTCCTTCTCCAGGGACACCTGGGCCCAAACATACCCTGATCCCCTGATTATTTCTTTTCTTTCTTTTTCTTTTTTTCATAGTGAAGAACCATCATGTGCAGAAAACTTTATTCGTAATCCACCACTCGGAAGAAAACAACACCCAAGCGGCCAGGGACAAGCAGTGCTCCTCCCATCTGGGACAATACCTAAGTATTTAGCAGGAACTAAATCAAAATAGAACTGGAGGGGGAAATAAAAGACTCCACACCCAGTGGTGTTAACCTGTCACTGAAAACCTTGATGGTGTTGGCAGACACCATGTGCTCCTTCTCCAGGGAGACCTGGGCCCAAACGTGCCTGATCCCCTGGTTATTTTTTTAAATTTTATTAACCAGTACAAATTACAAACAAACAGTTAATAATGAACAGCTGTGTATAAGAAACAGCAGTTTACAAGAGAAAGGGGTGGCAAAGCCAGACCCCCAAACCCCACCATATAAGCAGTTCATAGGGAAAAGAGGACAAATCTCAAATTCCACCTTATCATATGAAAAAGGAAACACAATAACGTACAGACAGTCCGATAAACCGAACAACAAAACAGTGCATATAGCACAGACATCTCTGGCAACCCATCAAGCCAACCATCCCTCCCACCTTCTAGATGAACTGTTCCTCTGTGGGTAGGCCTGGCCTGCTGTGAGTAGGCTAGGTCTCTCAAAAGCAGCCCACCCCTATACCCCTTCTGGCTCTCAGTCCGCGCTCTCATTCTTTCCGGCCATCTTTCAGACAGCCCATCCCGTTTCCCCACTCTACCACCCCTAGAACAACAGCAGTCAGGATGGCCTACCCACCTTCCGTCTTCCCTAACTACCCTTTGCACCTTCCAGCCACCTCTAGTCCCTGCCTGGGTGACAGTACTGAGGATGGCCTACCCGACTTCCAGCTCTCGATCTGCCCCGACATACCATCTGGCTCTCGCCCATCCTGATGCACCATCCAGCCTGTGGACTGCCATGGCACACCTTCCGGCCACCTCTAGGACAGCCGGTCCCCTTCCTTGAGATGACAGCGCACAAGGCAACCCACTAGCCTTCCAGATCTCAGTCTGCCCCACGCACTTTCTGGCTTTCAGCTGCTGTAACACACCTTCTAACCACCTCTCGGACATCGCCATCCTGATGACCCTTTCTCGGGACGACAGCACTCACAACAGACTATCCACCTTCTTGCTCTCGAGGCGACAGGAATCAGGGTGGCCTACCCACCTTCCAGTTCACGGAACAGACTATCCACCCTCCGGCTCTCAGGATGACAGCTTTCAGGATGACCTATGAGCCTCCCGGCTCACAGTAAGGCCTGCCAGACCCAGGGACACACAAGACAGGGCAGGTGATAAACCCCCAACAAGCAACAAGATGGAGTTAATTCGTCAAATGGGTAGCACGGTGGCTCAGTGGTTAGCACTGCTGCCTCACAGAGCCAGAGACCTGGGTTTTATTCCCACCTCAGGCGACTGTGAGGAGTTTGTACATTTTCCCTATATCTGCGTGGGTTTCCTCTGCGTGCTCCAGTTTTCTCCCACAATCCAAAGATGTACAGGTCAGGTGAACTGGCTATGCTAAATTGTCCATAGAGTTAGGGCATTAGTCAGGGGTAAGTATAGGGTGGGGGAAAGGGTCTGAGTGGGTAACTCTTTGGGCGGTCGATGTGGACTTGTTGGGCCAAATAGCCTGTTTCCATACTGTGGGGAATCTAATCCAATCTAGTCTAAACCAATCAATCAGTCAGTTACCAACACACAGAGTCCCTTCTGATACACAGAGTCCATTACCATAACGATTCTCTTCAGAATGTAGAATTCATTCCCAGGAACAGTGTCCATTCCAGTATGCAAAATCCATTGCCAGAAACAGAGTCCACAACCAAAGACAAAGTCCACTCCTGAAGGCAGCAAAAGCATACCCCACAGCACACACAGTGTTCAGTCTCCATAGAGGCCTAGTCTATCCACAGAAAAACAGGCCCAATCACAGGAGTGCAGTTCATTGTAAAAGGTGCAGCTAACTCATAAGGGATGGTCTAATCCAACAGGCAGGGTCCACTCCAGGATGCAGCAAATGTTCACCTCCCAGCAATCGCACCTGTTCGGTCTTTACAGAGGTCTAGTCTACTCACAGAGAGCCAGGCCTACCTACAGAGGAACAGTTCATCTGGAAAGGTGCATCATCTCACAGTACAAACACCAAAAAGTGAAAATATATGCAAAAAAATGAAAGAAAGAAAACCAGAGTGCAAGGGCTAAGCCCTGCCACAAAATCAGCATTGTTCTTTTCTCAAAGTAAAAGAAAACAGTAACACACAGGGTGTAACCAGCCAGGGAAACAACAGTTCCCTAATGAGAACTGAATTATACCAAAAACACGTTCACTGGGCAGATCAGGCAGTTCAGAAATCAGTCCCCAGTAAAAACGAATACCAGTTAACAAACTTGCTGAGTAGTTCAGGCAGTTTAGGAATCAGGAGTCTCCCCAAAAAACACAGAAACCAACAGCAGCAGTAACACACTGGCCATAGTCAGCCAGCTTGGAGTCAGTCCCCTGAACAGAGGAGACTCTAATCGCCTGGTTATATTTTGTTAAGCACTCATACTAACACTATAAAGAGTAGTAGTGCTTATTTTCCCCAGCACCCAGATCATGTGTGTGCAGGTGTAGGACACAGTGAAGAATGATGAATGCATAAATCTTTATTTATATTCCACCACCACGAAGAAAGGGAACACCCGAGTGGCTAATGATAAGCAGTGACTTTCTCATCAAAGGGCAATGCTGCATGATCAAAAAAGTGAAGGGGAGGGCAGGGATTAAATCAGAATAGAGTTGGAGGGAGAAATAAAACACTCCACTCCCTGCGGTGCCCACTTCTCCCTGAACAGCTCGAGGGAGTTGATAGACACCGCATGCTCCTTCTCTCAGGATGCGCGAGCCCAAACACACCCGAAGCCCTGGTTATTTTTTTGTTACCACAGAGGCTGGCATCCTGTTACCAAATCATCGTATAGTTACACATGTATAGTACTTGACACTGGTCTGGCTCCCTCAGAGCCAGCTCTCAGAGCGAACAGAACCTCAGACACTCCTTTTTTTTTTGTTTTTTCTTTTTTACTCCTTTTTTTATTACCCCCACACTACTGCCTAACTGCGTTAGCACTTATTTTTTCCCCAGCACTCATATTGTGTGCGCGCAGGTGTGAGACACAGTGAGAGACACAAGGTGCACGAATCTTTATTCAAATTTCCACCACCAGGAAGAAAGGAAACACCCGAGTGGCCAGGGACAAGCTGTGCCTTCACATCAAAGGGCAATGCTGTGTGATCAAAAACAGTGAAAGGGAGGGCAGGGATTAAATCAAAATAGAGTTGGAGGGGGAAATAATGCACTTCTCTCCCTGCGGCACCCACCTCTCCCTGAACAGCTCCAGGGTGTTGGTAGACACCGCGTGCTCCTTCTCCAGGGACACCTGGACCCTAACGTAACCGCGGAAGAGCGGCAGGCAGTTGGCCCTAACGACCCCCTCCACGGCCCGCTGCCTCGACCTGTTTATGGCCAGTTTGGCCAGGCTCAGGAGCAGACCCACGAGGAGGTCTTCAGACCTGCCCTCCCTCCTCCGTCCCGGGTGCCCGAAGATCAGGAGCGTGGGACTGGAGTGCAACCAAAAGCAGAGGAGGAGGTTTTTGAGAAAATCAAAAAAGGAAGTGCAAATGCCCACACCCAATATACACGTGGTCCACAGACTCCACAGCGCCACAGAACAAGCAGTTGGGCTGGGAATCCGTGAACCACCGCAATCTGCGGTTGCAGGGGACTAGGAGGAACCAAAGTGACCAGCCGGTACCACAGCATGGCGGCCACCAGCTGGTTTATGACCAGCACTCGACTCCTGTAAGATAACACTTGGAGCAGTCCTGTCCAGCAGCCGAGGCAAGCCGAGACTTTGGCCTCCAGCTCCTGCCAGTTGGCCGGCCAGGATTCCTCAGCCGGGCTGAGGTAGACCCCCAGGTAGAGGAGATGGGAGGTACTCCAGCTGATCCCCCGTAACTCCTCCGGCAGAGAGTCCACCCGCCATGGACCGACTGGTAGTCCGGAACATTTGGCCCAGTTGATCCTGGCGGAAGACGCTGCCGAGTACACGGCCTGGCACTCGCGCATCCTCCCCAGGTCAGCCAGGTCGGTGAAAGTGAGGAGTACTTCGTCGGCATAGGCCCCGACAGGACCACCCCTGTGCCTGTGCACGTGCAGAACCAGCCCCCACAACCTCCTCCGCAAGAGGCGCAGGAAAGGCTCCACGCACAGGGAATACAGCTGGCTGGACAGGGGGCAGCCTTGATGCACTCCTCTCCTGAAGAGAAGGGGCGCCGTCAGGGACCCGTTAACTTTAACCAGACACTCTGCGGCGGCGTACAAAAGTCGGATCTGGGCAACGAACTGCGTCCTGAACCAGAATGCCCACAGAGTCCCGAGCAGGTACTCGTGATCGACCCTGTCGAACGCCTTCTCCTGGTCGAGAGACAGGAAGGCGCTCAGCAGACCCAGCCCGTCGACAGAAATGGATCAGGTCCCAGACCAGGTGGACGTTGTTGTGTATCCTCTGGCCCGGGACCGTGTAGGACTGGTCCGGGAGAATCATGTGGGCCAGCACGGAGGCCAGGCGAGAAGACAACACCCTGGCGAAGATTTTGTAGTCCGTGTGAGGAGGGAGACCAGACGCCAGTTCTTCAAAGAACGGAAGTCCCCCTTCTTTGGCAGCAAGACGATGACTGCCCTGCGCCAAGAAAGGGGCAGCTCTCTTGCATTTAGACACTCCCCCAGGATCTGTACGTAGTCGCTTCCCAGGACTTCCCAGAACGCCCTGAAGAACTCCACAGTCAGCCCGTCCAGCCTTCCGGCGTCCTCCGGGCTGAGCTGCGGCAGGTCCTCCCACAGAACTCTGCGAGCATCCTCGCTGGACGGATCCAGAGAGAACAGAGCCGTGTAATATTTCCGGACGTGGGCCCTGATACCCTTCGGATCCGAGACGAGGGACCCGTCATCGGCCAGCAGCCCAAGGAGCTGCTGACGGGTGCCACGCCTTTTTTCCAGCGAGTAGAAGAAGGGGGAGCCGCGGTCCAGGTCCTGGCGGACCTGGATCCGCGACCTCACCTACGCGCCCCGAGCCCCGACGAGCTGCAGGTCCTGGAGCGCGGCCTTCTTCGTACGCCCTGCGCAGGGCCGGGTCCGCGTCGGGCTGACCGAGGCATGACTCCAGGTCGAGCATCTCCCTCTCCAACTCCCCGATCCTGAATTTCCGCCTCTTTGTCGACCCCCTCGCGTACTCCTGACAGAAGACGCGGACGTGAGCCTTGCCCACGTCCCACCATAGCCTCAGGGATGGGAAGCTTCCCCACTTCCTTCTCCAGCTGGCCCGGAAACAACGAAACGAGTCCCGGAACCGCTCGTCCTCCAGCAGCAGGTTGTTAAAGTGCCAGTACGCGGAGCCGAGCCTGGCACTGAACGGAAGGAGTTCCGCCCACACCAGGTGATGGTCCGTGCACGACACCTGCCGCGTAGAGGCCATCGGAACACAGGAGGCGTACGCCCGCGAAACGTACAGGCGGTCGATTCTGGACGCTCCGACCCCAGGCCTCACGAAGGTGAAGGCGATGGAGTCGGGATGGAGATTCCGCCAGACGTCCACCAGGTCGAAGGACTTGACCATGTCCCTCAACCTCCTCCCTGACGCCCAACCGGTGCGGGCACCGCCGTGGTCCCTGTCCTCGAGGACGCAGTTAAAATCTCCCCCGAGGACGACACACTGGCTCTCGTCGATGGAGGCGAGATGAGCGGACACTTCTCCGAAGGAGCTCGCTTGCCTCGGCCCGGCCAGGGGAGCGTAGACGTTCACCAAGTGAAGCACCGCGCCCCCCAGCCGAACCGTCAGGTGAAGCAAACGGCCTGGCACGGGCTCCCTGACCCCCAAGATCATCGGCTGAAAATGCGGGGCCAACAGGATAGCCACCCCGCCAGATCTGTGGGTGAGGTGACTCATGTAAACCCCACCCCGCCACTCCAGGAGCCAGGTGGCTTTGTCTCCCGGGGTAGTGTGGGTTTCTTGCAGGAAGCACACCGCATACCTCCCGTCCCGGAGGACCGAGAGGGTCTGGAATCTGCGCTGTGATTCCCTACTGCCGTTGATGTTGAGGCTGGCTATAGTTGTCTCCATGTCGGAAGCAATGTGCAACAACCACCAGTACAGTTAAAAACCGATATATACATTTACTGGGAGGACAAGGGAGGGACACAGAAGTTCCTCGCCCTCACCAGGAGTGCCCCAGGAAGTTCCTGACTCACTTTCGCTCGTTCACGTCGAGTCCAGGCGCCTGGCGAGCAGCGTGGGCCAACCAGTAAACTCTCTCGAATGAGCTCCAGCGGTCGAGCGCCAGTTGGGCTCTATCCCGGTGACTCCGAGTTTCCTTGGCAAACTCCCGGAGTTCCTCGAGGGGGATGAGGGGGAGATCGGTGGGGGGCACCTGGGACTCAAAAATGTCGCTGCAGATAAAGTCCGCGTCGTCCCCGGTGTCCGTCACCCATCCCGAACCCTCCTCCGGGAGGTCGCCTTCGGTCACCGACCCCTCCCCCGAGAGGATGGGGGCTAGTCCAGAACCACCAACTGGCCTCTAACCCCCGGCGACCCCACTCTCAGGGTCACTGGCAGTACCTTATTCGGCGCACCCCTTCCTGGAACGCCCCGAGTTCGGGTCGTTGGGTGGCAGAGGCTCGGGGCCCCGCTCCTCTCCCGACATCGGGACGCCCAGCTCCTCGGGGAAAAGGTCCTCCCACAGGCCAGGGCCCCCGGAAAAAACAGTCTGGGAGGGAGGAGCGAGGCTAACACCTTCCTCCCCTCCACCACTCGACGACCCAGCAGAGGGTCCTCCATTGTCGCCCGCACCACGGCCCATGTCATTATTAAAGTCCTCCCCAGGGGCTGGAGGAGTTGAGGCAGCAGGAGGCCCTGCTGTAGCCCCTGGGGGGTTTGGGTAGATCGGGCCGTGATGTGGGACAGTCAAGAGGCATCGCAGGCTCTTCCCCGGAGAGGGGCAGCGCCGCCGACGCGCTGCTAGGATGTCTCTCCCCTCCAAAGGCCAGCGCCTCTTCCCCCGTGAGACAGGGGGGAATTTATGGGCCTTCCCCTCCCGCCCGCTTTGGTGGTCATGGGGCCCAAGGTCCCCCCCCCTCCCCTTCCCGGAATACAATTGGCTGGGGGAAGACAGGGGGCGTGGCCAGGGTGGGGAGGGTCAGCTGTGTCACTTCCTGCCCCGCCCCTGGTTTATCAGGTGATGGTGGGGTGGGGGTGGGGGTGATGGTGGGGGTGGGGGTGGCAGGGGCCCAGAGACACGGTCGTTGCAGGAGGTGAGGCAGCGGTGGATCCCCCCAGGTTAGTGCCAGGGTGTGGCAGGGCTCGGGCTCAGGGGCCCCTGGGCCAGGTGTTGCAGCGCCAGGGGTTTCTATATCGGGGTGGGGGGTGGATTTGCGGTCAGTGGGGCCAGGATCAGGGTTCCCACCGGGGCAACACTGGCACAGCCGCAGGGGCATTGTCGTGCCGGGGCAGGTCGTGGGCTAGGTGTCGGAGAAGGGGATAGGGTGGACTCCCCGTGGGCGAGCCTGACGCATCACGTCTTCTGGTCAGCCGGATGCTCACCCCCCTCCCTGCCAGAGGCTGCAGCATTAGAAGCCTCCGGCTTAGCCCCCGTTGCCGGGGCCTGTGGTGTTGACGGAGGGGGAGGGGGAGGGGGAGGGGGAGACCATCAGCCGTTGGCTGGGCAGCCATCTGGGTGGGGCAGTTTTTTCTAATGTGCCCCACCTCGTGGCACAGGTGGTACCGCACGCCATCCGCCGTCCAGAAGGCACGGTAGGCCGCGCCCTCGTGGGGGAGAGTGAAAGAGCCCTTGATGGCCTCCTCCCGGTGACCTCCTCCCGGATCACCTGGCGGCGGAAGGAGTATATGTGTCGGAGGGCGGGGTCCTTAAGATCAAGCAGGAGCGGTTGGACACCCGACCGGATCTCCTCCAGGGTAGTGAGGTGGGGGAGAAGGAGCTCGCTGGCAATGAAGGGCGGGACGTTGTAGATCACGACCCTCTGGGCCGTAACCTCCAGAGGGTCGATGGGCAAATGTGTCCCGCCCACAGTGAGCCCCCTCTCCACGGCCAGGTGGACCGCCTGCTCGGTCTTCAGAAAGAGTACGGCCTTCCCATACATCCGGGCCGCAGCGACGATGGCCAGTGGGCCGACCACACTAGCCATGGCTTTGCTGCAGGCCTCGATGGTCATATTGGGGTGGGGATAGGCCTTTACCCCCAGGCGTTTAGTCAGGTGCCTGAAGGGGGTTACGGTTACGGCTGGGGTTAGGACAGCCGAGCCTAAGGCAGCGGCTACCCTGGCGTAAGTGTGGCTGGGCCCTGCGACCTTTGGGCTCGCCGTACTCTGCTGCTGGATATTGGTAGGCCTCAGGCAGCAGTGGTGGAGGTGGGCCTCTGGCAGCAGCAATGGCGGAAGTCCTGGGGAGGTGCCCAAGGCGAGTCACCCAAGGCGAGTCCCAGGCAGCAACGATGGAGACCGGCCTCAGGCAACAGCAGCGATGGAGGCAGGCCTCAGGCGAGTCCCAGATAGGTCCTTGGTCGCAGTGGTGGGGGCAGACCTGTTGGGGAGGGTCCCCAAGGCAAGTCCCAGGCAGCGCCAAAATTGAGTCCCAGGCAGCAGCAGTGGAGGTGGGCCTCCAGCAGTAGCAGTGGTGGAGGTCCTGGGGAGGGGCCCCAAGGCGAGTCCCAGGCAGCAACAGCGGAGACCGGCCTCAGGCAACAGCAGCGGTGGAGGCAGGCCTGTTGGGGAGTATCCCCCAGGCAAGTCCCAGGCAGCCCCAAAATTGAGTCCCAGACAGCAGCAAGGGAGGTGGGCCTCTAACAGCAGCAGCAGTGGTGGAGATCCTGGGAGGGGCCCCAAGGCAAGGCCCAGGCAGCAGCAGTGAGGTAGACCCCAAGCAGCAACAGCTGAGGCAGGTCCGGGCAGAGTCCCAGAGACCAGCAGTGGGAGTGGGCCCCAGGTTAGCAGCAATACTGCCTTGACCTGGGTGAGGCCTAGGTTGCAGCTCCAAAAGTAGGCCCCAGACTCAAAAGCTCTCACCTCCTTCTGCTTCTGCCCCCTCCTCTTCTTCCTTCTTTCTTCAGCTCTCTGGGTGTGGGGCAGCTAGTTCAGGGACAGTCCCCTTCCTCTCAGTCCCCTTCAAGGAGGAGAGTCCTTGCACGTGCGCACACACACTCACACTGATTCAACTCTCAAAAGGGAAAACATCCGAGTGGCCAGTGACAAGCAGTGCTCTTCACATCAAAGGGCAATGCTGCATGATCAAACAATGAAGGGGAGTGCAGGGATTAAATCAGAATAGAATTGAAGAGGGAAATAATACACTCCACTCTCTGCAGCACCCACACCTCCCTGAAAAGCTCGAGGGTGTTGGTGGACACCGTGTGCTCCTTCTCCAGGGCTGCCCGAGACCAAAAATATATTAGATTAGATTAGATTAGATTAGATTACTTACAGTGTGGAAACAGGCCCTTCGGCCCAACAAGTCCACACCGACCCGCCGAAGCGCAACCCACCCATACCCCTACATTTACCCCTTATTACCTAACACTACGGGCAATTTAGCATGGCCAATTCACCTGACCTGCACATCTTTGGACTGTGGGAGGAAACCGGAGCACCCGGAGGAAACCCACGCAGACACGGGGAGAACGTGCAAACTCCACACAGTCAGTCGCCTGAGTCGGGAATTGAACCCGGGTCTCTGGCGCTGTGAGGCAGCAGTGCTAACCACTGTGCCACCGTGCCGCCCACTCAAGCTTCCTGATTGGCCCAGGTTAACAACTCCAGACAAGGATCTCATAGCCAATAAGGTCCACCTGGTTCTAACCATTGCACTGAGAAAACACTTGAACAGCAACAAATGTTTTGGTAATCCTTTAGCCTTTCCTTCTTGCAACAATCTGAGTTTTCAAATCCCAGACTTGGCATTCAGCACTCTTACTTTGCTTGCCTCCCTTTTCCAATCTTTCTATCACAATATAAACTTTAGGCTTTCACCTGGGTTTTGAAACAAAAGCTGTATAATTATGTAAATAATAAAGCAAAAATGAGGTTTCTCTAATAATGCCCTGAAATTATTAGATGGACTGAGGAAGATACAGAGAGGTAGTGAACCACTGTGAATTTTAGTCTGACATAATGCTTATAATATTTAACAAAGAGTAATAGAGAGAAACTATGGTGAGAAAGCAAACCATGCTGCTGCAGGAAACTACAGCATACACAATGCTAACAAAATGAGGTGATAAACAACTCAGAAATCAGAATGATTAATGTTTGAAAATTTGTACCTGTCCTTGAGGGGCTAAATAAAAGTATTATATTATTTTATAGAATGGTAGATTCTAGTAACTGTTGTTCTAAGCAATTTTTCTACTGATGAGAGATATATAAACATGTACATTATACCACAGCCTCTGAAAGATTGTGCAGTCCTACAGGGACTATTGCATATCTCAGTTTTTGGTAGACAGGTTTGCTACTATTAAAGTATATTACAGTAGAAAGGTGTTAATGGAAAAGCTATTTAAAGAGAACATTTTTCAGGTGCCAATCCATTTGCCATTCCTTTGACAGTGTTTGCTTAAAGCTATAATATTCTGAGATTTGTAAAATGCTTTCCATTCTGCCATACAAATGAGAATGAAAAGAACGTCTGAAAATAGAGGTCAACAAATTATTCTAACGTACAAACATGCACACAAGAGCAAAAGTTGGCCATTTGACTCTTCAAGCCGTCACCACTGTTTGAGAAGGTCATGACTGATCTGATTGTGGCTGCAACTCCACACTTTTCTGTGTGCTCTCAATGTGAGTACTTCTGTACCTGAAAAATACCTTGCTACCACCCCTCTCTGGGGAAGGGAGATGTGCAGACTGAACCCTTTGAGGTTTAAAAAAAACTGATCTCTGTCTTAAGTAGGAAATGCCTTATTTTTAAATTGTGTTTCTTGGGCCATGCCTCTCTCACAAGGGCAACATCCTTTTCAGTATCCAGCCTGTCAACCCTATCAGAATGTGGAGGCGCAGTGATATTGTTACTGTAATTGTTCCTTTTCTCAAATTAGAAAACCAGAGTTATACAGAGGACTCTAGAAGCAATCTCACCCTTACAGCTGTAGCAAAACATGCTGACTGTTATATTCTGTTCACTTTGCAATTTTTTGAGTCAGACCCTTCGGTCCAACCCATCCATGCCGACCAGATGTCCCAACCCAATCTCGTCCCACCTGCCAGCACCCGGCCCATATCCCTCCAAACCCTTCCGATTCACATACACATTTAAATGTTGCAATTGTACCAGCCTCCACCACTTTCTCTGGCAGCTCATTCCATGCATGCACCACCCTCTGTGTGAAAAGGTTGCCCCTAAGGTCTCTTTTATACCTTTCCCCTCTCATCCTAAACCTCTGCTCTCTAGTTCTGGACTCCCCGAACACAGGGAAAAGACTTTGCCTATTTACCCTATTCATGCCCCTCATGATTTTGTAAGTCTCTATAAGGTCACCCCTCAACCTCCAACACTCCAGGGAAAACAGCCCCAGCCTGTTCAGCCTCTCCCTATAGCTCAAATCCTCGAAAATCTTTTCTGAACCCTTTCAAGTTTCACAACATTTTTCCTATAGGAAGGAGACCAGAATTGCACACAATATTCCAAGAATGGCCTAACCAATGTCCTGTACAGCTGCAACATGACCTCCCAACTCCTGTACTCAATACTCTGACCAATAAAGGAAAGCATACCAATCACCTTCTTCACTATCCTATCTACCTATGACTCCACTTTCAAGGAGCTATGAACCTGCACTCCAAGGTCTCTTTGTTCAGCAACACTCCCTAGGACCTTACCATTAAGTGTATAAGTTCTGCTAAGATTTGCTTTCCCAAAATGCAGCACCTCGCATTTATCTGAATTAAACTCCATCTGTCACTTCAGTCCATTGGCCCATTGGCCCATCTCGTCCAGATCCTGTTGTAATCTGAGGTAACCCTCTTCGCTGTCCACTACACCTCCGATTTTGGTGTCATCTGCAAACTTATTAACTGTACCGCTTATGCTCACATCCAAATCATTTATATAAATGACAAAAAGTAGAGGGCCCAGCACTGATCCTTGTGGCACTCCACTGGTTACAGGCCTCCAGTCTGAAAAACAACCCTCCACCACCACCCTCTGTCTTCTACCTTCAGCAGATTCTGTATCCAAATGGCTAGTTCTCCCTGTATTCCGTGAGATCTAACCTTGCTAATCAGTCTCCCATGGGGAACCTTGTCGAACGCCTTACTGAAGTCCATATAGATCACATCTACAGCTCTGCACACATCAATCCTCTTTGTTACTTCCTCACAAAACTCAATCAAGTTTGAGAGACATGATTTCCCACGCACAAAGCCATGTTGACTATCAGTCTTTGTCTTTCCAAATACATGTACATCCTGTCCCTCAAGATTCTCTCCAACAACTTGCCCACCAACATCAGGTTCACTGGTCTATAGTTCCCTGGCTTGTCCTTACCATCCTTCTTAAACAGTGGCACCACGTTTGCCAACCTCCAGTCTTCCAGCACCTCACCTGTGACTATCGATGATACAAATATCTCAGCAAGGGGCCCAGCAATCACTTCTCTAGCTTCCCACAGAGTTCTCGGGTACACTCGATCAGGTCCTGGGGATTTATCCACTTTTGTGTGTTTCAAGACATCCAGCACTTCCTCCTCTGTAATATGGACATTTTGCAAGGTGTCACCACCTATTTCCCTACATTCCATATCTTCCATAACCTGTTCCACAGTAAATACTGGTGAAAAATGCTCGTTTAGTATCTCCCTCATTTTCTGTGGCTCCACACAAAGGCCGCCTTGCTGATCTTTGAGGGGCCCTATTCTCTCCCCAGTTACCCTTTTGTCCTTAATGTTTTTGTAAAAATCATTCAGATTCACCTTAAATCGATTTGCCAAAGCTATCTCATGTCCCCTTTTTGTTCTCCTGATTTCCCTCTTAAGTATACTGGCTTTATACTCTTCTAAGGATTCACTCGATCTATCCTGTCTATACCTGACATTGCTTCCTTTTTTTCTTGACCAAACTCTCAATTTCTTTAGTCATCCAGCATTTCCTATACCTACCAGTCTTTCCTTTCACCCTAACAGGAATATACTTTCTCTGGATTCTCGTTATCTCATTTCTGAAGGCTTCCCATTTTCCAGCCACCCCTTTACCTGCGAATATCTGCCTCCAATCAGCTTTCGAAAGTTCTTGCCTAATACCGTCAAAATTGGCCTTTCTCCAATTTAGAACTTCAACTTTTAGATCTGGTCTATCCTTTTCCACCACTATTTTAAATCTAATGGAATTATGGTCGCTGGCCCCAAAGTGCTCCCCCACTGACACCTCAGTCACCTGCCCTGCCTTATTTCCCAAGAGTAGGTCAAGTTTTGCACCTTCTCTCGTAGGTACATCCACACACTGAATCAGAAAATTGTCTTCTACACACTTAAATTCCTTTCCATCTAAACCCTTAACACTATGGCAGTCCCAGTCTATGTTTGGAAAGTTAAAATCCTCTACCATATCCACTCTATTATTCCTACAGATAGCTGCGATCTCTTTACACGTTTGTTTCTCAAGTTCCCTCTATTAGGGGGTCTATAATACAATCCCAATTAGGTGGTCATCCCTTTCTTATTTCTCAATTCCACCCAAATAACATCCCTGGATGTATTTCCAGGAATATCCTCCCTCAGCACAGCTGTAATGTTATCCCTTATCAAAAATGCCACCCCCTCTCCTCTCTTGCCTCCCTTTCTATCCTTCCTGTAGGATTTGTATCCTGGAACATTAAGCTGCCAGTCCTGCCCATCCCTGAGCCATGTTTCCGTAATTGCTATGATATCCCAGTCCCATGTTCCTAACCATGCCCTGAGTTCATCTGCCTTCCCTCTTAGGCCCCTTGCATTGAAATAAATGCAGTTTAATTTATTAGTCCTACCCTGTCCCTGCCTGCCCTGACGGTTTGACTCACTTCTGTTCTCCACTATACCACTCTCGGATCAATCTCTTTCCTCACTATCTCCCTGTGTCCCCCCACCCCCCTCACCATACTCGTTCCTGAGCAGCTCTAGCAAATTTCCCTGCCAGTATATTCGTCCCCTTCCAATTTAGGTGCAATCCGTCCTTCTTGTACAGGTCACTTCTACCCCAAAAGAGATTCCAATGATCCAAAAATGTGAATTCTTCTCCCATACACCAACTCCTCAGTCATACATTCATCTGCTCGATCCTCCTATCCCTGACCTCACTAGCTCGTAGCACCGGGAATAATCCAGATATTACTGCTCTTGAGGACCTCCTTTTTAAAATTCCTGCCTGTTATCTCCCTTCAGAATCTCAACCTTTTCCCTTCCTATGTCATTGGTTCCAATGTAGACGATGACCTCTTGCTGGCTCCTCTCCCCCTTGAGAACATTCTGCATTCTCTCTGAGACATCCTTGATCCTGTCACCAGGGAATTTGATTTGATTTGATTTATTATCACATGTATTTTGTTACAAAATACAGTGAAAAGTGGTGTATCATGTTACCACTCTCCAGCACCATCTTTAAACACAGAAAAATAAACCAAAACATAGAACATAAAGGTAGAAGAATAAAGACATTTCATGGGCCCTGGGCCTAATTACAAGGCATGAGTCCCTTTTTTGCGCCACTGGAACAAAAGTTGCCCCTCTTCAAGACCATTTCACCTCCACCAACGCCTCGCCACTATGTGAACAATGCAGATGCCACTGAGGCTGCTGGGTGCCACACCCACCCAAACTCAACTCTGCTTTGGCTGGAAATTCATTTCAGGCCTACCTCGCCAACTGATGCCACACAGTGACTTTATTCATACAGTCTCCTGCTGCTCATCTCATTAATATTGCATCCATAGGCACTTGTTATTGAATCATACATTCATAGAGGGAGGTTGGCTTGCCTCTGCTGGAAGCTTTGGGGGATACACCATTGTCTCAATGGTTAAACCCCAATTATGTGCAAGTTCAAATGCCCCAAACTGCGATTTGCAATCTTCTGCTGGGCCAAATTTGTTAAGAAATGTAAACTGATTCCTCATTCACAGACAGATATCTGGAGCTTAGAGTGGATGAGCTGGAGGAGGGGTTTCCCTTTGTATTTCGAGTATGCCTAAAAAGGACACGACATCAAATGCTCCCAGCTTTGACTGAAATAGCCACCTGGTACAGCGAAGTGTCCCCGGTGAGAAGAAAGCTTCAGCAATGTAGAGAGAAGGTTAATTAGATTAGATTACTTAGTGTGGAAACAGGCCCTTTGGCCCAACAAGTCCACACCGACCCGCCGAAGCGCAACTCACCCAGATCTATTCCCCTACATTTACCCCTGCCCCTAACACCACGGGCAATTCAGCATGGCCAATTCACCTAACCTGTACATTTTTGGACTGTGGGTGGAAACCGGAGCACCCGGAGGAAACCCATGCAGACACAGGGAGAATGTGCAAACTCCACACAGTCGCCTGAGGCAGGAATTGAACCCAGGTCTCTGACGCTGTGAGGCAGCAGTGCTCACCACTGTGCCAACCACTGTGCCGCCCAGACATTAACGACATTCTGCACTCTACAAGGGGAAGTGTCACCATTTTCTCTCTGCTACCTCACACGCACTTTAACTCTGCCAAAGCATACAACTTTCACCAAGGCTATCACTCCCACTATTGTATGCAGCATTTGTTTTCCTAATTACTCTCATCCACTTCAATCTCCCAAAAGATGAAATCTTCCTGACCTCTGTGCTCCCTGCTTGCTTACTGGAGAACACCTCACTACCTTTTTATTCCTGTACCACCAAAAAAAGCTAATTAAGCCAAGTTCCTCTCAATCTGTTCTTCCTTTTACCGGGAAGAATGTTCATTGTAGTCCTTGCAGGGCATGGTATCCCACAAACCTACCACCACACTTAAACAGCTCCTGATGAATTTAAAGGACCCCATACTTGCAACCAGCAGAACAAATGTAATATACAAAATACCATGCAAGGACTGCACCAAACATTACATTGGGCAAACTGGCAGGAAACTAGCCACCAGGATACATGAGCACCAATTACCACCAAAAGACATGACCAACTATCACTAGTATCCATGCACACAGACAAAGAGACACCAGTTTTACTAGGACAGTGCATTTATCCTGGTACAGACCAAACAAAGACACACACGGGAATTCCTAGAGGCCTGGCATTCAAACTGAACTCCATTAACAAGCATATAGATTTGGACTATATTTATCAACCTCTTAGAAACAGAACTGGAAATGATACCACCCATTACAACAAACCAAGACACACAAATAGCAAGACAGAACACAACCCTTCACCGGAGGCTCACTGATAATGTTACCTAGCATGGTAACGAAACATCTGAAAACAAGACCACCAGCTCAATGAGCAAACCGACAAACTCATATTTATTTATTTTTACTTATGATGTGTACTTTTCTATCTTGTTACAAACCCTCCTTGCATTCAGGTAATGAGCCTTAAGCTTTGACTGTTTACCATTGTTACTTACCATAGTTCTCATTTCTGCTGTACCCTTTTGTGTATATTTTCTAGTCTCGCACCAATGTCCACTTGTTCACACACATTGCAACTACAACACATCACCTATCCAGGAATATATATTCTAATTTAGTTTGAATGTTAAGTATTTTAAACATGAATTTCTTAACTGTGCTTTTCACCTGTAATAACTTCAGATTGAAATGACTTGGCCAGTCAAAAGGGAGATGGAAGAAATACCCACCATTCTTTCACTGTGATGTCACATTCTGGCTCTTACAGGAATATACAGTTTGAAGGGGTTCTCAGGCATGGATTTTTATTCCTCCCTTCCCCTTCCCTTCTCATACAGACTGGGACTTCACTTAATGATGCTGACCCAACTCACTGCCCTACTCTTTAGGAAGTTTCTGTCCTCTTTGTCTCTTATGGTGTCTGAAAAGCACCAATCACTCTTTTCAGTGCTAGTTCCTGTGTCCATGTATTTCTCTCTCTCGTTATTTAATTCATCAGAAATATTGAAACCTTAAGGAAATGTAGCAATCTCAAAGAGTCACAGTTTGTGTACTTGAGGAGCTGAGCTTTTGACTTTGTCCCAAGGAATATTTCAGTTTCAAAGGGGCCAATATACTGCGGGATGGGTAGGGAGGAACAAGCAAGGATTAAAAGATGAGAAGGGGAATTAAGATTGAAGCATTTAAATGTACTTAACATGAAAATGGGGATTTGAGACTGAAAGATGAACACTATAACCGTCACCAAACTTGTCAGATTATCTTGTTGAAATAAAAGACAGAGGAGAACCAAGACCGGTTTCAATCAGTATGAAATTATTAAAGGGAAACTCTATCACCAGGCATTCTGATAAAGTGATTTAGCTTGGTAGAGTGCAATGTGTAGTTGACAACCTATAAAAAGATGTGAAGGGTGTTGCAATATCACTTGAAGAGCGAATAACCAAACGAGCAAGTAACCAGGATGTCAAACATGTGACCAAGTAGTGAATATGTATTCTAACTTGCAGCATGTAGTGTGATGGAATAGCTGCTGTGTTTTTATATCAATAATTGCTCATTTTTTATGGAGAATCTAATTGTTCAGCAATTCCGTGATATGTCTTCAAATAAACAGAACTTACATTGAGTTTACTAGAAACAGTATGACAACCATTGTGAGATTTCAAAACGAATTCAGACTGGCAATGTGATTGGAGAAGTGGATTGACTGAAAACATTTAGAGATGGTAAATACCCAGAGAATCATTTTGGAGGGCTAACTAGAGTCAGCAACATTATCCCTCATGGTTTGGCATGATGGGAGATATCCAGGTGATAGACACGATTTTACTCAAGAGACCAATACAATGTCACAGCAAGAATCCTAGAGGCAAATAATGACAGATGAGTAGAAAAATTGGTGAGGCACAGGTCTAGTAACAAAGTCAAGGGCTATTAAATTTACATTTACTGAGGCTGCAGTATTGGATTTGGAGGTGCCTGTGTTGGACTGGGGTGTACATAGTTAAAAATCAACAGCACCAGGTTATAGTCTAACAGGTTTATTTGGAAGCACTAGCTTTTGGAGCACTGCTCCTTCATCAGGTCGTTCTGGAGTATAACATTGTAGGACACAGAATTTATAGCACAAGTTTAGGTGTGATGTAGCTGAAAAAGACCTGGATTGTTTATTAAGTCTCTCACCTTTTAGAATGGGCATGTTGGTTTCAGTTCTTTCATATGTAAATCCCAGAACTTTCTTAAAGTTACATTCTCAGGTGAACTTTAACAATAGGTACCATGTTGGCCCAGATTATGCACTGAAGGTGTGAGGTGCCCTGTGTGAGGCTGTCTGTTCAGACTGATTCTAATCTTAAAAAAAGGGATTTACAGAATTTTACATGGATTCATACAGTTTTTGAACAAAATAAAATGTAATTCTGCAAGTACAAATTCACCCCACAAACTTATACCCCACACCCCTCTCACATACACACCCACATGTATGAGTGTCTGTGATCGAGTGTGTATGTGCGAGTGTAAGTGTAAAGGGGTATAAGTCTGTGAGATGGTGCATGAGTGTACGTGTGAGTATACGTGAGAGAGCTTGTGTATGAGTCTGTAGGAGTGCATGAGTGGGTAGTGCAGTGGGGTCACCCGTAATGTGACATGAACCCCGGTTGAGGCCATCCCCATGGGTAACGAACTTGGCTATCAGCCTCTGCTCAGCCACTTTGCATTGTTGCCTGTCTCGAAGTCCACCTTGGACGGTGTAGATCTTTGATGACAAAAAGAAAATTTACAAGATTTAAAAGACAGTGTGACAGAAGAATTTTAAAACTATGTTAACATTGAGAAATACATAGTGTAAACCAGAGCAAAGTTCAGAAAGTGCAGATTGGAATATGAGAGTCAGTGACTGGATGGGAACATTAAGACAAAGACAGAAAGTAAGGAAGGAAAATAAGGGTGACAGAGAACATAGAAAGAGAACTTTAATATCAAGCATGTGGGATTCTCTATTCAGAAATTAATTGCATCATTTAAAGTAAAAGCAACATTTAAAGATCAGAGGCTGAGCAAGTAAATCAAGTCCTGGCTCCCCAACCACTAATCACCAGTCACAGGGCATAACTCAAGTATGTGATGGAATATGAGATGGAAATGTGTTGCTGGAAAAGCGCAGCAGGTCAGGCAGCATCTAGGGAACAGGATAATCGACGTTTCGGGCATTAGCCCTTCTTCAGGAATGAGGAAAGTTGGTCCAGCAGGCTAAGATAAAAGATAGGGAGGAGGGACTTGGGGGAGGGGCGTCGGAAATGTGATAGGTGGAAAGAGGTCAAGGTGAGGGTGATAGGTCAGACTGGGGTGGGGGCGGAGAGGTCGGGAAGAAGATTGCAGGTTAGGAAGGCGGTGCTGAATTTGATGGATTTGACTGAGACAGGCTGGGGGGAGGGGAAATGAGGAAACTGGTGAAATCCGAGTTCATCCCTTGTGGTTGGAGGGTTCCTAGCCGGAAGATGAGGCGATGTGATGGAATAGATTAGATTACTTACATTGTGGAAACAGGCCCTTCGGCCCAACAAGTCCACACCGACCCACTGAAGAGCAACCCACCCAGACCCATTCCCCTACACCTAACACTACGTGCAATTTAGCATGGCCAATTCATCTAACCTGCACATTTTTGGACTGTGGGAGGAAACCGGAGCAAACCCACGCAGACACGGGGAGAATATCAAACTCCACACAGCAGTTGCCCGAGGCGGGAATTGAACCCGGGTCTTTGGTGCTGAGAGGCAGCAGTGCTAACCACTGTGCCACCCACTTACCTGGATGAATGCAGGTCCAATGATATTCACAACGGTTGTGACCATCCAGGACAAAGTAATCCATTTGGTTGACATCCCCTCCAACATTTTTAACATTCACTCCCTCCACTACCAACACACAGTGATAGCAGTGTCTACTATGCACAAGATCCAATGCAGAAACTCAACTAGATTCCTCCAATTGCAATTTCCAAACCTACAACCTTTACGACCTGGAAGAAGAATTGATAGGAACACAACTGCCTGAAAGTTCCCCTTGAAGTTAACACACCATCTTGACTTGGTGCTACATCATTGCTCTTTGACTGTCAGTGTATCATAATCCTGGAACTGCCTTCCTATCAGCCTTGCGGCCACACCTACACCAAACAAACTATCGCCATTCAAGATAATGCTTCATCTCTGACTGTTCCAAGGTAGGTAGGAATTGGCAATAAATACTGGTCCAGCTAGTGATGCCTGCAAACAGATGAAAATAAACAAATACATTTAATTTGGGTTTAATTATTTTTCACAATGATTACATAACTGAAAACACAGAATACATCCTGCCAGGAAGTGTTGAGTCATTAAATACAAATTGAAAGCTACATTCATTTTTATTGAAAGTCTAACTGCAGCAATTGTTAGTTGACATTACGACATGTTATCAAATGTTTTCTCTTTAATTTCAAAGTCTTCTCTCTGAATAATAGGATATTAATTGAAAACCTGCAGCCTCCACCTAATTGCAAGAACCTGCCAAGTGCAAACTGCCATTGGTTCTTTAGCTTCATTAGGCAACATCTGTTTCTGCCACAAAATCACCTGCAAGGCTTTTTAAAACGTGTTTTGCAAATTGGATACTAGTTTTCATCAGTCTTTCTCCATTGAAGCAGCTATGGATAAACACATTAAAGAAGAAAGACAAAGCAATTTACAGTAGAAAAGAACATTGTAGAGGTTAAAATATAAAAACTATGGACACAGCAGAGTATAATTTGAAGGCCATAACCTAATTAAGACATTTCATTGTTATCATAAATTGCATTAGCATGACATGGATGTTATTTGATGCCAAAATCAGATTGCAATCTTAGAACGATCGCTTTCTCTTTGCTACTACAACACTGGGAATGTGTGTTGCAGACGTTTCGTCTCCTGTCTAGGTGACATCCTCAGTGCTTGGGAGCCTCCTGTGAAGCGCTTCTGGTGATGTTTCCTCTGGCATTTGTAGTGGTTTGTCTCTGCTGCTTCCAGTTGTCAGTTCCAGCTGTCCGCTGCAGTGGTCGGTATATTGGGTCCAGGTCGATGGGTTTGTTGATAGAATCTGTGTATGAATTCCATGCCTCTAGGAATTCCCTGGCTGTTCTCTGTTTGGCTTGTCCTATAATAGTAGTGTTGTCCCAGTCGAACTCCTGTTGCTTGTCATCCACGTGTGTGGCTACTAAGGATAGCTGGTCGTGTCGTTTCGTGGATAGTTGGTGTTCATGGATACGGATCGTTAGCTGTCTTCCCGTTTGTCCTATGTAGTGTTTTGTGCAGTCCTTGCATGGGATGTTGTACACAACGTTGTTTTGCTCATGCTGGCTATCGGGTCAACGAGCACCCGAGCTACAAATCTTCTCACAAACTTTGAACACCTACGGGCGAGAGACACTAAGACAAGCCAGGAAATGGGAATCCTGTGCCAACCACCTAAGCGCCACATACAAACAACTCCGGTTCCTGCATGAATGCCGAAAGAATCGAATCCTTCCAGCATGTGTCAGATCCAGACTACCAGTCAACAACCCATAAGCCAGAGAGACAGCCAGACAGAATGGATTCAGGATGATCCAAGTAATGATTACAGACACACACAACAGACTACACAAATACAGACAAGAAATTGCGCGCCAAAAATCATTAAATTCAAAAACCACCAATCAGGAATGGACCCGGACCATAGAACAGGCCATCACCATAGGACAGAACAGGACCACACACCACAAAAAAATGGCACTAAAAGAAAAAAATGGCCAAACTAACACACGACAGAGAGGATAGCACAACACATACCAGGGTTAGAAACCTCTCCACAGACAGCTCACAGACACGGAAGGAACAATACTGGCCAAGGGACTCAACTATAACCACAGGGACGCCAGCACTAGAATGCACACTCAGAAACAATGGACTGACAGAAGAGACACAACAAACAGTGAGACAAAGTATCGTACCCCTGATAAAAAGGAAAAGACAAACACACAACCTCAACACCAAGGAGAGGGAAGCACTAAAAGCACTAAGCAACGATAAGAACATAATCATACTACCAGCAGACAAAGGCAGAATGATGATCATCCTGGACAAAGCAGAGTACATCCAGAAAGCGCAAAAACTACTTGCAGATACCAACACCTAGCAAAAGAGGGAGTTTGACCCCACCCCACAGCTCACCAATAGGATAAACAACAGAGGAACCTGCAAAAAAACGGACAGATAACCAGGTTTGACCTACAGAGAATGAAACCTGAAAGCAACACCACCCCCAGATTCTATGGACTACCTAAAGTGCACAAACCAGGCATCCCACTCAGACTCATCGTATCGCTACCAGGAACCCCATCACACAAACTGGCTAAAGAACTACAACAGAAACTGAAAAAATCTGATCAGAGGACCCAGACACTCTATACAGTCAACACAGGAATTCTTGGACATCATCAGAAATATATATATAGACAAGGAAGAAACTAGGGTCTCATTCGATGTAACTGCACTGTTCACCTCTTTCGACAAAACCCTAGCCAGAGAAACAATAGCCAACCTGCTGGACATACAGAACAGACAACAAGACTGGGAACCTATCAACAAGGACTGCATACTCAAACTACTGGACCTGTGCCTCTCAACACACTTCACATTCAACAACCAAATATATGAACAAATCAACGGCACACCCATGGGCTCACCCATCTCTGGACTCATAGCAGAAGCAGTAATGCAAAGATTAGAACAAACAGTCTTACCGCAAATTCAACCCAAACTCGGTCAGATATGTGGATGACACCTTTGTAATCATTTAAAACACAGAAATAGAAAAGACACACCGGATCATCAAAGCCACACTCACAGGAATCCGATTCACTAGAGAGGAAGAAAAGGACAACCAACTCCCATTCCTACACATGATGGTACAGAGAACACCAAACGGAGAATTCACCACAAAGGTATACAGGAAAGCCACACACACACACACAGACCAAGTCCTGAACTACGAAAGCAACCACCCCAAGACACAAAAGAAGTTGCAACACATTTGGTATGCTTTCCTTTATTGGTCAGAGTATTGAGTACAGGAGTTGAAAGATCATGTTGTGGCTGTACAGGACATTGGTTAGGCCACTGTTGGAATATTGCGTGCAGTTCTGGTCTCCTTCCTATCGGAAAGATGTTGTGAAACTTGAAAGGGTTCAGAAAAGATTTACAAGGATGTTGCCAGGGTTGGAGAATCTGAGCTACAGGGAGAGGCTGAACAGGCTGGGGCTGTTTTCCCTGGTACGTCAGAGGCTGAGGGGTGACCTTATAGAGGTTTACAAAATTATGAGGGGCATGGATTGGATAAATAGGCAAAGTCTTTTCCATGGGGTCGGGGAGTCCAGAACTAGAGGGCATAGGTTTAGGGTGAGAGGGGAAAGATATAAAAGAGACCTAAGGGGCAACTTTTTCACGCAGAGGGTGGTACGTGTATGGAATGAGCTGCCAGAGGATGTGGTGGAGGCTGGTACAATTGCAACATTTAACAGGCATTTGGATGGGTATATGAATAGGAAGGGTTTGGAGGGATATGGGCTGGGTGCTGGCAGGTGGAACTAGATTGGGTTGGGATACCTGGTCGGCATGGATGGGTTGGACCGAAGGATCTGTTTCCATGCTGTACATCTCTATGACTCTATGACTCTAAGACACTGTTCAAAAGGGCCACAACACACTTCAGCACAACAGAACTGCAAAAAGAGGAAGAACAACACCTCCACAATGTATTTGCCAAAAATGGATACCCCACAATTTCATCAACAAATGCCTAAGGGAAAGACAACGGAATGAGGACATGCCAGAACCCAAAGGACTAGCCACGTTACCATACATCAAGAACATTTCTGAACTGACAGCCAGACTACTACGACCACTAGGACTCATAAAAGCACACAAACCAACAGCCACTCTCAGACAACAACTCACCAGGATGAAGGACCCGATACCCAGCATGAGCGAAACCAATGTAGTGTACAAAATCCCATGCAAGGACTGCACAAAACATTACATAGGACAAACGGGAAGACAGCTAACGATCCGTATCCACGAACACCAACTATCTACGAAACGACATGATCAGCTATCCTTAGTAGCCACACACGCGGATGACAAGCAACAGGAGTTCGACTGGGACAACACTACTATTATAGGACAAGCCAAACAGAACAGCCAGGGAATTCCTAGAGGCATGACACTCATCCACAGATTCTATCAACAAACACATCGACCTGGACCCAATGTACCGGCCACTGCAGCGGACAGCTGGAACTGACAACTGGAAGCAGCAGAGACAAACCACTATAAATGCCAGAGGAAACACCACAGAAGCGCTTCACAGGAGGCTCCCAAGCACTGAGGATGTCACCTAGACAGGAGACAAAACGTCTGCAACACACATTCCCAGCTCGGCGAACAGAACCACAACAACATTTAATGCTATTCAGATGCACTTTGGACATCAGAGGAGAAGCTCCACCTCCCAAAAACACAGCCATGGGCATCTAAAGAAGTAAGGGACAGCATAAAATTAAAAGAAAGGGATTATGAAAATGCAAAGAAAAGGAAAGATCCCACAGAATGGGACAAATACAAAGACCAACAAAGGGCCACAAACTGGCTTATATGAAAGAAAACTTGCAAGGAATGTAAAAGACAATAAGAGATTTCATTGTTACATAAAGGGAAAATCACTAGTTAAGATTATCAATGGTCCACTGAATGCTGAGAGTGGGGCTATCGTTAATGACCATGTGGAGAAAGCAGACGTCCTGAACAATTATTTTGCTTCACAGTATTCACAGCTGAAAGAATGATAATTTCTTTGGGACTTGGAGCAAACTAAGATCAGGGACAGCACCTAAATGGGTGGCATGGTTGTTAGCACTGCTGCCTCAGTGCCAGAGACCTGGGTTCAATTCCCACCTCAGGTAATTGTCTGAGTAGAGTTTGCACATTCCCGTGTCTGCATGGGTTTCCTCTGGGTGCTCCAGTTCCCTCCCACAGTCCAAAAGAAATGTGCAGGTTAGGTGAATTGGCCATGCTAAATTGCCCTTAGTGTTAGGTGAAGGCGTAAATGTAGGGGAATGGGTATGGGTGTGTTGCTCTTCGGAGGGTCGGTGTGGACTTGTTGAGCCGAAGGGCCTGTTTCCACGCTGTAAGTAATGTAATCTAAGTAAAATTACCTTAAGGAAACTGTCACTATTGGGGATATTAATAGAATTGAAGAATGACAAATCCCCATGACCTGATGATTTTCAGCCATGGGAGAGTATACTGCTAAGGACCTAACCATGAACTTTCAGATTTCCCTCGATTCAGAAGTCATACTGCTGGATAGGAAATTTGCTCATGTCACTTTGCTGTTTAAGAAGTGTGACAGAGGGAAACCAGGAAATTAGAGACCATTTATTCTGGCATCTGTGTTAGGGAAATTGTTGGAATCTATAATCAAGGATAAGGTAACAAATCATCTTGAAAACTTCCAGTTAATCAGGGAGACTCAGCATGGATTCAAGAGGGGTGGGCCATGTCTGACAAACCTCATAGAAGTTTTTGAAGATGTGACAAAGATGGTGGACAGAGAAGTCGATGGATTGATATGGACTTCCAGAAGGCTCTTGATAATGTCTCACCCAAATGACTGTTAGCTAAGGGGAAGCCAAAAGGGCAAATTATTGAAATGGATAGGAAATAGGTTGAG
Organism: Chiloscyllium plagiosum; assembly: GCF_037043375.1. Lineage (NCBI taxonomy): Eukaryota > Metazoa > Chordata > Chondrichthyes > Orectolobiformes > Hemiscylliidae > Chiloscyllium > Chiloscyllium plagiosum. The sequence continues at coordinate 66,362,918 of NW_028270154.1, read as the reverse complement.
TGGCAGTAAACAGAGAGCTGAAATAATAGGTAAGTACTCAAATTGGCAGAATATAACTATTGGTGTCCTACAGGAATCAGTGTTGGGACCTCAATTATTCATAATATTCATTAATGATTTAAATAATGGCATAAAATGTCAAATACCCAAATTTTTTAATGGAACAAAATTGGATAGCATTGTAGACAGTGTTGATGATCGCATAAGACCACAAGTTATTGATAGATGAAGTGAATGGGCAAAGCTGTTGTCAGTGGATTTTAATATAGGCAAGTATGAGGTAATCCTTCTCAGACCAAGAAAGGATAGATCAAGGTACTTTAAGAAGGCATAAATTCAAAACAGTAGATGTCCAATGAGATTTAAGGGTTCGGGTGCATTGCTCTTTAAAATGCCACAAGTGCAGAAAATGATCAAAAAGTCTCATGGAATGCTGGTCTTCATACCTAAAGGACTAAAGTGTAAGGATGCAGACATTATGCTGCAGTTATATAAAATCCTACTTTGACCTCATTTTGAATACTATAAAGAAATCTGGGCACCACACCTCCAGAAAGATGTTTTGGCCCTGGAGGGAGTAAAAACACACGTTCACAAGGATGATACCTGAACTTCGCAGGTTAAGTAATTGAGAGAGATTGGACAAGTTAGACATTTATTGTTTAGAGTTTAAAAGGTTAAGGAGTGATCTCAATAAGTTGTTCAGGATATTAACAGGGTAAGACAGGGTGGATCAAGATAAATATTTTCCACGAGTTGAAGATTCTAAAACCAGGAGCTGTGCCATACAGGAGAGATGGTAGAAAGCACTTTTACACGTAGAGGTTTGGAACACTCTTCCTCAAACAATGGATGATGCTAACTCAATTGTTAAATTTAAGTCTGAAATAGACAATCTTTTATTAAGCAAGGGTTACCAAGGGATATGTGTCTAAGGCAGGGAGCTGGAGTTCAGCCACAGATCAGTCATGATTTTATTGAATGGCAGATCAAGCTTGAAGGACTGAATGTCTACTCCTGTTTCTACAGTCCAATGTACCTTTTTTCAGGAATGGTCAGGCTTTTGTGAGTCATGCTTGTCAAGACTTGTGTAAGTGTGTCGTGTGAATCAAAATTATGTTTTGAAAGTTTGGAACACATTTTTGTAACATTTTTCTGTGCCTTCATCATTTCACAGAGCTTTGTGAGTGTTGACAGAAGCCCAATTTTTTTTTTTTAAAAAGTGTAATGGTTTCTGAAGTACCAGTCTTCCAGTTTTGTGTGACAGATGGGCAGCTGAAAGTGCTGCAATAAGATGTGTGCATGATATTAAAAGCGGTTTGTGGTGTGGGCGGCACATTATTTGAGAGAATTAGGCGTCCAGTATATATTACAATATGATGGAGTCTTGATTCATTTTGAGATGACTACAAATAGTATGAGTTTTCTGGCACAGATGCACCAAAACAACTATATAGAAGTTGCTATGTTGAGCACATGAGCTATTTAACACTGTAGCTGACAACATATGGATTGCTGCACACGACTTTATGCTAATGTAAAAATGCTATTTTGAAATAAAATGATATTGGTGACACATCAAGTGGCTGGTGATAGAGTAATAAAATCATAAGACTATGCTTATCATTAGGCATTTGATTTTAAACTGCATGCTGGCTTTGGCTCAGTGGCACTATTCTCATCCCTTAGAACATCCTGATTTCATCAAACTTAACTGAATCAAACCCAGGAATCAAATTAAACTTACTTTGCTCATTTGAAAGAATAGACTTGATCAGATAAGACAGATTCATCACTTTACATATAACATAGCATATAGAGATTTCGATGGTGATAGGCTGATTTAGTCAAGGATTAATTATAATGAGGTAGAAAGATGTAATTTAAATCAACCTCTTATTTAAACTTTTCTATCGCATTGCGATGAAATGTTAAAAGCAGTTTAGAGGCATAGAATCATACAGCACGGAAACAGACTCTTGGGTCTAATCCCAAACTAAACTAGTCTCATCTGCCTGCACTTGGTCCATATCCCTCCAAATATTTCTTATTCATATTATTATCCAAATGTCTTTTAAATGTTGTACGTGTATAACCCTTCTCCTAGATGTTTGTTGTTAGACTTCTGAATGGACGTCTCAAGCTTTAAATGTAATGTTGATTTTGTTCTTTATGTACCTTCACTGCTACCGTAACATTACACTATATGCTCTGTTCTATTGCCCTGTGAACTTTGTATGCCATGATCTAACAATACTTTTCACTGCAGCTAGGTACATTTAACAATAATAAATCTCCATCAAAAATCATTATTGATACAAGGTTATTATTAATGTAATGGAATCATGATTATTAATACATTGTGAAGCTGATTATTCATGCATGATCCTGATTATTGAAGAAATTGACTCACTGCAGAAAACAACAAGCATTTTCCTTTGCATCGTGTGTTTTGCAGTAATTGAGCCTCAGAGGGCAGTCCATCAAGCTCACCTATCAACAGCAGAAAAGAAAGGATTAAAGGGACCTCACAGCTATCAGACATCAGTCCAAGTTTCACAGCAGTCATTACTGACTGGCATCAAACATCTGTGCAACTTAAATTCTAGATTGTTGACTGTTATATAAATGCGACAGAGCACTCTGACAGGAAAACATTAAAAGTCAATTATCATGGTCTATAATTGTACCAATGAGGTAGATAGAACAAGAGATCTGATCCTGCAGGCAAAGTTTAGTGAGCTAGCAAGGCAACTAGCATCTAGGACCTCAAGGATAATAATGTCTGGCAGACTCCCAATAACAGATCCATGTGTATTAATATGTCTTTTTAAGTATGCAAAAGTGTGTCATACTGTTAGCTCCACTGGCATACTTAAATTGGGTGTGAGTGTAATTCTTAGCATGTTCAAGAATTGTTTAGTGAATGCTTCCCAGTAAAGGATTCATATCTAGAGTACAGACTGTATGCTGCAATTTGCAAGCATGGCCTGGTTCGATCTAGTCTTGCTGATTGAAAGAACATATACACTGATTGCAATTGTTTCAATTTGACAAAATATACATCAGTCATCCTTTGGTTTATTCTTCAAGCCATGCCTTAATCAATCAGATTCAACTTGACTGGTTCAAATTTGAACAAAGTGCAGCTAACTATCAATTAATTGTCTAGTGCATTCTCCATGTTCTCCATGGCAACACCTCTACCAATCAGAGTCCACTTGCCAACCAATTAGCACTGTCTTGTCGTATAGTATAAAACGTTGATACCCTTTACATTGCTGGTCTTGCAAATGTCTTGATCAATGCAAGGTAGTCGTTCTGTACTGTGAAACAACAATAGATCAGTTATAATGTGGGATTTTAATTATTCCAATACAGACTGGAGTAATAGCAATGTAAAGGATAGAAACAGACAAGAGTTCCTGACATTTGTTCAAAAGCATTTTCTACTGGTACATTTCTAGTCCAATGATAAAGGAGGCATTGCGGAGTCTGATTTTCTGAAGCATTGGAGGTTAAAGGGTAGCCTTATGAGGTGTATAAAATCATGAGGGGCACGGATAGGATAAATAGCAAGTGTCTTCTCCTCAGAGCAGGGGAGTCAAAAACTAGAGGGTTTAAGGTGAGAGGGGAAAGAGTTAGAAGGGACCTAAGTGGCAACTTTTCGTGCACAGGGTGCTGCGTGCATTGAATGTGCTAGCAGAGGAGGTGGAAGAGTCTGGTACAATTATAATATATAAAAGGCATCATGATGGGTTCATGAACCGGAAGAGTTTAGAGGGATATGGGCTAAATACTGGCAAGTGGGACTGGATCAGGAGATCTGGTCAGCAGACAAGTTGGACCAAAGGGTTTGTTTCCATGCTATACATCTCTATATTCTATGACTGTGTTGGACTAGCTGAATCAAGTCTCAATAAGGGAACATTTGGGAATCAATGATCGCATTTCATAAGAGTGAAATTTAAAGTTTCTACCAGAAGGCTGGGAATTAGTGATGGAGTAAAGAGGCAGGAGACTTAATACAAATGATGCAGAAATGCCTTCTCATCCATTGATCCGTTAAGCTCCTTCTGCAGTCATGTTGGATCACTTAAGGCTCTCAGCCCACCACTGCTGGAAAAATACGAGCAATGAGTGGAGAATATGCCATGGGGGCAAACTGGCAAATAAACCCGACCAAGTGTGTTTGTAGCCTCACAGAGAGGGTGTTCTCTTCTTCAGCACTCTGAGCCCAACAGAGGAAACTGCAAGTGGAATCAGAGGAAACCTTAATAAATTACCTTCTTGCACATGCCTCCCATCCTTTTTCTGGAGGATCGTTGATTGTACCTGGCAACCACACCCTACTCCTTTTGGACCGGGACGCTCCATCCACAAGGCCTTACAGCAATATCAGCAGTGGCTCCTGCTCCTGGTGAAGTGGGACCTCAAGAGAGAGGTGTCCCCCTTTACACTTGAGGTCACTTTCACTGTCCTTGACCGCCTCTCCCCCCCCAGCAGCTTGGAAATGTAGGATAGGGTGAGAAGTGTCTGTTAAATGCTTACTAACTGGCCACTTTGGAGTGGCAAGAGTGTGGTGCTGGAAAAGCACAGCTGGTGAGGCATCATCCAAGGAGCAGGAAAATCGACAGTTGCAGGGTTTTTGCCCGAAACGAGACAAGAGTGGACAGGTAACTCTGTTTCATCTGCTCTACGTATAATTGGTGACAGTTTGGGGGCAGGCAAGAGGTTGAGGAAAGGCAATATTATAGACCCAACGTCCTGCAAACTCATTGATAGGAAATTGTATAGTTAGGCACAATAATTCAGAACAAACTTAATAGTGACATGGGAAAACGTAGATTCAATAAGGAAGTCCAGCATAGATTTGTTAAGTGCAAATCATTTCCAATCAACATGCTCAAATGTGAGTGCTTAATGGACTGGCATGGAGTACGATTCAGGTAATGGTGTATGTGAGCTTCCAAAAGCAAAGTGTGAAATAACAGACTTATGAGCAAAACCAGATATCCTTAAATAAAAGGGTCACAAATGGTTGCTTTTCAAACAGGAGTAAGGTCTATAGTGGAGTGAAACTAGCTGAGCTGCCCTTGCAGAAACCATTATAGGTACAATGGATTGCATATTCCCCTCTCTGGTGTGGCATCAGCAAAGGCAGGATGGTGAAAATGGAAAGTCAGAATTAGATAATTACAATTAGAATTAGATATTATTGTCACATGTACTCAAGTACAGGAATACAAGAGTACAGTGAAAAGTGTACAAAGTCACCAAACCCTGGCACAATCTTAAAATACAAAATCAGAATTTTTTAAAAATGAAAAAAAATAAAAGGATTTTAAAATTGCAGACTGAGAGTAGGATGAATCTTGCGACTGCTCCTGAGATTCAGGTTTATTTCTAGATATACTTTTTAATTCCTTACAGTTATTATAAGAAATGTTTTGAGGGATGTGGGCCAAGCACAGGCAGGTGGGACTACTTTAGTTTGGGATAATGGTCAGCATGGGCTGGTTGGACTGAAAGGTTTACTTCCATGCTGTAGAATTCTATGACTCTAATGGAAAAGAAATAAATGGAGTCAAAAGAAAAAATAAAAAGATCTTAAAGTCCGTATTCAAAATAAAAGGGAATAAATCCAGATTTTAAAGTCTCATCTCCCTGGGCCTTGCCCTGGCCTAGAGGTTCAGTGTTCCTCCTCCTGGGACATACTTCACTGATTGCTGCTGCTGCCACTAATCGCTGGAACAAGCTGCAGATATTGGACATTTAACAACCATTTTCATGATTTCCCTCTCATTCCTTAAATGGTGACTTTTTAATCTTGTCATTGTCTGGCAATTACCTCAGTTCAAAGTATTTGCATCTCGAGGAAAGCACAACTAGTTTTTTTATGTCTTTATTCCTCCAATGAGAAATTGGACATCTCAATTCTCTACAATCAGTCAGAAGTTACTGCCACAGTCAATCAATGGGCTCATTTAATTACAGTATACCGGATTAGCCACAGTAGGTCATGTATTTGGTCCTACTAGAATCCAGGGAACCATGTCTTTGCAGTCTGGGGATTGGGCCTCAGTCAAGCCTGGAGATCAAAGTGAAAGAAACCTGCAGCTTACTGGTTGGTCATTTGGGGTGCTGTTGAGACATTTGTTCAGGAGTGGGTCTTGCTCAGCCCTGGTGATGGTCAATATTGGTCAGAAGACTTAGCAGAAGTCAATGTGGAAACCTGAGAAAACCAGGCAACTCAAGTGTATGAACTTACTGGGTCTCAGAGGAATGGTCGCTGTGGCAGTGGCAATTGTAGATGGTAGGGTAGGACCTCATAGGAAATGGAAGGGATTGAGCGCTCTGGAGTGTAGGAAGGGCATAAGGAGTTCAAGCAAGTTACAATGACCTGGCCTCTACATGGAGAGATTGTAGAAATGACAAGAGCATGGGAATTTCCAACGTCATGGACATTAGGGTAAACTGGGGAAATTATTATTAATAATAATACTAATTAGAAATAATAATAATAAAATAATTCCCCACAGCAAAATTAGTGGCTAGCTGAAAGGATCACCAATGACAGTGACACTAAAGAAAATAAATAATTGGTGCGAAACCATGGGTTACAGGTGGAACCTGCAAGTTATTCACATTAATATGTAGTTGAAACCTCACCATTTTAGATTGAAAGTCAATTATGTAATAATGAATGACTGTCATCATGGGCAAAGTGAAAAGATTACAGTATTGTGTTTTCTTCAGGGTGTCCTAGAATCAGAAGTTCAGCTACAGGCAGCTGCAGATATGCTTCTACTGATTCAATAATCCCATCTATCTGGCTTTCATTTGTATATTTTTGACACATCAGTAATTGTCAAAGGATGCACATTAAAAATTATGTACTCAAGCAAATATGAACATTACATTTGATGCACTAATTACCTCCTTGTCAGCTCAGCTAAACAGTTGTCAGAAAATAAAGGATTTAAAAGCAGAACCTGAAGTTCCCATTTCACAATCACATTGCATTGCAAGTTTTGGAAGACGATGCTTTGCAGTTTAGATTCCCTAGAATATGGAAACAGGCCCTTCAGCCCAACAAGTCCACATTGACCCTCTGAGGAGTAACTCACCCAGATTAATTTCTCTATCCTATAGATATATACAGGATAGGGGTAATCCTATATTTACTCCTGACTAATGCATTTAACACTATGGCCATTTTAGCATGACCAATTCACCTAAACTGCACATCTTTGGATTGTGGGAGGAAACCCATGCAGACATGGGGAGAACATGTAAACTCTATACAGACAGTCACCAAAGGCTGGAATCGAAGCTGGGTCCCTGATGCTGTGAGGCAGCAGTGCTAACCACTGAGCCACCATATCCTCACACAAAAAAGATGAAAGAACATGATCTGTGATGTGGAAGGTAGCCTTTTTTTGTATGGGGAGTTAGTGCTATCCTGATGGCTTGCTATCAGAAGTCTTCTCCTAAGGTAGGATGGCACTATCTTTTTATAATGTATGATTTGGAGACGCTAGTGTTGGACTGGGGGGTAAAAAGTTTAAAAACCACACAATACCAGGTTTACCACCACCTGATAAAGGAGCAGCGCTCTGAAAGCTAGTGCTTCTAACTAAGTCTGTTGGACTATAACCTGGTGTTGTGTGATTTTTAACTTTTTATAATATACAATTGGATAAGGTTACATAGCACAGAGTTCCCTACTTCTGTTTGGGCCTCCATGCCATGCTGTGTGAGGGCATAACATGAGGCTTCCTTGTGATGGATGTGAGGGCGATTGTGGCCTCCTTAAAAAAACAATGATCTTCCTGACATTCCCCACAAATTATCTGCTTCAAAGACCGAAATGGAGAATCCTATTTCTGGAATCAATGTGGCCTTGCAGGACTCTTAATACAATGCACAGGTAACAATGATTACAGCTTCATCAGTATCCAACAAAGAATAGCAACCTCAGAGGCTGAAGTACAGTCTCCAGAGGTGAAGATGGCCCACCCCTTCCCCAGTCTTGGATCTCTTGACCTATTTATGCACTAGCTTTTCCAGCAAAGGGATTGAGTTTTTGGAAGGGAATAGAAATTAATGATAATGCAGGAGGAGAAGTGGTAAGGTGTCCTCAGTGATTGAATAAAAAGTACAGAGTCAGAACGGTCATAGAGATGTACAGCACAAAAATAGACCTTTTGGTCCAACTCGTCTATGCCGAGCAGATATCCTAAATTAATCTAGTCCCATTTGCCAGCACTAAACCCTCTAAACCCTTACTATTCATATACCCATCCAGATGCCTTTTAAATGCTGTAATTGTCCCAGCCTCCACCACTTCCTCTGGCAGCTCATTCCATTCATACACCACCCTTTGCATGAACAAGTTGCCCCTTAGATCCTTTTTAAATCTTTCCCATATCATCCTGAACCAATGCCCTCTAGCTCTGGACTTTGCCACCTCAGGGAAAAGACCTTGTCTATTTACCCTATCCATGCCCCTCATGATTTTATAAAACTCTATAAGGTCACCCCTCAACCTCCAATGTTCCAGGGGAAACAGCCCCAGCCTATTCAGCCTCTCTCTATAGCTCAAACTGTCCAGTCCTGACAAAAGCCTTGTAAATCTTTTCTGAACCTTTTCAAGTTTCACAATATCCTTACTACAACAGGGAACCAGAATTTTAGTGTTTTGAGAGCCAATTTGGTGAGAGCCTTTGAGTTGCATTCCATGAGCCTCAGTGGAAGAATTGTGCATTGGTTGAGTTAGAGTCAGTGATCACCCTGTGAGTGCGAGATAACAAATAGAAGATAATGGCACTTAACCTTACAGAAGGCAGATGATCATTGACCTATCTGAACTTCTGGGTGCCCTGCTTCATTCTGGAGACAAAATGACCTGCACTGTAAACTGAGTGCAGGCAGCATGGCTCTGGTGGTATGCCCTCCTGTGGCAGTATATAGGGAAAACAGACCCCCATTCTCTGCAGCATCCCTTCCAACATTTCCAGCTCCTTGTTTCAGGGACATGTCTTGAGCATAAAGGCTCAAATACACTAGGTAAGTTGTTTGTGGCTTGTGCAGACAAAGGAAGCATATGGTGAGGACAGTGCAGGAGAGAGAGAGAGAGAGAGAGAGAGAGAGAGAGAGAGAGAACCTTACAGTTGCTGCCTTTGCTGTTTGAATTCGTGTATCGCTGGACATCGGAGTGCATCTGGGAAAATTTACAAACAGTGAAATTCACAACTAATCTTGGAGGAACTGTTGGGCGAAGTTCACAGCACAGAATTAGATAAGCTAATTGTTGTTTTAAGTCTGTCCAAGGGAAAGGCTGCAGTACTGAGTACAGTGGATTCTTTCTTGATTATATGTTTTTGGAGATAAGTCTCTTGATTAAACTTAAAATATAAGCCATAGCTATTCATTTAACCTGGGGCAGTGTTTGTAGAGGAAATGAATTTTCTGGGTCTGTAGATTGTGAAGGAGCAAAAATGGCCTTTGCAGTGATATGTACTACTTGTTAGATGTGGGAGTTTAAAGAGAGTTTAAGGGTTACTGTGGATTATATCTGCCATAAATGCTGTTGGATGCAAATCTTATCAGATCGAGTGGATCAGTTGGAGAGACAAATAGAATTTATGAGGAATTTGCAACAGCTACAGTACATGATGGATAGCAGTTATAGAAAGGGGGGAAAGTCTCAGATACAGTTACATAGATGGGTTAACCCCAGGAAGGGTAAGAGAGGTAGGCAGCCAGAGCAGGAGTCTTTTATGGACATACCCATTTTGGAAAATGTAGGGGGTGATGGATTCTCAGGGGAACGTAGCACAAACAGCCAAGTTTCTGGTATTGAGACTGGCTCTAATGCAACGAGGGGTATGTCGGCTTCCAAGAGATCAATACAGACATTTCTGTGGCCAGCAAAGAAAAAGCAGAATGGTGTATTGTTTTCCTGGTGCCAGGATCAAGGATGTCTCAGAGAGGGTGCAGAATGTTCTCAAGGGGGAGAGGGGCCAGCAGGAGGTCATTGTCCACATTGGAACCAATGACATTGAAAGGGAAAAGCTTGAGACTCTGAAGGGAGATTACAGAGAGTTAGAGGGACTTTTAAAAAGGTGGTCCTCAAGGGTAGTAATATCTGGATTACTCCCAGTGCTATGAGCTAGTGAGGGCAGGAATAGGAGGATAGAGCAGATGAATGCATGGCTGAAGAGCTGGTGAATGGGAGGATTCACATTTTTGGATCATTGGAATCTCTTTTGGGGGAGAAGTGACCTGTACAAGAAGGATGGATTGCACCTAAATTGGAAGGGAACTAATATACTGGCAGGGAAATTTGCTAGAACTGCCTGGGAGGATTTAAACTAGTAAGGTCGGTTGGGGGAGGGCGGTGGCGGCCCAAAGACATAGTAAGGAAAGAGATCGATCTGAGATAGGTCTTTTACACTGAGAACAGATGTGAGTCAAACACTCAGGCAGGCAGGGACAAGATAGGACTAATAAATTAAATTGCATTTATTTCAATGCAAGGGGCCCAACAGGGAAGGCGGATGAACTTAGGGCATGGTTAGGAACATGGGAGTGGGATATCATAGCAATTACAGAAACATGGCTCAGGGATGGGCACAACTGGCAGCTTAATGTTCCAGGATACAAATGCTACAGGAAGGACAGAAAGGGAGGCAAAAGAGGAGGGGGAGTGGCATTTTTGATAAGGGATAACATTACAGCTGTGCTGAGGGAGGATATTCCTGAATATACATCCAGGGAAGGTATTTGGGTGGAACTGAGAAATAAGAAAGGGATGATCACTTTATTGGGATTGTATTATAGAACCCCCCCTACAGTCAGAGGGAAATTGAGAAACAAACTTGTAAGGAGATCTCAGTTATCTGTAAGAATAATAGGGTGGTTATGGTAGGGGATTTTAACTTTCCAAACATCAACTGGGACTGCCATAGTGTTAAAGGTTTAGATGAGGAGGAATTTAAGTGTGTACAAGACAATTTTCTGATTCAGTACGTGGATGTACCTACTAGAGAAGGTGCAAAACTTGACCTACTCTTGGGAAATAAGGCAGGGCAGGTGCCTGAGGTGTCAGCACTTTGGGGCCAGTGACCATAATTCTATTTGTTTTAAAATAGTGATGGAAAAGGATAGACCAGATCTAAAAGTTGAAGTTCTAAATTGGAGAAAGGCCAATTTTGACGGTATTAGGCAAGAACTTTCAACAGCTGATTGGAGGCAGATATTTGCAGGTAAAGGGACGGCTGGAAAATGGGAAGCCTTCAGAAATGAGATAACAAGAATCCAGAGAAGGTATATTTCTGTCAGGGTGAAAGGGAAGGCTGGTAACTATCGGGAATGCTGGACAACCAAAAAAATTGAGGGTTTGGTTAAGAAAAAGAAGGAAGCATTTGTCAGGTACAGACAGGATAGATTGAGTGAATCCTTAGAAGAGTATAAAGAAAGTAGGAGTATACTTAAGAGGGAAATCAGGAGGGCAAAACGGGGACATGAGATAGCTTTGGCAAATCGAATTAAGGAGAATCCAAAGGGGTTTTACAAATATATTAAGGACAAAAGGGTAACTAGGGAGAGAATAGGGCTCCTCAAAGATCAGCAAGGCGGCCTTTGTGTGGAGCCACAGAAAATGGGGGAGATACTAAATGAATATTTTGCATCAGTATTTACAGTGGAAAAGGATATGGAAGATATAGACTGTAGGGAAATAGATGGTGACATCTTGCAAAATGTCCAGATTACAGAGGAGTAAGTGCTGGATGTCTTGAAATGGTTAAAGGTGGATAAATCTCCAGGACCTGATCAGGTGTACCCAAGAACTCTGTGGGAAGCTAGAGAAGTGATTGCTGGGCCTCTTGCTGAGATATTTGTGTCATCGATAGTCACAGGTGAGGTGCCGGAAGACTGGAGGTTGGTAAACGTGATGCCACTGTTTAAGAAGAGTGGTAAGGACAAGCCACGTAACTATCGACCGGTGAGCCTGACCTCAGTGGTGGGCAAGTTGTTGGAAGGAATCCTGAGGGACAGGATGTACATGTATTTGGATAGGCAAGGACTGCTTCGGGATAGTCAACATGACTTTGTGCGTGGGAAACCATGTCTCACAAACTTGATTGAGTTTTTTGATGAAGTAACAAAGAGGATTGATGAGAGCAGAGCAGTAGAGTAGATGTGATCTATATGGACTTCAGTAAGGCGTTCGACAAGGTTCCCCATGGGAGACTGAGTGGCAAGGTTAGATCTCATGGAATACAGGGAGAACTAGCCATTTGGATACAGAACTGGCTCAAAGTTAGAAGACAGAAGGTGGTGGTGGAGGGTTGTTTTTCAGACTGGAGGCCTGTGACCAGTGGAGTACCACAAGGATCGGTGCTGGGCCCTCTACCTTTTGTCATTTATATAAATGATTTGGATGCGAGCATAGGTGGTACAGTATGTAAGTTTGGAGATGACACCAAAATTGGAGGTGTAGTGGACTGTGAAGAGGGTTATCTCAGATTACAACAGGATCTGGACCAGATGGGCCAATGGGCTGAGAAGTGGCAGGTGGAGTTTAATTCAGATAAATGCGAGGTGCTGCATTTTGGAAAGCAAATCTTAGCAGAAGTTATACACTTAATGGTAAGGTCCTTGGGAGTGTTGCTGAACAAAGAGACCTTGGAGTGCAGGTTCATAGCTCCTTGAAAGTGGAGTCACAGGTAGATAGGATAGTGAATAAGGCGTTTGGTATGCTTTCCTTTATTGGTCAGAGTATTGAGTTCAGGAGTTGGGAGGTCATGTTGTGGCTGTACAGGACATTGGTTAGGCCACTGTTGGAATATTGCGTGTAATTCTGGTCTCCTGCCTATCAGAAAGATGTTGTGAAACTTGAAAGGGTTCAGAAAAGATTTACAAGGATGTTGCCAGGATTGGAGGATTTGAGCTACAGGGAGAGGCTGAATAGGCTGGGGCTGTTTTCCCTGGTCCGTCGGAGGCTGAGGGATGACCTTATAATGGTTTACAAAATTGTGAGGGGCATGGATTGGATAAATAGGCAAAGTCTTTTCCCCGGGGTTGGGGAGTCCAGAACTACAGGGCATAGGTGTAGGGTGAGAGGGGAAAGATATAAAAGAGACCTAAGGGGCAACTTTTTCACACAGAGGGTGATACGTGTATGGAATGAGCTGCCAGAGGATGTGGTGGAGGCTGGTACAATTGCAACATTTAACAGGCATTTGGATGGGTATATGAATAGGAAGGGTTTGGAGGGATATGGGCCGGGTGCTGGCAGGTGGGACTAGATTGGGTTGGGATAGCTGGTTGGCATGGACGGGTTGGACTGAAGGGTCTGTTTCCATGCTGTACATCTGTGACTCCATGGTGCGCAGTTTGACTTCAAATGTGACATCAGAAGGATGCACACCAGACACACCCTCTCCAGTGGTGAGAACGTCTAGTACTCTGGCCATTTCTCCTGGGACTAAGGCCCAACCTTCATGATGCTTAAATAATGATGTGAAAAGTGAAGATCACATGAGAAACCCACCTCCTCCCACTCCTCACCATGTAAGACTAGAAGTCATGAAACTTCTTCACCAAACATTTTAACTGCAAATGGAAATAATCATCCCAATGGCCTAATATAATGTGATTAATATTTTGAGTCTTCATTTATGCCAATTTTGTTTTAGTGAAAATGAATGTCCTCATATCACTCACTCACAACACATTGCTATTTTTTTCCCCAAAACAGCTGCTTACTATGTGCTTAAAATGGGTAAAAATAGTAGCTGTAGCCTGCAAATTAGGGATGGTTAAAATGACATTTTGGTTGCTAAGTGTTACATATGTGATGTTATTATTGAAGGAAAGTACACTTTTTAATGTCTCAGATTACATCTACCCTCGAGAGAGATAGTTTGGATATTTCTTCCTTCAGGCATATATAAACTATAATTGAAAAGAAAAAAATTCAAAAATATCTTCCTTGCCAGGCATGCTCAATGCAGAATATTTTATGTAAATAATGGAAGTTTAAGTTGTACATTAAATAACGGTATTGCATTATTATCTTGTAAAGTATACAATTCATGCCTCACACAACTTGCACACAGAACTGTACACACAGAAGACTTCAAAGAACTTGGTGAAATAATGACTGAGATTTAAACTCACTTTGGTCCAATCTATCAAGCTTTACCCAAATATAACACTAACACCAGTAGTCAACTAAATAGTGTATCCAGATCCAATTGCAGTGTTTGGTGAAAGATAATTACCAAACTAATTATCTCCAGGATTTAGGCAGATAAACTAGTCGACATTTCTTTTTACTTGACTTCATGCTTACACCTTTGGGTAGTACAATTCCCTTACCTGAATGGTGAGGTCAGACGTGGTGGTTAGTGTTCATTAGCATCAAGCCATGTGGCACAAGAGCTAGAAAAGTGAAGTGCAAAGATTAAGACACTACTTGTATTGCAGTGGTACTTTAGATTGGAACAAGAAAAGATAGAAGGGCCAGAGAAATGGTGGTAATTGAGGCAGGAACAGAGCGTGTCCAGACTATTCTTTAAATGCAAGGTCAGGAGAGTTGCTGCTCTTCACTACTCCACATTTCACAAAATCAATTGCAATATTTAATGTTCCCTGTAGCAGGTGGCTCTGGATGGTTGAGGTGTATTGCTGCCACCAATCCTCCTCTGCATGCTAGAGGCATGGCAGATGCTGGAAACCAGAGTTTAGATCACAGTGGTTCTGGAAAAGCACAGCAGGTCAGGCAGCATCCGAGGAGCAGGAAAATCAACGTTTTGGGCAAAAACCCTTCATCAGGAATATAATAGAGGCCTGTCTAATTGTCAATGGTAAAGAATAGAATTGTTTAATATTAAAATGGAAAATGTTGCAAGTACACAGTTCAGCCAGTGTCCGGAGAATTAATGTTTCCAGTCATGACCTTTGATCAGCACTAGGCAAAGTTATAAATGTAATAGTTTTCAAAGATGTGAAATGGGTGAGTCTGTGGAGAAAAATCAAAGTTCTGTGAGAGGTTAGAATGAAAAAGACAAAGAACAAGCACATTGAGGGAATATCCAAATGGAGTGTGAATGGGCAAGTAGAAAACAAACTGTAGGTCCCGATGAAATGTAAATGGTAGGATATTGAACAGGTACTAATCAGAATAATATTGACAAATTGCGTCTCTTTGCTTTTAAAAATAGAAAGGCTGAGGGCAATTGAACAAAAAACTTTAAAGTAATGCAATATTTTGGACAAACTGAATATAGAGAATGTGGGAAGAGTGTAACTGGAGACCCTCAATATTTGATAGTTTCCAAGAAATTCAGTCAGCAATTTCGATGAACAATCTTGACCCAAAGAGTGGAACTTACATTATACATGTCGTGGTTGAAGAGAATAGTGTGGATGCAGTTAAAATGAAGCTAGAAACACAGATGATGGAAAATAAAATGATGGTAACATTAGTTCATTTAGATGAGAAAAGATGGGAGGAGGCTTGTGTCGAACATGCACACTGCCATAGACTGGTTGAGCTGAATGTCCTGTACCTGTGCTTGTACCCTATTTGTATAACCTTAGCTAAACACTTCTACACTCAGCTGTGATTCTTTCTACAGGATCACATGGTTCAGTGTTCCGAAACAACATTTTGTCTCAGACTAATTCCTTGGTCCACAACCTCATCATTTTTGTCTGTTCCATTCCCTTCTGTTCTACTTTACTGAAATGATCCGAAGTTGTGGGTTGAGATTTAGAACATGCAAAAATTTTCATGGCTGATTTAAGCAGCCTGAATTTGACAAATTAATTAGATTAATCTTACTCAAAATGAGTACTGATTGTTAAAATTCAATTGTATCTGAAGCAATATACTGCACAATTCCTTTATGTAGAAATTAGAAACTTGTTCTGTAACTGTTCTGAACAGGCAAGATAACACAAACTAATTTAAAAGTTGTCAGTCGCACTCAAAATGTGATTCATTTGCATTTACTAAAAGTTACAAATCTTCATACACAGGCCCCTGTACTTTGTAGGAAAAAAAAATCCATACATACAAGAATGAGTTCAGAGCTGAAAATGTGTTGCTGGAAAATCGCAGCAGGTCAGGCAGCATCCAAGGAACAGGAGAATCGACGTTTTGGGCATAAGCCTTCCTGAAGAAAGGCTTATGCCCGAAACATCGATTCTCCTGTGACTTGGATGCTGCCTGACCTGCTGCGCTTTTCCAGCAACACATTTTCAGCTCTGGTTTTGAATTTAATCAGTTAAGATTGACAGTTAACAATTTTGACTGCATCTCCATACAACTATAGTCAATTCAATCATCCCCATCTTTTCATGTTACATAATAATTCGTTCCTTTCCAGAGTTGGTTTCTTTGATATTCCATCCTAATGTATGCAAGACGAAAAGTTATAACGTCAAATCTCTTTGCAGCGATGTTTGAGTTCTGTACCACGAAACAATATAATTAGTTACGTCATTAACATCATGGAAATATATAATTTGATTAAATACTTCCAGTTAGGTGTTGCAATGCCTCCTTTAACCTATCATATTTTACTCTTCCTTTCTCCATCAAATGTTCATGTAACTTCTTAAATGTATCTCTGCTATTTGCCTCAACTACTCCATGTAGGAGTCAGATCCACCTTCTATCTACTTTGAGTGAAAGAGGTTTCCCTTGAATTCCCTATTGGCCTTATTAGTAACCATCATCTATTTTTAGCCTCCAGCTCTGAATTCAGTAATGCGCAGTGATGTGTGCACCTGTATTGCTAGATCACTCTGCTTCTCTATTATGCTGGTCAGTTTCCAGAGTGTGTAGATTCTTTATTCTTCCTAACAGAATATAGATGTTATTGAACAGACCAGACCCTCTCAGAATATTTTAAGGATCTAGCCTAGACCCTAACTTTTTCTTATTTTAAAGGCAAATGTAACATACTGTGGTCCAATGTAATTTGACTGATCAAAATACTAGACATTTAGAAAAACACTTTATTTAAACACTATAGTTAAAATGCACCCAAAGAAAGAGGAATTTAGAATAACTTAACTCAACTGGAAAACTTAACCAAATAATAGACAATAACTATAGTAATTAACTGTTCCAACATCCCATAAACACACCCATTGGCAAAAAGCCAAATTTAGAAAAACAGGTTGTGTCTCAATGCCGTCTAGTAGCCTAAGAAGAGAATGCCCAGATTTTAGCTGTAACTGAGTCCAGGAAAAATGGTTTCTACTTCAAGTCAACAACTGCTTAGAGCTAAACCAAACAATTTAAAAAAAAACACAAAAATCCTGGTCTGTGAGAGCTGGCCACACCCATCCAGGCTACATAGAACAGAGCATAGAACTTAGAACAATACAGCACAGAACAGGCCCTTCGGCCCACGATGTTGTGCCGAACATTTGTCCTAGCTTAAGCACCTATCCAATTGCCGCTTAAAAGGTCACCAATGATTCTGACTTCTATTGATCCAAATTCTTTTAAAAATGCACAGCCTCACAAGCTGTTTCCTCTAGTGGTTTAGGTAGACTGCTCACTACCTCTGCCTGACAACCTCTCTTCAAACAAAAACAAAACAAGGACAAAATAACCTCTTAAAGCTACAGCATTGTCACATCACAATGTTCACATATTCACATCATTCTCTTTATTACTGCATTCTGCCTATGCATAAACTACACCCAATTTTGAAATTATACTTCCGAGTTCTAGTCCAAATCATAGAACATAGAACAAAACAGAACAGTAAAGGCTGTTGTACTGAGCATTTATCTCAACCCTACCTGCACAACCCTCAGTCTACTGCCATCCATGTGCTTGTCCAGCAGTCGCTTAAGTGCCCCTAATGTCTTCTATTCTACCACCACCACTGGCAGTGCATTCCATGCACCTAACATTCTCTGCATAAAGAACCTACCTCTGACATCGCCCCTATAACTTCCTCCAATCACCTTAAAATTATGACTCCTTGTAGCAGCCACTTCTGCCCTGGGGAAAAGTCTCTAGCTATCTATTGTATCTATGCCTCTCATTACTTTGTACACCTCTATCAAGTCACCCCTCTTCCTTCTTATCTCCGATGTGAAAAGCCCTAGTTCACTCAAACTCTCTTCATAAGACAAGCACTCCAATCAGGCAGCATCCTGGTATATCTCCTCTGCACCCACTCTAAAGTATCTACATCCTTCCTCCAATGAGGCAACTAGAACTGGACATAATACTCCTAGTGTGGTCTAACCAGAATTTCATAGAACTGTTCATGGCTCTTAAACTCAATCCCCCTGTTAGTGAAAGCCAAAGCACCATACACCTTCTTAACAACTCTATCAACTTGGGTGGCAACTTTGAGGGATCTATATACGTGGACCCCAAGATCCCACTGTTCCTCCACACTGCCAAGAATCCTGTCTTTAACCCTGTATTCAGTATTCAAATCCGACCTTCCAAATTGAATCACTTCGTATTTATCCAGGTTGAATTCCATCTGCCACTTGTCAGCCCAGTTCTGCATCCTATCGATGTCTTGTTGTAGCCTGCAATAACCCTCGACACTATCTACATCACCGACCTTTATGTCATTGGCAAATTTACTAACCTACCCTTCCACTTCTTCATCCAAGTCATTTATAAAAACTAAAAAAGACTGACAGGGTTGTAAACTACATGATTGGACAGAGGGTCTGTTTCCATTACGTATGACTCTACTATTAATTTCTACTCCAGGTCTTCTATATAGTCAGGTTACCAATTTCTGATGAAGGGCTCCTGCCCGAAACGTTGCTTTTCCTGCTCCTCAGATGCTGCCTGACCTGCTGTGCTTTTACTGTGATTAAGGGTGATCAGCCATGATCATATTGAATGGTGGTGCAGGCTCGAAGGGCAGAATGGCCTACTCCTGCACCTTGTCTATTGTCCAGCACCACTCTAATCTTGACTCTGATCTCCAGTCCTCACTTTCGCCTTACCAATTACAATGCTCATTATTTCTCATCCCTCCATGTTCTGATCCAAGATTCCACAATACCTTTAAGGCCTTGTAAAAGCCCAGATACATTTGGAAAGGAACAATAACAAATTTAGGTCAACTACACAGTTGCTATGTGCAGAATGTTAATGGCTAAGGGGAAGTAGGATTGGCTGTGGGTCCAGAACTTGAAGCTCACTAAGTAAAATTGATCTGAGAACCAACATCATGCCACCCATTTCTAGGTTTAACTCAGATGTGATTGGACGCAAACAGCAAAGCCCTTGGGTCTGTTATTAATGTGATTAAAATACTTAAAATCTTTAGCTTTCACCAAGAATTCCAGTGTTAACAGCCAGCACACAGGTTTCCTGAGCTGTGCGAAACCCATCAGGTGACAGCACAGTAAGGGCGTGCATCTAGTTTTAAACGGTTAGGAAACCTCAGTCATATCTGAATGTGAAGCAGGTCCTCAGAGCATTTTTCTGCAAATGCTCTTCATCCTTGCATGGAATGTGAGTATTGCTGGCAAGGCCACCATTTGCTATCTATTCCTCATGACCTAGGAAGCTCATCAATTAGGTAATTTCAGAGGGCAGTTAAGAGTCAAACACATTGGTATGGGCTTGGATTCACATAAAGACCAGATTAGTTAAGGATTTAAGTGAACCAGCTGGGCTTTAATGGTACTCAATAAGATTTCACAGTCCACATTAGTGAGACGAGCATTTAATTCTAGATTTTAGTAATTCCATGACCTCCAGAACATTAGCCTGAACCTCTATTTCCAGTCCAGTAACATTACCAGTACTTACCATCTTGCCCAGTGAAAGCATGGTTTCACTGTTTGATAGATGCTATCCAACCTCTTGGATGTCAGTTCACCTCTGTTTTTACTTACCATAAGCCATCATTTCTCATTTTGAAAAGGCAGGATGAGCCTGTTTCCACTGGCCCAGGAAGATATAACTGGATTTTCCAATCCTCCAGCTGTTAATTGCTTGATATCATGGGCTTCTGCCATTGTGAGAAAGAAGGCCCCACTTCCTAGAGGAGGGAGCATGGCAGGAGCAGAAACACCACCAGCAGTGGTAGTGAACTAGAGTCAGTCCCCGATGAGGAGCAGGATGTAGACCAAAGTGCAAGATGGGGGAGACGGGGACTGGTGAGAGGGCGTGATGATCAGGAGGCCGGAGGGAAGGGTGGATGGTCTTTTCACTCAGATGCTGAACAGGCTGCTAGGATCTACCTAGCAGCTTCAGTAGGGCATAAATGAACACTTAATGGCTCTTATTGGCCAAAAGATGGGCAGACAGCAAGATATTGACCTTGCTGCTGTTAAAAGGAAAAAGTGAATGCAAATAGGTAACTAGCAAGCACACATTCCACCTAACATCCCACCTGATTCAGTGCCACCCGACGTGTACCAGCCCACTCTGGGTGATGGGGTTGAATATAAATTTCCAACCAATGCACTTTTTGATTACATATTTAAATAATGCATTCCTTATGTCCTCTAATTAATACAAATCAAAAAGACTATTGGTGTTTGAGTATAAGGGATAGCAACACAAACAGATTCAAACAAACAAAAAAATATGGGTCAATGAAATGTTTTAAATGCAGATTTGTATGGGACAATGTATTAGAAATGAAATCATAAGTTGCTAATGTAAACCGGATAAATCATGGCTGCTAAAAGACATGATTGTCTCCTTAAGATTCCAGATTAGCATGAACTTTAGGAGGTCTTTTATGTAAGAAAGGAAACTTAAGATGCATCACAGGCAGCCAATGCATTATCAGTGGCCTTACACTATTGCTGAAGTTATAACTCTCACCAATGAGTAACATTATTTACACATTATTTAATAAAGCTAGTTCTTCTCCCCGAGGATGCTAAACCCTTGAAGGCACTAATGAAAAAAATCCTTTAAGAATTTCAGATCTTGTCCTAAACGCAAGACTTCCTGGGCTGCAGATTAATTTTAAAGCTCTTAAGTGTTAAGTGCAGCAGATTTGAGGAACTTTTTATTTAGAAAGAAACATACATACACCAATTTGAGAGATCTCGGTACAGATTTTTCACATAGTAGCTACAGAACAATATATTAGCACATTAAGATTCTTAGTGTTGTTATGCACATTTTGGGAACAAGGTGCCATCTTTTATTTTCTCAAAATTTAAGAATATTTTTGCCCATTTCTGTATGCACTAAAGGCATTTTGAGTCAACTGTGAAATGTGAAACCGTAGTCATATGACATCCAAGTGCAAGTATGGTTCTTCCTCCTGAAGGATGTTAGTGAGTTGGCAATTTCTTTGATAATTGGCAACTTTCATGGCATTTCCTGCTACTAGCACACAATTTAGTTAGCACTGCTGCCTCACAGCGTCAGAGACCCAGGTTCAATTCCCACCTCAGGCGACTGACTGTGTGGAGTTTGCACATTCTCCCAGTGTCTGCGTGTGTTTCCTCCGGGTCCTCTGGTTTCCTCCCACAGTCCAAAGATGTGCAGCTCAGGTGAATTGGCCATGCTAAATTGCCCGAAGTGTTAGGTAAGGGGTAAATGTAGGGGTATGGGTGGGTTGCGCTTCGGCGGGTCGGTGTGGACTTGTTGGGCCGAAGGGCCTGTTTCCAACACTGTAATGTAATCTAAAAAAAAATTATTTAACTGTGTCCCATAAAAATGTTACAGCACAGAAGGGGGGCGTTCAGTCCATTCTGTCCATGTTGACCCAAAGACACTCAGAGTTACATCGTGCTATTATGGATCATGAACCAATATTACTGAGGGACTGTAAGGATGGTATGCCTTGATCACAGGAACATTAGGGCTCCAGTCAGTCAGTCAAACTTTGATGAAAACTTGATTTTCTCAGGTCAGCAAAGTATTAAATGTCATAAACCTACCATTTGAATGTTTTCTTTCACTCATTTTGTAAAATTACATGTCTGGTCTGATTTCCATCATATCCCAAGTCCTCCATTTAGTTTGGTCTATTGAATCTTAATTTCTCAATTTCAAAACTTTTTTTAACCAGTAGCTATTGAAAATATAAAAAAACCATTAATCAGAAAACAGTTATAGAGTTATAGAGATGTACAACATGGAAACAGACCCTTCGGTCCAACCCGTCCATGCCGCCGAGATATCCCAACCCAATCTCGTCCCACCTGCCAGCACCCGGCCCATATCCCTCCAAACCCTTCCTATTCATATACCCATCCAAATGCCTCTTAAATGGTGCAATTGTACCAGCCTCCACCACATCCTCTGGCAGCTCATTCCATACACATACCACCCTCTGTGTTAAAAAGTTGCCCCTTAGGTCTCTTTTATATCTTTCCCCTCTCACCCTAAACCTATGCCCTCTAGTTCTGGACTCCCCAACCCCAGGGAAAAGACTTTGCCTATTTATCCTGTCCATGCCCCTCATAATTTTGTAAACCATTATAAGGTCACCCCTCAGCCTCCAATGCTCCCGGGAAAACAGCCCCAGCCTGTTCAGCCTCTCCCTGTAGCGCAGATCCTTCAACCCTGGCAACATCCTTCTAAATCTTTTCTAATTTCAAGTTTCACAACATCTTTCTAATAGGCAGGAGACCAGAATTGCACGCAATATTCCAACAGTGGCCTAACCAAAGTCAAGTACAGCTGCAACATGACCTCCCAACTCCTGTACTCAATATTCTGACCAATAAAGGAAAGCATACCAAACACCTTCTTCACTATCCTATCTACCTGCGACTCCACTTTCAAGGAGCGATGAACCTGCACTCCAAGGTCTCTTTGTTCAGCAACACTCCCTAGGACCTTACCATTAAGTGTGTAAGTCCTGCTAAGATTTGCTTTCCCAAAATGCAGCACCTCGCATTTATCTGAATTAAACTCCATCTGCCACTTCTCAGCCCATTGGCCCATTTGGTCCAGATCCTGTTGTAATCTGAGGTAACCTTCTTTGCTGTCCACTACACCTCCAATTTTGGTGTCATCTGCAAACTTACCAACTGTATCTCTTATGCTCGCATCCAAATCATTTATGTCAATGACAAAAAGTAGAGGACCCAGCACCGATCCTTGTGGCACTCCGCTGGTCACAGGCCTCCAGTCTGGAAAACAACCCTCCACCACCACCCTCTGTCTTCTACCTTTGAGCCAGTTCTGTATCCAAATGGCTAGTTCTCTCTGTATTCCATGAGATCTAACCTTGCTAATCAGTCTCCCATGGGGAACTTTGTCAAATGCCTTACTGAAGTCCATATAGATCACATCTACTGCTCTGCCCTTATCATTCTTCGTTACTTCTTCAAAAAAATCAATCAAGTTTGTGAGACATGATTTCCCACACACAAAGCCATGTTGATTATCCCGAATCAGTCCTTGCCTTTCCAAATACATGCACATCCTGTCCCTCAAGATTCCTTCCAACAACTTGCCCACCGAGCTCAGGCTAACTGGTCTATAGTTCCCTGGCTTGTCTTTACCGCCCTTCTTAAACAGTGGCACCACGTTTGCCAACCTCCAGTCTTCTGGCACCTTACCTGTGACTATCGATGATACAAATATCTCAGCAAGAGGCCCAGCAATCACTTCTCTGGCTTCCCAGAGTTCTTGGGTACACCTGATCAGGTCCTGGAGATTTATCCACTTTTAACCGTTTCAAGACATCCAGCACTTCCTCTTCTGTTATCTGGACATTTTGCAAGATGTCACCATCTTTTTCCCTACAGTCTATATCTTCCATACCCTTTTCCACAGTAAATACTGATGCAAAATATTCATTTAGTATCTTCCCCATTTTCTGTAGCTCCACACAAAGGCCGCCTTGCTGATCTTTGAGGGGCCCTATTCTCTCCCTAGTTACCCTTTTGTCCTTAATATATTTGTAAAAACCCTTTGGATTCTCCTAATTCTATTTGCCAAAGCTATGTTCCCGTTTTACCCTCCTGATTTCCTTCTTAAGTATACTCCTACTTTCTTTATACTCTTCTAAGGATTCACTCGATCTATCCTGTCTATACCTGACATATGCTTCCTTCTTTTTCTTAACCAAACCCTCAATTTCTTTGGTCATTCAGCATTTCCTATACCTACCAGCATTCCGAGAGGAATATACTTTCTCTGGATTCTTGTTATCTCATTTCTGAAGGCTTCCCATTTTCCAGCCGTCCCTTTACCTGCAAACATCTGCCTCCAATCAGCTTTCAAACGTTCTTGCCTAATACCATTAAAATTGGCCTTCCTCCAATTTAGGACATCAACTTTTAGATCTGGTCTAACCTTTTACCATCACTATTTTAAAACGCACAGAATTATGGTCGCTGGCTCCAAAGTGCTCCCCCACTGGCACCTCAGACACCTGCCCTGCCTAACTTCCCAAGAGTAGGTCAAGTTTTGCACCTTCTCTAGTAGGTACATCCACATACTGAATCAGAAAATTGTCTTGTACACACTTAACAAATTCCTCTTCATCTAAACCCATAATACTATGGCAGTCCCAGTTGATGTTTGGAAAGTTAAAATCCCCTACCATAACCACCCTATTATTCTTACAGATAGCTGAGATCTCCTTACAAGTTTGTTTCTCAATTTCCCTCTGACTATTGGGGTTTCTATAATACAGGAGAAAGTGAGGTATGCAGATGCTGGAGATCAGAGCTGAAAATGTGTTGTTGGCAAAGCGCAGGTCAGGCAGCATCCAAGGAGCAGGAGAATCGACGTTTTGGGCATGAGCCCTTCTTCACGATTCCCAAAGGGCTCATGCCCGAAACGTCGGGTCTATAATACAATCCCAATGAGGTGATCATCCCTTTCTTATTTTTCCGTTCCACCCAAATAACTTCCCTGGATGTATTTCCAGGAATATCCTCCCTCAGTGCAGCTGTAATGCTATCCCTCATCAACAAAATGCCACGCCCCCTCTTCTCTTGCCTCCCTTTCTATCCTTCCTGTAGCATTTGTTTCCTGGAACATTAAGCTGCCAGTCCTGCTCATCCCTAAGCCATGTTTACTACTGCGACCACTAGGACTTATAACAGCACAAAAACCAACAGCCACTCAGACAACAACTCACCAGAACGAAGGACCCGTTACCCAGCATGAGCAAAACTAATGTAGTGTACAAAATCCCATGCAAGGACTGCACAAAACACTACAAAGGACAAACAGGAAGACAGCTAACGATCCGCATCCATGAACATCAACTAGCCACGAAACGCCACGACCAGCTATCCTTAGTAGCCATACACGCAGACGACAAGCAACATGAATTCGACTGGGACAACACTACCATTATAGGATAAGGCAAACAAAGAACAGCCAGGGAATTCCTAGAAGCATGGCACTCATCCACAAACTCCATCAACAAACACATCTACCTGGACCCAATATACCGGCCACTACAGCGGACAGCTGAAACTGACAACCGGAAGCGGCAGGGACAGGCCACTATAAATGCAGGAGGAAACACCACAGAAGCGCTTCACAGGAGGCTCCCAAGCACTGAGGATGTCACCTAGACAGGGGACGAAACGTTTGCAACAAGAATTTCCAGCTCGGCGAACAGAACCACAACAACGAGCACCCGAGCTACAAATCTTCACCTAAACTTTGACCATGTTTCCATAATTGCTATGATATCCCAGTCCCATGTTCCTAACCATGCCCTGAGTTCATCTGCCTTCCCTGTTAGGCCCCTTGCATTGAAATAAATGCAGTTTAATTTATGAGTCCTACCTTGTCCCTGCCTGTTTGACTCACTTCTGTTCAGCTGTACCCATCTCAGATCGATCTCTTTCCTCACTATCGCCCTGGGTCCCAGCCCCCCACCTTACTAGTTTAAATCCTCCCAAGCAGTTCTAGCAAATTTCCCTGCCAGTATATTCATCCCCTTCCAATTTAGGTGCAATCCGTCCTTCTTGTACAGGTCACTTCTACCCCAAAAGGGATTCCAATGATCCAAAAATGTGAATCCTTCTCCCATACACCAGCTCTTCAGCCATGCATTCATCTGCTCTATCCTCCTATTCATGCCCTCACTAGCTCGTAGCACATTTATTACTACCCAAGGACCTCCTTTTTAAATTTCTGCCTAACTCTCTAATCTCCCTTCAGAGTCTCAACCTTTTCCCTTCCAATGTCATTGGTTCCAATGTGGACAATGACCTCCTGCTGGCTCCTCTCCCCCGTGAGAGCATCCTGCACCCTCTCTGAGACATCCTTGATCCTGGCACCAGGGCAACACACCATACTGCTTTTTCTCTGCTGGCCACAGAAACGTCCGTCTGTACCTCTGACTACAGAATCCCCTAACACAATTGAACTCTTGGAAGCCCATGTACCCCTCGTTGCATTAGAGCCAGTCTCAACACCAGAAACTTGGCTGTTGGTGCTACGTTCCCCTGAGAATCCATCACCCCCTACATTTTCCAAAAAAGTTGAAATGGGTATATCCACAAAAGACTCCTACCCTAGGTGCCAACCTTTCACCCTTCCTGGAGTTAACCCATCTATGTGACTGTATGAGACTTTCCCCCCTTCCTATAACTGCCATCCATCACATACTGTTACAAATTCCTCATCGCTTCTATCTGTCGCATCCAACAGCATTTATGGCAGATATAATCCGCAGTAACCCTTAAACTCTCTTTAAACTCCCACATCTGACAAGAAGTACATATCACTGCAAAGGCCATTTTTGCTCCTTCACAATCTACAGACCCAGAAAATAACACTTTTATTCCTCTACAAACACTGCCCCAGGTTAAATTAATAGCTATGGCTTATATTTTAAGTTTAATCAAGAGACTTTTCTCCAAAAACATAATCAAGAAAGAATCCATTATACTCACTACTGCAGCCTCTCACTTGGACAGACTTAAAACAACAATTAACTTATCTGATTCTGTGCGGTGAACTTCGCCCGACAGTTCCTCCAAGATTAGTTGTGAATTTCACTTTGTTAATTTTCCCAGATGCACTCCGATGTCCAGTGTTTTATAAATTCTCAAGGATCGGGTTCGCAGGAGAGTAGTCTGACACAGACCAGGAGAAAAGAACTGAGAGACGAGTTTGCTAGAATATAAGTATTTTATTCCCCGCCTCAACCAGGTCTCGTACTTACAACGGGTCTGGTTTATACTCACTCTACATGTTACCGGAACTGGGAGCCGTCAGTTCTCGTAGAGCGGTTGCCAACAACCCACGCTCGGCGGTTAAACGTAACCCGGAGCAGACTCTACCGAACTGGGGACTTTCCCAGCTTATATACTCTTTCGAGATCTAAACATTCATGCGAACAACAGGGCAAGACTCTTTACGAGTTTCAGCTGGAACCAATTAAGCTTGCAACATCCTGTTTGACAGTGTCTGTTCCTTATCAAGGCAACATATTCATGCGAACAACAGGGCAAGACTAAGCAACACCTTCCATTCCGGTAACATATTCATGCGAACAACAGGGCAAGACTATGCAACACATTCCATTCCGGTTACATACAGATAATAAGATCCACACATGTATTGGGACATAATTTTAACCCTTTCACCACATTCCACTGATTGGCCCAATACATGTGTTACATCATGCCCATATATATCTTTTCCAACAAGCGTCTACGTACACGCCAAATATACAAGCAAGTCAGGATATTACAGCATGTTAAGATCACCAGGACTCCTACCAGGATCGATAAGGGTGGGAATAGGAACTTCCCCGCAGTGGAGGACATACCACTCAACATATCCCACCAATGATGAGCTGACTCTATTTCCACTACATGGGCAGCGTGTACTACCTCCTGTCCATGTATAAAGGTAGACACTGTAACCTTGGTAACATTGGTTTGATGCTTTCGTAATATCTGCTTAAGGTCCTCGGATCGGTCCAATGCTTGCTTTAACCGATCCAGGGAAATGTTCCAAGGATTCATCAGCACTTTCCACTGCACCTTGGTAAAGTGGTG